>NW_025422048.1:3000000-3445000 GCF_011764305.1 Mustela putorius furo | reverse complement strand
CCATAACACAGATCAAAGAATTTAATGTCACACTAGAAGAAAGTACTGTTAAATATTTTTATACACTTGCAGTGGGAGGGTATTCTAGATAAAACACCAAACAGAAATTATAAAGGAAAATATTGATAAATTTAACTCAAAAATTAAAAGCTTCTGTGGGCATGTGATGTAATGAGCCCTGGGTATTATATAAGACTGATGAATCTCTGACCTCCACCTCTGAAACTAATAATACATTATATGTTAATTAGGTGAATTTAAATTAAAAAAAAAAAGAAAAAATATTCTGTGGATTAACAAACACCACAGATAAAATTAGAAACCAAAATAACATACTTGGAATAATGACATATATGAAAAGCAGTGATTAATATCTTTAACATATAAGGAGTTTTTACAAATCAATAGGAAAAAGACAAACACCCCAGTGGGAAAATTGCAACACTACATGAACAAACAACTCGTCAAAAGGCAGAGGAATGAGAACCATTAAGAAATGTCCAGCACTTGGGGCGCCTGGGTGGCTCAATTGGTTAAGCCTCAGACTCTTGGTTTTGGCTCAGGTAATGATTGTAGAGTCATGGGATTAATCATTACCTGAGCCAAAACCAAGAGTCTTGAAATCAAGCCATGCATAAGGCTTAGCACTCAGCAGGGCATCTGCTTGAAGATTCTCTTCCTCTGGGATTCCTCTTCCCCTCACTGAAGTCCTTTCTCCTGTACTCCCCCTCTCTCAAATAGATAAATAAATCTTAAAAAAAGAGAGAGAGAGAGAGATGACCTAGTAGTAATCAGGGAGTGATCATTAAAAAGACGCAGAAACTGCATATTTTTCAGCTATCAAATGAACAAAAATTTCAAAGAGTGGGACTAACTTGTGGAGGGGTGAATGAATGATGTGGAAATCAGATGGGTCTCTACGACGCTGACCCGGTGGAGGGAGAAGTGGCAAGGCCTTTCTGGAAGGCACTTTGGTGTCATAGGTGAAAACCCTTAACAAATGTTGCACATCCTTATACCAAGCAGTTTCAGGAATTTATCCTGAGGACATAATACTGGATATGTGCAAAGATTTAACTGCCCAAGGATGTTGACAGCAGTTTCTTTAAAAAATAAGGGTACACATTAAAAACAAAAACAAAAACAAAAAACCCCTGAAATCTTGCCATTTGCAATGACATGGATGGAACTAGAGGGTATTATGCTAAGCGAAATAAGTTAATCAGAGAAAGACAATTATCATATGATCTCTTTGACATGAGGAATTTGAGAGGCAGTGGAGGGGGGGAGGTTGGGTTGGGGTGGGTAGGGAGGGAAAAAATGAAACCAGATGGGACTGGGGAGGGAGACCAACCATAAGAGACTCTTAATCTCACAAAACAAACTGAGGGTTGCTGGGGGTGGGTAGGGATAGGGCGGCTGGGTTATGGACATTGGGGAGGGCACGTGCTATGGTGAGGGCTGTGAAGTGTGTAAGCCTGATGATTCACAGACCTGTACCCCTGGGGCAAATAAGACTTTATGTATTGATTAAATAAATAAATAAATAAATAAAAACATAAAAAATAGGGGCATAAAAAGGAAATAACCTAAATATGTGTACAACCATTTAGAATGAAAAGAGAGATGCATTTTCATCAACCTGGAAAGATGTTCATGCTACAATATTAGGTGAGAAACGCAGGTTAAATGGAAATGGTATGCATAATTTATTCCCTTTTATGTAAATAAAAATAATGTATGCATCACATGTTTAAAAAATAGATTGGGTTATGCAACAAAAAAATTAACAGTGATTGCCTCAAGGCAAGGAAGGAAGAATAAGAATTATACATGACTATTTTTTCTTTTGGCTTTTTGACGTTTTTTTCCATTTGATTTTTTTATTGAAGTAGAATTAATATAAAAAGTTATATTTGTTTTAGGTGTACAACATATTGATTCAACAATTCTAAACATCACTCAATGTTCCCCACGATGTGTGATATTTTCTTTTCATTTCAATGTAGAAGTAACCATAGTAGCTCTTTTGTTGCCTTTATTTTTCTTTACTTTCTTCAATTTTTTTTTTTAAATTACGAGAGTAATACAGGCTTTTAAAAAGTGCAAAACCAGACAGCTGTATAAAGAGGCTTTCCCTTTTAGCACTGCATCCCCAGAGAAGATGATAGTGCACCTGTTGGTATAGATTTTCCCACACATTTGCCTGCACGTATAAACATATACATGTATATTTAAATTCAAATGGGATCACACTATATACACTGTGCTTTAACTTGTTTTTTTTTCCCTCAATAAATATGCCATGGGCATAGTTCCATGTCAACACATACAGGTATACCCTTATACTCAAAATGAGAACATATCTGTCTTTCAACAGCTGCATATTGTTACCATGGACAGATATATTCAAATTTTTTTTCCTGAAGTTCTACAACGATTATGTTTTACTTGTATGATGGAGATATAATAAGATATTTTCTGGAACAAAACAGAAAGTAAAAGAGAGAGAAAAGAGGGAACGTGGAAAAAGATCTCATTTGTTCACATTCCTGTGGATTTGGGGCCTCTTCTCCTTGGGAGCTACCTTTGATTCTGGAGAGATTTCACAGTTTGATTAGGTCCAGATGAAAAGAGCCACTTGTTCCATGATGAAAGAAAAGAAGTCCAGGGACTCTGGGCTTTCTGGTGGCCTTGTTCAGTCCAGGGCTCCAGGCTTAGAGAAGGCCTGTGTCAGACCAGAGGTCTGAGCTGGGACTCCAGTGACACTGATAGAAGAAAGCAACCATAAAACTAGAAACAAAACCTATAATAACAAGAACAGTTAGAGCAGCAAAAAAACCCCACCTTTTAAATTTTTTTTAAGAAGATTTTATTTATTTATTTGAGAGAGAGAAGGAGTGAGCACACTAGCAGGAGAAGGGCAGAGGGAGAAGCATGTTCCCTCACGGGACTCAATCCCAGGACTCTGGGATCACGATCTGAGCTGAAGGCAGGTGCTTAAACGACTGAGCCACCCAGGTGCCCCCCCCAAAAAACCACATTTTAATCTCTTGTCTAGGAGCAGACAAAAGGCCCCTAGATCTCTCCCACAAACCACACACAAGTGGCCTGTCTCTAGGTATGAGCACTGGAAGTTTGCCTTAAGATGGCCCAGTTTGCCTGCCTTCTTTTACAGAGAGAAAGAGGAGGCCCAGAGAAGGGAAGGGCCAAGTCCAAGGCCTGCAGGGAGTAGGCGACGGAGGTGAGCTGAAGACTCAGCAAATCTGATACTGATTCACTAATATCTTTCCTGTCCTTCCTTTTTTTCCTTTTCTTTTTCCATTTACCAAGACTATTTCAAGAATAAAACTTTCTTTTCCATCATAAAATGTATCCACACTAATCACAAAATGTGGACAGTAAATATAAAAGCAGAAGTAAGAAAAAGACACAATTCCACTGCCTTTCTGTGGCAGACTGTTCCTAAGTTTCCCTTCTTACTTCCTATGGATGTGTATATGTATTTTTCTTTCTGTCCTCTTGCCTGGCTATGTGGCTCAGCATCTTGAAAGCAGCGTTTGTCTTGGGTTCCAGGAGAGCAGGCACGCTTTGTTACCGAAAGAGTGGTGCTTCTGGTTTGGCTCCAAGTGTGAGATTGAGGCATTGGGCGTTTTAGCTTTATCGTTCAAGTTCTGCTTAATGTCTGGACTTGGTTTTACCACCACAGGTGCCAGAGCTTTAGGATCTTTAGTGAAGAGAGAGCTACCCACCACTGTGAGTGTCCCTCCGGGATCTCATAAAGCTATCTTTAGGAGTGGAGGCAGATGCCCTTGGGGTGAGTTATCTTTACTGGGGGAGACCAAGAGTGGGCATGGCAAGACCAATACGAGGGAGCACTGCACTGGGTGAGGTGGGGGAAGGCATGCCAGTGTAAGAGTCCAGGCCTGGCATCAGGAGAGCCCAAAGTGTGCATGAGGAATTGCATGGAGGCCGATCTAGCTGAAGATCAGGGAGCGAGTAGGAATAAAGCCAGACCAATCCCCAGGGGCCAGCCTGTAGAAGGTCTTGAATGAGAGGCCTAGATAAGGAAATTGAGGCCTAGGGGTGGGAGTGGATGGTATGGTGATAAAGGGACTTGCACAAAGTTGTACACCTGATACCCATGCCAGTGAATTGCCACCACCCATCAGATCTCCAGACCCCTTCTCCATGTGGAAATGTTTCAGGAGTGAAAAGGGTGAGCAAAAGGTGAGGCAGTCCAGGGTGGTGTGGACAGCAAGAGTTTTGGACTCAAGACAGACCTGGATTCCAGTCCATATTGAGCCCTAACCCACTATGTAACCTCAAGCAAGTGACTTGACCTCTTGGAGCCTCAGTTTCCTCAGTGTGCAGAGCAGACCTGCCTGGTGAGTCTGTGGAGAAGACCAAATGAGCTAGGGGAGGCAAAGCACTCAGCCAATGTTGGAATTTAATGAGCATCTTTGCAGTACTTGTTGGGCTTTTTATATTGTCTTATTAATTTTAATTATGGTGAACATATGCTCTGGTTCCTAGGGACAGACCCGTTTATGCTAGTGTCCCAGTAATCATTAACAGTTCTCCCTTCTGTTCTAAAAAGGATATGAGTTTGGAAGATAAATGGTATGTTCACTGTAATTACAAGAGGCCTAGGCCTTGAACTCTTTTTCTCACTCATCATT
Source organism: Mustela putorius furo (assembly GCF_011764305.1). NCBI lineage: Eukaryota > Metazoa > Chordata > Mammalia > Carnivora > Mustelidae > Mustela > Mustela putorius. The sequence goes on along the minus strand of NW_025422048.1, from coordinate 3,440,318 downwards.
GCTGTCCTCTGCTGTCCTTTGTCTGTGCCCAGTCAGAGGACTGAAAGCGCATGTACCCACAATGAGTTCTGGATTGAGCATGAATAGGACACCCCACGTTCTGCCCCTAACTAGCAGTGCATCTGGGGCAGTTCTCTCTCTCTCTCTCTCTCTTTCTTTTATAAAGATTTTATTTATTTATTTGCCACAGAGAGAGACAGCAACAGAGAGAGCACAAGCAGGGGGAGTGGGAGAGGGAGAAGCAGGCTTTCCACTGAGCAGGAAGCCCCATGCAGGGCTTGACCCAGAATTCTGGGATCATGACCTGAGCCAAAGGCAGACAACTGATCCTTCCAGACACCCCAGCTCAGTTCTTGTGCCAGGCCTCAGTCTTCTCATTAGTAAGCAGCAGGAGTGCATTAAACGGTATCCACAGGCCCTTCCAGCTTGAAATTTCTCTCCTTTATAATTCTTCCATACCTAGGAAAATGGCTAATACCCCCGTACCTGTCACAAGCGCTTACTGGACACCTCCCGTAGGCATGCTCTGTGGGACATAGATGTGTCCACCCTCTGCAAATCTCAGTGGATGTTAAGGTAAGCTTCCCTGTGGCAGCTCTTCTGGCTGATCTCCTGGCACCTGCCAGGACAGCAGCGTGGTCTATGGAGTCTGGAGTCAGATGTTCTACTACTGATGACTTCCTCACCCTGACCCTCAGGTTTTCTTATAAGTTTCTTGATATTGCCCAACCAAGGATAGCCAAGCTCCTCAGTGGACAGGGCAGGCATTCACCTCTCATCAAGTATGGTTACTAAGATTCAGTGGGAGTTTCATGGCTATAAATCACCCAGAATAGTCCCTGCTCAAAATAAGTGCTCTAAGTGTTTGTTAAATGAAACATCTAAGTAGCTCCATCAAACAGGTGCCACCATTGAATATGCCTGAGGTTTGAGACAGCAAATCCCATAAAAAAATGAGCTTCATTCTATTTGTTTGCTTTCTGCCAAGCCAGAATCCCACAAAATTATTTAATTTAAAACACTAGGCAGTTTGTTAAAATCGTTGCAGATGACTCGTAGCAGCTGAAGGTGGTGGCTTGGGGACAGGCTCTGTGCTTGTGACAGTCCCACCCCAAAAATGAATAGTCCAGAAGCAGTTCTGCCTCCCATGTGCCATTGCCCCCATTATGCAGAGGTAACCATATAGGTCAGGGTTGTGAAGATTGTTGGAAATACCCACCCAAAAGATCTTTACCATGTCATATGTCATTCAGATGATCCTGGAAGTGGGCACCTTCGTGTTTTTTAAAGCCACTTTACTCACATGATGCCAGACATAATTCTCCATGAAAGTAAGCACCCCTTTGGGAAAAGGGAGCCCAGAAAGAAAATGTACACTATTGGCGCCGGGATTTCACTAAAGAAACATGTCTTCAAAGGAAGCTACCTGTACTAATTCTTTTAAAGATTTGATTTAGTTATTTATGAGAGAGAGAGAGAATGAGTGGGAGGGGCAGAGGGAGAGAGAGAGAATCTCTAAGCAGACTGCTGAATGTGGAGACCCATGTGGGGCTTGATCTCAAGACCCTGAGATCAGGACCCTGAGTTCATGACCTGAGCTGAAACAGAGTCCAACGCTTAACCAACTGAGCCACCCAGGCGCCCCATAGTAATTTTTTTTTTTTAAGGAGATGACAGTTAAACTGTAGAACATAAAAGACAAAACAAAACTACTGGCCCAAAGACAACTCAATCAAATTAGACAAAGTGCATAGAGCGCCACACTCTGCTTGAGGAAGTGAAATGCCTGCTTCTACTAGCCTCTGTCTTCCTGATTCCCCCCACCACACCTTAGTTCATCCTTGTGACAGCCTAGTCAGAGAGCAGTGCAGCCCTGGGCAAAGAGCATCAGCTTTACCTGTGCATAGGGCAGGGATTAGTGTCTCCATGGAAGATCTGGAGTAAACCCTCCACCTCTCTTACCAGATGAGTTCCTGGTAGAAAATGTAGGCCCCTACTCTGAGTAATTTCATGGACAGAGAGATTTAGGGTAGAAATAAAGGTAATGCAACAAAGCTGTGGTTCTGAAGAAAAAAAGACAACAACACACCTTTTTCAATTAAAGAAAGAGCGCAAACCAACTGGAGATAATTGCAAATCCATGTGACTAGGTATCACAATTATTCAGACCCAGATAAGCACTCTAGGAGAGATGATACAGAAAAGAACACCCTTTGAGTACAAAATTGAGGTAGTTTTTATGCGAAAATATTCACCAGGCCTTTCATAGACTAATCACCCCTCCTTTACAAAATTATTTCCCTTCCATTATCTCATCTGATCCTCACAGCAGCCCTGTGAGGGATAAAGGGTAGGATGATTATCCTCATTTGGGAGACAAGCAGATTGCAGCTGTTACTACCGCAGCAACATCAAGTGTGTGGTAGAGTTGGACCTGGAACCAGGGTCTTGGATCTCCAGACCACTGGGCTTTCTACCACACCCAGGAGACTGCCTATGAGCCTCCGGAGTTCAGATGCGTGATGAGAAACCCATGCTTGGCTTCCAATGGTAAGCACTGAGATCAAGGCATTGGGAACTGCCCATGGGTGGTGTGGGGAGGCAGAGGATACTTCACCCCACCCTTGCCCTTCTACCCAGGATAGACTTTACCATAAGCAAGAGTGCGTATCATTTTTATATCTACTCTAGGGGTAAGTGGCCTCTATTATTCTGCTCATGTCACAAATGAGAATGCAGAGGCACAGAGAAGTTAAGTATCTTGCCCAAGATCACACAGCTAGCAAGTCTGAGGCAATTTGAAACCAGCTGCTCTGATTCCACAATGTCCTCTCTGAAGCTCATTGTTCTATTGCCTGCTGGCTCGACCTTTTTTTTTTTTTAATCCATAAAAATGTTGTTTCTGTTTTCTTCTTTTTTATTTCAGAATAGTTCACACACATTACACTAGTTTCAGGTGTACAACATATTCCACAAGTTTATCCATTATGCCATGCTCAGCACAAGTGTAGCTCCCATCTGTCCCTATACTTGGCTATTACAATACCATTGACTATATTTCTTCTGCTATGCCTCTTATTCCCATGCCTTACTCATCCCATTACTGGAAGTCTGTATCTCCCACTCCCCCTCTCTCCTTCTGCCTATCCCCCACCCCCTTCCCTTCTAGCAACCAGCAGTTTGTGGTCTGTATATATAGGTCTGAATCTGCTGCTTATTTATTCATTTGTGGGTGGTTTTTTTTTTTTTGCATTACACTTATGAGTGAAATCATATGATAGTTGTCTTTCTCAGTCTGACTTATTTCACTTAGTGTAATACCTTCTTTAGGTATGTCCATGTTGTTGTAAATAGCATGATCTCCTCCCTAACTATTTTCAATCCTCTCTTTTGAGATTGGCCATTATTCCCACCTACTGACAAATCATGGGAAGTAGCTCCCTCAATTGGTCTAACAAGTCTGGGCAGCTGCCCCAGTCAAGCCACCTGTTCTGCCCAAGACATGTCTCGCCTCATCTCCTAGGCAGGGTGTTCCACTTGTGTTCATGGACACGGGGATAGATTGTTCCATGAATGGATCTTACCTACTTTTTTCCCCGCCACACTTTGCAAAGCAGGCCAAGAGCAAGACAGAGATGTCTGGCTCCCTCATAAGACACTTGGGTCAAGATTTCGTTTTTCTCCCTTCTTGTGGTCCTGCAGAGCAACCTGCCCTTGGCCACCTGCTGTGGGAGACTTCCTGAAAAAAACACAGTACTTCTCTTGAGTGGCCTAGGCAGTTCACAGGCAACTTGCTTAAACCTGGTGAGGTTCAGAAGGGCTCAGAGCTTGATGACAAACCAGACTGCATCCTGCTCCCAGGCAGCAATTACAGGACCAGGGCCGCAAGACCAGGAAGACAGGTCAGAGAGGGAAGAGACCTCTTAAGTGATTTTTTTCTGCTTTTAAGAGTAATATATACACCCCAGACAAGTTGTAAAACCATTAGAAAGGGTAAAACATGAAATAAAAATTGGCCCTAAGCCTCCCAACCAGTATAAACAATTGCAAAAGTTTTGGTGTGTATTTATGTAAATATACTAGAATTTTAATAAAATTGGGACCACACTATCCAGTTTGGATCTTGATTTTTTAACTTAATATTTTCTGAGAAGTTTCTGACATTTTTCAATTGTCTTCAAAAACATGAATTGGGGTGCCTGGGTGGCTCAGTGGATTAAGCAATTGCTTTCAGCTCAGGTCATGATCCTGGAGTCCTGGGATCAAGTCCCACATTGGGCTCCCAGCTCCATGGGGAGTCTGCTTCTCCCTCTGACCTTCTCCCCTCTCATGCTCTCTCTCACTCAAATAAATAAATAAAATCTTTTAAAAAATGGATTAAAACAGCTCCATCATATGAAAGTGCCAAATTAATATAATTATTCCCCTATTGGACATTTGGGTTTCAATTTTTCACCACTATAATACCAGTCTATGAGTGTCTTTGAACAAAGTAATAGAAGATATATAATTATCATTTAATGCTAGGCCCTTTGCTAAAAACCACATGAATCCAAGGACACCATATAGGTGTACTGAACATAGGTGCCAGCCAGGGGGCAAAATAGGTCCTTAAATCAAAGCAAATTCTCCGTTCTGAAGGCAAAGTACCCTGGCATGTGACTGCATCCATCTAGAGGTTTCTTTTGCACAAAGGCCCTGTCTACTTGCCAAGTCCTGGACATCTGTCTGGGAAAGGCACAGTTTATCCACAGAGTAGGGACACCTTTTCCCAGTTTCCTCAAAAAATTGTACAGGTTAGCATCGCTAAGGGAATTTTCTCATTAATGTTCGTTCATAACAATTCTATGAGGAAAGCACTATTATCCCCATTTTGCAGGTGAGGAAAGTAAAACATGCTAGTCTGATGACTTCCTTAAAACAAATGTCTAGAATTAAAAGAGTTGATGTACAGAAATGTGCATCTATTATATTTCCACCAGAGCCATAGGAAGCAGATGTTTCTGTTCCCTTGTCACCCCACAAAGAAACAATCTTTGAAACACTGCCCAGACTTACGGGTGGAACATGTCTAATTGTTTTAATCTCTTTCTTTGCTAGTGAGGTTAGCTTTTAAAAATATTTACTATTAATTTACATAACTTCTTGTGTGATTATTCAAGTCTTTTACCCATTTTCCTCCTGGGAGGCTAGTATTTTTCTTGTTGCCTAGCAATAATGTTTTATGTTAAGGCCATTATTATTATTATTTATGTTAATTATTCCGTGGCCTATGTTTGTTGAAAGTGTTTACTGCCAACTATATCTCTCAGGTTAGATTCATTCCTGGATATTTTATACATTTTATATTACAGTTGTGAGTGGGGAGCATTTTTCTATTATGTATTCCAGTAAATATTGCCACCTTGGCTTTTTGCATGTTTTGTCTGTGTCTAGTCACTTTACTGAACTCTTTCATTAGTACCAGCAATTTTCCAGTGGGCTCTTCAGAGTTTCCTAGCATCAAAAATATAAAGTAAATGGGGATAAATTTAACAAAAGGATATTAAAGAAATAATTAGGATATTAAATTAAGAAATATATGGTATTCATGGTTTGGAATCTCAACTGTGTAAAAATGTCCATTTATTTCCAAATTAATCTGCAAATCCAATGCCTTTCCTTTTTTTTTCCCTTTTGAATTGGGCACAGAGCTCAACATGGGGCTTGAACTCATGACCCTGAGATCAAAACCTGAGCTGAAATCAAGAGTCAGATGCTTAACTGACCGAGCCACCCAGGCACCCCTCAATGCTTTTCTAACAAAAATCACAACACTTTTTTTTTTTCCAGTGGTACCTGACAAGTGGATTCAAAACTTTATATGAGAGAACAAATGCCAAGAAAAATTGAAGCATTTCCAAAGAAGGAGAATAAGGTGAGGAGCCTGACCTTAGCAGGTATCAGAGCTGTCTCTATAAATAATTGAAAGGGAAGGAGTGGATTATTTGTAAAATGGTAATGAAACAACTGATCATGTGTATTGAAAACATGAAACTGGATCCCTACCTCTTATCATACACAAAAATAAATTTCATGTGACTTAAAGGTAGGTCTCTAACTACAACAGATGAAGTAAATGCATTTCATCATGTTCCTCTCACTAATTGTAATCGAAAACCCATGAAAATACATAGTTATCAGAAGACTAAAAGGAAGAGAAGGACTGATTAGGGACCTCAGGACTGAATGGAGGGCCTAGCAGTAAATCTTCTGGATGTTATTGTTTTTGTTTTGTTTTGTTTTGTTTGTTTTTTGCCTTATAACCTAGGAGCTAGAACAGTCCATAACCTGGAAACACTAATGGGCATGATTGTTCCCCCAGCAGGTGTTGCAGACGCTGTGAGGTGGACCCCTATTGGCCATCCTAACCTATCTGAATAAGGGGTTACCCCTTTCCTAACCATCAGGCCCCACTTTACTAAAAAATTAACTCAAAATGAATCATAAGTTTATTTTTTTGTGTTTTTATCAGTGTTGTTTTTATTATTATTTTAGTTACCATACAGTAAGTCATTAGTCTTTGATGTAGTGTTCCAAGATTCATTGTCTGCATATAACACCCAGCGCTCCATGCAATACACGCTTTCCTTAATACCCACCACCAGGATCACCCATTCCCCACCGCCTCCCCTGTAAAACCCTCATTTTGTTTCTCAGAGTCCAGTCTCTCATGGTTCATCTCCCGCTCTGATATGCCCCTATTCACTTTTTCCTTCCTTCTCCTAATATCCTCCATGTTATTCCTTATGCTCCACAAGTAAGTGAGACCATATGATAATTGACTTTCTTTGCATGACTTATTTCACTCAGCATAATCTCCTCCAGTCCCATCCATGTTGATGCAAATGTTGGGTATTCATCCTTTCTGATGGCTGCGTAATATTCCATTGTATCTATGAACCAAATCTTCTTTTTCCATTTGTCTGTTGAAGGGCATCTCAGCTCTTTCCACAGTTTGGATATTGTGGACACTGCTGCTATGAACATTGGGGTGCATATGATCCTTCTTTCCACTCCATCTGTATCTTTGGGGTCAATACCCAGGAGTGCAATGGCAGGGTCATAGGGAAGCTCTATTTGTAATTTTTTGAGGAATCTCCACACTGTTTTCCAAAGTGGCTGCACCAACTTGTATTCCCATCAACTGTCGTGGCCGGTGCGACAAACCGACCAGGGTCGAGAGGGTAATAGGATGGTGAAAAGAAATGAAGAGACAAACAGATGGGGGCAGGAGGAGCACCAAGGAGGGTGTCCCATAGTGCAAAGTTCATTCAAGGCTGTGAGGCATTATATAGCTAACAGAAACAATCATAAGAAAGTAACTATTTTTAGCTGATTACTAAAGAGTTTGCAACATGCACAGAAAATCCTTCAAGCTTTCCCATTATCTATTTCACAAACACCAATAGCAGACCCTCTAGCGCCAGATGTACTGACTTCAAGGGCACTCAAGACCTAGTTTGTGTAAGCACAGCACAGTCTTACAGTGCTGTAGTCTATAGCCCATGCAAGGACAGCAAGGACCAGCCAAGAATTTCTGACCCCGACCAAATCATTTCTATCTGACTAGCAAATGTGTGGGAGGTCAAGTAGGGGAGCACCCAACACATAGCACAGACCCTTTCTCAGTGCTACTTGACTTTATCCGCCTAAGACTTTTGTTCGGCTATTCAGCCTTTAAAGGAGTCACAAGTCAGGGCCTGGTTTGGTCCTCGTCTCAAGCCTTAACGTGGCCTCCCACAATCAATAATGTAAGAGGTTTCACCTTTCTACACATCCTTTCCAACACTTGTTCATTGTCTTGTTGATTTTGGCCATTCTGACTGGTGTAAGGTGGTATCACAATGTGGTTTTGATTTTTATTTCTCTAATGCTGAGTGATGTTGAGCATTTTTTCGTGTGTCTGTTAGCCATTTGTATGTTTTTATTGGAGAAGTGTCTGTTAATGTCTTCTGCCCATTTTTTGACTTGATTGTCTGTGTCTTAGGTGTTGAGTTTGAGAAGTTCTTTAAAGATTTTGGAACTCAGCCCTTTGTCTGTAGTGTCATTTGTAAGTATCTTCTCCCATTCTGCGGGTTGCCTCTTTGTTTTGTTGACTATTTCCTTTGCTGTTCAGAATCTTTTTTTCTTGATGAAATCCCAAAAGTTCATTTTTGGTTTTGTTTCCTTTGCCTTTGGAAATGTGTCTTGAAAGAAGTTGCTGTGGCTGATGTTGAAGAACTTACTGCCTATGTTCTCCTCTAGGATTTTGAGGGATTCCTGTCTCACATTGAAGTCTTTTATCCATTTTGAGTTTGTCTTTTTGTGTACGGTGTAAAAGAATTGTCCAGTTTCATCCTTCTGTATATAGCTGTCCAATTTTCCCAGCACCATTTATTGACGAGAATTTCTTTTTTTTCTGCTGGATATTTTTTATTGCTTTGTCGCAGATTATTTGACCATAGAGTTGCAGGTCCATTTCTGGGGTCTCTACTCTGTTCCATTGGTCTATGTGTCTGTTTTTGTGTCAGTATCATGCTTTTTTTGGTGATCACAGCTTTGTAATAGAGCTTGAAATCAGGCACTGTGATGCCCCCTTCTTTGTTTTTCTTTTTCAGCATTTCATTGGCGATTCAGGGTCTTTCCTGGTTCCATACAAATTTTAAAATTGTTTGTTCCAGCACTTCAAAAAATGCCGATGGTATTTTGAATAGGATGACATTGAAAGTATAGATTGTTCTGGGGAGCATGGACATTTTAACAATGTTTATTCTTCTGATCCATGAGCGTGGAATGGTTTTCCATCTTTCTGTGTCTTCTTCAATTTCTTTCATGAGTGTTCTGTAGTTCCTTGAGTATAGATCATAAGTTTAAATGTAAAGCATAAAACTCTACAATGTTTAGAAGAAAAGGAGAGAATTGTTTTGCCTTAGGATTTTTAGACAGAACATCAAAAGCATAACCATTAAAAGTTGAAGACTTCTTCAAAATTAAAAATAAATCTTTGTTCTGTGAAAGACACTGATAAGAAAATAAAAAGAGAAGCCACAGACTAGTAGCAAATATTTGCACATCAACACCATTCTGACAAAGGACTTGTATGCAAAATATATAAAAATTTCTTGGGCGCCTGGGTGGCTCAGTGGGTTAAAGCCTCTGCCCTTGGTTCAGGTCATAATCCCAGGGTCCTGGGATCAAGCTCTGCATTGAGCTCCGCATTGGGCCCTCTGCTTGGCGGGGAGCCTGCTTCCTCCTCTCTCTCTCTGCCTGCTTCTCTGCCTACTTGTGACCTCTGTCTGTCAAATAAATAAATAAAATCTCTAAGAATTCCCTAAACTCAGTGGTAAGAAAGCAAAGAAGTCAGTTAGGTAAGAGACTCAAACTGACACTTGACCAAAGAGGAAATACAGATGGTAAATAAGCACATGAAAATATGCTTATTATCATTAGTCATTAGGAGAACACAAGGCAAAACCACAATGAAACATCAGTACACACTAGAATGGCTAAAATAAAAATAACAAATAGTAAATCAATGAAATATTGTGAGAATACTCTTACACGGCTGGTGGGAATGTAAAAAGGTATGGCCACTCTGTAAAACATTTTTGCAGTTTCTTATAAAGTTAAACATACACTTACCATATGATCCAGCAATCCCACTTTTGCACATTTATTCCAGAGAAATGAAACCATATGTTCACACATAAACCTGCTTATGAATGTTCATAGGAGCTTTGTAACATGCAAAAGCTGGAAACAGCTCAAAAGTCACTCAGTGGGTGAATGGATAAAGAAAATGTCAGATATCCATACTGCAGAATACTGCTTAGCAACAAAAATGAACAAACTATTGATACACATATATACTGGGTGGATCTCAAAGGTATTATGCTGAGTAAAAAAAAAAAAAAAGCCAGTTTTAAAAGGTTACATACTGTATGATTGCATTTACATCACATTCTCAAAATGACAGAGCTGTCATAATGAAAATCAATGGTTAACTGCAGGGGGTAGAGGTGTGGGGAAGGTGGCTCAAGAGAGTATATCGATTGTGATAGTGGTTGCATAAATGTAAACTTGGGGTAAACATTTCATGTGGGAGGCCGCAATAAGGCTTGAGACGAGGACCAAACCAGGCCCTGACTTGCACCTCCTTTAAAGTCCGAATAACCTAACAAAGGGTTTCGGACGGGAAAAGTTGAGTAGCACTGGGAAAGGGTCTGTGCTATGCGTTGTGCACTCACCTACGTGACTTCCCACATGCTTGCTAAACAAATGAGAACCATTCGGTTGGGGTCAAAAGTTCACTGCTGGTCCTTGCTGCCCAGTACAGCCCATAAATTACTTTCAGGTTTGCTGTATTTGTACTGGCATCAGTCATTTGGCATCATGAGGAACTCGTGGTTGTTTAACTAGACACAGGTGTATTGCTTCTCCTATAGTAATATCACTATATATATGGCCTTAATGCTTTGAATAAACTTAGCACTGTTGGATGTCCTCCTCAGTGCTTCTCCTGTCCCCATCTCTTTGTCTCTTAAGTTCTTTTCACTATCCTTTTACCCTCACGTTCCTGGTTGATTTGTCGTGCCGGCTGTGACAATTTCATAGTGTGGGCACTTGGGTGGCTTAGTCCATTAAGTGTCTGCCTTCAGCTCAGGTCAAAATCCTGGAGCCCTGGGATGGAGTCCCGCATTAGGCTCCCTGCTCAGCAGGAAGTCTGATTCTTCCTCTGCCCCTTACCCCATTTGTGCTCTCGCTCTCTCTCTCTCAAAAAAATGAATAAAATTTTAAAAATTTCATGAACTGTACCCCCAAATTTAAAAAGCTTGTACATAAAAAGTGGTACAATCTAAATAAGATCTGTGGTTTCGTTAATTGTATCACACTGTGATACTATGTATGACACACAACATCAATTTCCTTGCTTTGATAATTGTTAACTATGTCTAGGTAACTATTATCATTTGTGGAAGATAAATGGAGAGTACAGGAACTCTCTGTAATATTTTTTCCAATTGTTATGAATCTAAAATTATTTCAAAATAAAAATTTTTTAAATCACGAAATTGAATGGCAAAGCTATAGATTTTTAGAAGGTAATGCAAGACCAGATCTTTAAAACCTTGGAGTTGGGAATGAATTCTTGAATAAGATACCAAAAAGTAAAAACCATAAAGAAATTGATAATTTAAAATATGTGACAAAAAACTTCTGTTCAACTAACTAATCACATATTGTATGCTGCCTTCTAATAAAGTTAATAAAACTTCAGAACTAAAGAGTTGGTTATATGGACAAACATTAATAGGTAACACCAATTTTAAAAAGCAGTTAAATGAGATACACCACATTTTGTATAGGGATTAACAATGGGCAATATAGCAAAATGGTTAAGCAACAGACAGCGTAGGTTCAAATCCTGGTGTTGTCATCAAATGTGGCATGACCTTGCCAAATAATTTAACATTCTGCTGCTGTGGCCTCGTGTAAAATGTAGCTAATTCACAGGGTTATGGTCAGGTTTGAAAGAATAAATACCTATAAAGAGCATAAAACAAACCCTGGCATGTAGTGTTAGCTATGTTGAGGAATAGGTGATGAGGCCATTGGTGAATGGAAGTCATCACTCATTTTCTAGTTTGTGATTGGTGGTGGGGTCACATGGATTCACTATATTATTAAAATTAAAAAAATACACAAGATATTCCAGCATAGACCAGTGAGGATGGTAAAAAAATCAAGAGAGTAGAAAGAGAAGCCACACACTGGAGAAGGAATAGGTTATAATACATACGTTGACAAATGGTTCAAGTCTGGAATACATAAAGAAAGATGGTCAATAAAAGAACAGGGAAAAGACAAATAACCCAACAACAATAACAACAAATGGGCAAATGACATTACTAGGCATTTCAAGGAGGGAGGAAGCCAAATAGTCCATACACATATGAAAAAATGTTCAAACTCAATAAACACAAATTACAAAGACCGCAAAAGACCCACACTCTACTGGTTTCCTAGGGCTGCCATAACAAAATACCTCAGGCTTGGTGAGTTTAACAACAGAAATTTGTTTAACATTCAGGTTCTGGCAGGATCAGCTTCTCCTGAGGCCTCACTCCTTGGCTTGCAGATGACCACTTTCTCACTGTGTCCTCCCTGGTGGTCTTTAAATGTTATCTGTGTCCTAATCTCTACTTATACGGTTACCTGTCATATTGGATTATGGCTCACCTAATAACCTCATTTTACCTTAATTACCTCTTTAAAGACCCAATCCCCAAATAGTCACATTATGAGTACTGGGGATTAGGATATTAACATAGGAATGGGGTGGGGGATACACAATTCAGTCTATAACATATACCCATCAGAATGGCAATGTTTTTCTTCAAGAGAAGCCTGTGTACATGTGCACCTGGAGACACACACATGTTGGTTATAGCAAATATTTACTACTAATAGGAAGCATTAATAAATTATAGTAGTTGTATAACAATGGGATCCTATATAGTAGATACAATAAATGCAGTTAGATGCAATAAAATAGATGAATCTCAGGAGCATCTCTTGTAAAAAAAGCAAAGTCACAACAATACATGCAGTACAGTACAACGTTTAAAAACAAACAAAACTCAGTAATATGTTGTTTTAAAATAACTATAGGTGTTTATTTAAATAAAATCAAGGGGATAATAAACAAAAACCAAAAAATAGAATATTGGTTAGTCCTGAGATGGAAAGGAGATATATGTTTTAAAAAATAAACTGAGTAGTAGTTACATGGGTGTTCAATGAATTACTATTCTTTTTTTTTTAAGATTTATTTATTTATTTGACAGAGAGACAGCAAGAGAGGGAACACAAGCAGGGGGAATGGGAGAGGGAGAAGCAGGCTCCCCACTGAGCAGGGAGCCCAATGTGGGACTCGATCCCAGGACGCTGGGATCATGACCTGAACCAAAGGCAGACACTTAATGACTAAGCCACCCAGGCATCCTTGAATTACTATTCTTTTTATTTACACATATATTATAAATATTTTCTATTGACTCATTATTTTATTTTTAAATTATCTGTAAAAACTAGTCATTTGAAGAACAGGAAAGAAAGAGCTGGAATTGAACCCATAATCACAGTTCTTTATAAGAAACAATGTAAAGATTCTACATACTCTTGAAAGCTCTAAAATGCTGGGGGGAGGGGGTTTGGGAGAAGGGGGTGGGGTTATGAACATTGGGGAGGGTATGTGCTTTGGTGAGTGCTGTGAAGTGTGTAAACCTGGTGATTCACAGACCTGTACCCCTGCGGATAAAAATATATGTTTATAAAAAATAAAAAATTAAAAAAATTAAAAAATAAAACATAAAAATATAAAAATAAAAAAGTAAAAAAAAAAGTAATAAATAAATAAATAAATAAAATGCTCCCTAAACAACCTTACCTCTTTGTATTTATGGCCTTTTGTAATCCCCTCTCCTTAAATGTGGGCCAGACTTAGTGACTCATTTCTAATAAATAGAATATGGCATGCGTGATGGGATGCACTTCCAAGAGTAGGTACAAAAAGCCTGTGGCTTCTGTCTTGCTGGCTGTCTCCTGGTCTCTCAGTCCCTTGTTTCTTTGAAGGAAGTCACCTGCTTGTTGTGAACTGCCCCACAGGGATGCTCATGCGGGAAGAAACTAAGGACAGCCTCTGGTCAATGGCTGGCCAGTGAGGAGCTGGGGCCCTCTGTGCAATGGCCTAGAAGGAATGAAATCCTGCCTACAATCATGTAAGTGAGCTGGGAAGCAGATCTTCCCACAGTCAAGTCTTGAGATGACTGTAGCTCCAGCCAACACTTGACTGTAGCCCTGTGAGAGACCCTTAGCCAGAAGGCTTAGTCAAGCCACACCTAGATTCCAGACCTACACAACCTGTGAGACCATAAATGTTTGTTGTTTGGGTGCCTGGGTGGCTCAGTTGGTTAAGCATCTGCCTCCAGCTCAGGTCATGATCCTGAGATCAAGCCCCTGGTCTGTCAGGCTCCATGTTCAGTGGGAAGCCTGTTTCTCCCTCTCTCTCACTTTGCCTGTCCCCCTGCTTGTGTGCTCTCTCTCAAATAAATAAATAAATAAAATTTTTTAAATCCATAAATATGTGTTTGTTGTTTTAAACCACTGAGTTTAGGGGTAATTTTTATGGGGCAATACAGACAAATATAAGGTCTGCTTGCTGGATTTATCTAAAGAAATCAGACATCTCTATAAAGATGTATATACATATATACTGATCATATTTATAATGGTGAAATGTAACCTAAAAGTTCAACAACAACAGAATGGTTAAATAAATTTTTACTTTACATAATGTGCTATCAGACAACCATTAACAATAACAATATACCATAAACATTAACAGGATAATAAGGGACTACAAACCATACTCCGTGCCCATAAATTTCACAACTTCAATGAAACAGAAGTTGAAAAGATACAATCAGGAAACTCTACACCTACTAAGTGAATTGAAGGGAATTGAGCTAAAATCTTTCCACAAATTCAAGCACATGAATTCACTTTCACCTTCTACCAAATGCGGAATATGCGGAATACATATTAAGGAATGTGTAATACCAATTCTACAAAAACTATTCCAGAAAAGAGAAGACAAGGGGATACTTCTTAAAGTATTATATGATGCCAGCATTACTCCAACACCAAATCCAGACAACACGGTATAAGAAAAAAACTAAAGTAAACTAAAAGCCAATATGTCTTATGAACAGAATGTGAAAATCTTCAACAACAGTAGATCATATAATATATAAAGTAATATATAAAATATATTATTTGATCCATAAAATATATGGATAAAATATATATCAAATATATATTTGATCCATAAAATATATGGATCAAATAATATATAAAAAAACAAGTGATGTTTACTCTGGCAATGCAAAGTTGGTTCAACATTCAAAAAGAAATCAATGTAATCCATCACACTAACGGTCTAAAGAAGCAAAAATCATATGATGACACATCCATTTGTAATAAAACTCTCAGCAACCTAGGAATAAAAGGGGATTTTCTCTTCTTGAAAAAGGACATCTACAACAGCAGCAGCAACAACAACAACAGCAAAACCCAAACAGTACATCCCTAACATCATAATTAACAGTGAAAGACCAAATGCTTCCCCAATAAGATTTGGAGTATAAGAATGTGCACTGTCATCACTCGTACTCAACATCATTTCCAAGGCTTTGGTTGATGCAGTAAGGCAAGGACAAGATATAGGAGGCTTCAGATTGGAATGGAGAAAATAAAGCTGTTTATATTTACAGGCAACATGATTGTGTATGTAGATTTCCCAAGAAATCTACAGAAAAGCTACTGGAACAGAATACAAGGCCAATATACGAAAAGTCAATTGTGTTTCTATGTAGTAGCAAAAAAATAGCAAAAGTATGATTTTGAAAAAAGAACAGAGTTGGAGTATTCATACTGTTAAATTCCAAGATTTATTATAAAACTATGGTAATCAAGACAAGGTGGTATGGTGAAAGACCCAGCACGTAGATCAACTGAATATAACTGGTTTTTGACAAGGTACAAAGGCAATTCAAAGGAGAAAGAATAGTTTTTTTTTACCAAATGGTCCTGGAACAATTGACCATTCACATACAAAGTAATGAATTTGGACCTGTGTCTTGCACCACTTACAAAAAACTAACTGAAAATTGTTCAATGGCTTAAATATAAAACCTAAAACTATAAAATTTCCGGAAGTAAATATAAGAGAAAATCTTCAAGACCTTGGCTTATGCAAAGATTATTTTGAGAGGATAAACAAAGTATAAGCCATAATAGAAAAGAATTTGATGACATATATAAATTGGACTTCATCAAAACAAAAATTATAAAATTGTGTTCTTCAAGAGATCTGTTGAGAAAATGTAGAGATGAGCCACAGGCAGGGAAAAAATATTTGCGAAGCACATATCTAATAAAAGACAGTGAATCAAAATCTGAAAGAGTCTCTAAGTTTGTATGGTTTCCCAAAGTCATGCAGGTCCTAACCCCTGGAGCCTATGAATGTTACCTTATGTGACAAAAAGGGACTTCGCTAAGGTGATGAAGTTAAGAATCTCGAGATGGAGAGATTATCCTGGACTATCTGGATGGACCCTAAATGTCATCACAAATGTCCTGATAAGAGGGAGGCAGGAGGAGATTTGACTACAGAAAAGGAGAAGGCAATGGGACCGCAGAGGCACAGACTGGAGCAACAAGGCCATGGAATGATCAGCAGCCACTAGAAGCTGGAAGAGGCAAGAACAGATTCTCTCTTGGAGCCCCCAGAAGGAACCAACTCTGCTGACACTTTGACACACATAAGACTCGGTTTGTACTTCTGCCTTCCAGAACTGTTAGAGAATTTATTTTGGTTGTTTTGAGCTGTTAAATGTGTGTTAATTTGTTACAGGAACCCTAGGAAATTAATGTAGCTCAGCAGTAAGCAAACAGTCTAATTACAACATGGACAAAGATTTGAACTGACACTTCACCAAAGAGGAAGTAAGAATGGCAAATAAGCACATGAAAGAAGCTCAACAGCATTAATCATTAGAGAAAAAGTGAATTAAAACAACAGACAAACTGCTCTTGCCAGAAGTGAAGTGGGTGGCAAGAATGGGTCAAATAGGGGAAGGGGATTAAGAATAGACTTATCATGGGACACTGAGTAATGCATAGAAACACTGAATCATTATATTGTATCAGGTGAAACAAACATAACACTGTATGTTGATTATACTTCAGTAAAAATAATAAAATAAAATTTAAAACAATATTTGAAAAACCAATTTTTAAAAAACCACATTTATTACAGTGGCTAAAAATTTACAAAGTAAATAACCATGTGGAGCAACTAGACTTCTCATATTTTGCTGGTGGAAATGCAAAATGGTACAGATACTTTGGACAAAAGTTTGGCAGTTTCCTACAAAGTTAAACACACTTTTACCATACAATTTAGCAATCCCACTTCTAAGTATATACCCAAGAGAAAGACATAATCATTTGGAAAAGAATTTTTACATGAATGCTTATAATAGCTTTATTTGTGACCACTAAAAGCTGGAAGCAACCCAAGTATCCCTCCACTAGTGAATGGATAAACAAATTGCAGTACATCCATATGATGGAGTGTTATTCAGCAATAAAAATAATAAATTACTGATAAACAGGATTGTGGATGAACCTCCGAAAGCATTATTCTAAGAGAACTAGGCTAGACACAAAGGTCTCCATACTATGTGATTCCATTTATATGACGTTCTGAAAAAATCAGAACTATTTTGACAGAAATCAGACAACTGCTTGCCAGGAATCTGATCTGCAGGTGGGAGAAAGCAATTTGACTACAAAGGAGCAGAAAAGGACTATTTGGGATAATAGGGAAATTCACTCTCTCTCTCTCTCTCTCTCTCTCTCTCTCTTTTAAAGATTCTATTTATTCATTTGACAGAGAGAGACACAGCAAGAGAGGGAACACAAGCAGGGGGAATGGGAGAGGGAGAAGCAGGTTTCCTGCTGAGCAGGGAGCCCAATGCGGGGCTCCATCCCAGGACTCTGGGATCAGGACCTGAGCCAAAGGCAGAGGCTTAATGACTGAGCCACCCAGGCACCCCTGGAAATTCACTCTCTTGATGGTGAATCCTACACGACTTACTAAGTTTGTAAAAATTCATAGAACTGTCTACCTAAAAAGGATCAATTTTACTAAGTAAATTATACCTCAATAAATAAAAAGATACTTCAAATTGGTACAAACATTAAGTTGAAAAAAAAAATGACAATGTAGATCAATGTTTATGGACATTGGAAATTGTCCTTGTTTCCAGTCAGTAAAAAAAAAAAAAGTTTGCAGAGCAACAATTAAAGAAAAACAGTGTGTATGTACATGTGTCCATATGTTAATATATCTGAAAGAAAATACATAAAAATATTAATAGTGGTCATCCATTGATATGAAGATCTCTCACTCATTCATTCCTTCCTTGATATATGCTTTGAAAAAGACATGTTCTCTCTTTTGACCTAAATTTCTGTAGTAGCTAGTTGATAATACTATAATAGCATTTTTTCTTGGTCTCAGGGCCTTTGTGCTTGCTGTTCCCTCCCTGTTCCTTTGCCTGGGACATGGCTTGGCCCATAGCTTCATTCAGATTGAGCTCGAATGTCACCACCTCAGAAGCCTTCTCTGTCCCCGATGACTGGAAAGGACCCCATCATTCTTAGTCCCCTTACTTTGCTTTATTTCTTCTTAATGGCAGCGTTCACTGTGCTGACATTGTCTTATGTATGTATTATGTTCTTTGCTTGTTTGTCCCAGTAGAATATGAGCTCTGTGAGGAAAGATCTTTGGTTTGTTTTCTTCACTGTTGCTTCCTCAGCATTGAGAACAATGCATGGCACTTGGTAGGTACTCAATAAGTATTTATCAAATAAATGGTTAAATGCATGCTACAGTGGGAGGCTTCTAGAATTTGTCACCTTCTCAAAAACATTCATGACCTTGAGAAATTTATAATCCAACAGCAGGGAAACAACTCAAAAGTGAAACAGCTACCCCTTGAGCCTCTGCAAGCAGCACTGGGATAGAATGAAGGGGAGTTGTGGAGTCCAAAAGTGAAAAGGGGGAGTTGGGGTTGGCAAAGTGGCTTCTGAGGATGACCTGTGTGACTAGAGTTGCAGGGGTGCCAACTGAGAGGCCTCTCATAAGAAACCTTGCCCTTGGGAGATACCTTGAGCTTATAGATCTTCCTGGAGTCATTCCCTCCAAGAAAACCAGAAAGGACTCTCTCTGAATCACCCACAGCAAAACCTGCTGTACTTCATGCATCATTAAGAATTCAGGGCCTGGGGCGCCTGGGTGGTTCAGTGGGTTAAGGCCTCTGCCTTCGGCTCAGGTCATTATCCCAGGAGCCTGGGATCAAGTCCCGCTTCGGACTCTCTGCTCTGCAGGGAGCCTGCTTCCTCCCTTCTCTCTCTGCCTGCCTCTCTGCCTACTTGTGATCTCTGTCTGTCAAATAAATAAAATCTTTAAAAAAAAAAAAAAAGAATTCAGGGCCCTCCCAGTCTGTTCCACCAGACCTTCCAGGTAAGAGGAAGCTGAGTTTAGGGAAAAAGTGATGTAGGTCCAGGGAGTGGAAAGGCTGAGCCAAGCTTTGCACTGCAGGTCTTCATTAGCTAAGGGCTAATGAAGGGCTCTGGCTCCCTCAGCCACCTCTGTGCCAGCTGCAAGAGTCCAGTGTGCTCCTCAGAGGCCCAGCAGCAGCCAAACTTGGCCGCAACTGTTTACCTTGCAGACTTCCGCACCTCCTCTAACTCAACAGCAAACAGCTTCTCACCCTCAAGGCACCTCGTCTCTGAGAACTCCCTCGAAAGATCTTTTCTTGGTCCCAAAAGACATTCCTGAGCACAAGCAACCTTGGGTGCCTTTGTGAGATTTGGATAGTGAGATGGCCCCACCCCAAGCTGCAGGTTCAAGTTGATGCAGTTGACAAACAGGTCTCTCTGCGAAGCCCGCAGTGACCACAGTACCTAAAATTGCAAGGCCGCACCTACCTACTCCCAGCTTCCCTGACTTACTTTTTTTTTCATGCATAATTTATTACCTCCTAATGTGATTGAGTTCCTTTGTTGTTTCTGTCCATTGTCTATCTCTCTCCATTAGGATTTAAGCTCAATAGGGGCAAAAATTTCTGTCAGTTTTTTTTACTGATGTATATATTTGCAGTGCCTGAAGCAATCGCCAAGGTTAACATAGACTTTGTGCTTTGTGCAGATCACTGTTCAAAGCACTTGGTGTCAATTAAATCACTTAATTTTCACAAGAGCCTTTAAGGAAGGTACCATTATGATCCCATTTCACAGATAAAGAAACTGAGGCACAGGGAAGTTAAGTAACCTGTCCAAGGTCACATAGCTAGTAAACGACTAGCTGGTATTTGAACCCTTGTGTATCCTTAACCACTAGGCCATACCACCAAAAGCTGAAACAAAACAGTACCATGCCCATAGTAGGCCCTCAATTATTGAACAAATGGTCGAATCAATGGACGGAACTGTGAAGTGTTCCCCCTCACATGGGGAATCTGGTCTACTGTTTCACCACCACTCCACCACCCTTTGTGTGTCTCTCTCCCTAGGAGGCTCTCTGGATAATAAAAGTTTGTGTGGTTTTTTTTCAGTTCTCAATAATGCTTCCCCATCTCTTTCCACCCCTCTCCCTCTCTCTTTTTTTCCTCTCCCTTCCTTTCGTGTCCTTCCCTCCCCTCCTTGCTCCCTCCTTCCTCTGGGCCTTGTCAGAGGCAGAGTGCTGTTTTGTGAAGGGGATTCGGGTAGGCAGCAAGCCTCTTTTTCAGCTCTCCCTTTCTCTGGGTGTTCTGCTGGGATCTCTTAGCACCTATAATCCCTGGGACTGGAGAAGCAGCAAGTATGCATGAAGCAAGTTCTCTGAGTTTGGTAAGTGAACAGTGGGAAGGACAATCTGGGCAAGGGAGAGAGACCCAGCACGCCAAACTGGTCCAAAGCAGACTAAGGTAAGTTGAAGAAGAGGACAACTAGGGACTTGGAGATAAAGAAGTAGGACTTGGGCATTTAAAAATCCTTCTCAGAAGAGGTGGTGTTTTAGCTGAACTTATTAGATGGGCAGAATTTCGAAAGTATCAGTGAGAAGCACATTCCAAGTGAAGACAAACTCAGGGAGCCTTGAAAGCGGTTGGATTTGTAAATTTGGGACACAGCATCCCCAGAAGGGGTGTTGTCCACGCAGAGCAGAGACTAGGCTGGGTTTTGTGGGCCCTGCTTATTTGCCAGCACCTCCTCTACAAAAATGGTCCTTCCTTGGGCTTCCATGTCACCTCTGAGGGAGATGTGGGCTAGTGTTCTTAGTCATCTCATGTCACCGTTTCATTTCCAGCTCCTGTCTAAATTGCTGTGTCTAGTTTAAGCCCTGCTGCCCTGTCTGGGTGAAGGATAAGGCTGAGTTCTCACCCCACTCTGCTATTGCCTTGTTTGGCCCACTGTCAAGCAGGTAGCCAGCAAGGCTCTGGTAGGTACTTAACATGTGCCAGGCCTTAGGCCAGGAAAGACATGCTCCTCCCCTCGCCCCCCAGCCAGAGCCTTGGCTTTGCCATCTGGGAAATGAAAGGGTTGGATTCTGTGATCTTGAAAGTTCCTTCCAGCTGCAACATTCTAGGGGGATATTTGAATGTCCTCCTTTTGAAGCTCCGAGTTCTGTAGGAAGATGATTATCATAAAAATGTTTCCAGGTTGGTGCACTGGCTTCTCTCAGGACATCACTGTTTGACAACCACCATGAAGACTTAAGTGCTATTTACATGCAAAAATGTTTTACTGTGGGACACCATCGTTATTCCCGTGTCAGGGGCCAAGGATAAGACCCCATCACAGGCTTTCCCTGTTATATGAAGAAAGAAAGATTCATTCACTCATTCAGCTAAACCCAACTGTATACACAAATCTGTACTAGCCGCTATAAAAAAAATATGCCTGATCTCACCATGGGCTTAGAGAGCACAAAATCATCTGATTTGGGGAAGAAGGCCCTGGTCATCTAAAAGCAATACATCCTCCAGAACAGCGTGAACATCCACCAAGGGTGAAGATAGCTTTGTACCTCAGCTCTAATAGGCCAACAGGTAGAAAGCGATTCTTTAGAATGAAAAGAAACAAACTTCCCATGGCTTATGTTCTTGGGTCCTGGTTCTCCAGCCCCTTCTGCTTTCTACTCACTCCTAATTTCATCTTCCTTCCCTGTGAAAGCCCTTCAAATACCTGAAGGCAGAGCTCCCCCTGCTCTTTTCTTCCTCAGGCTACATAGCCTGTTCCTGAAGCCATTCGTCAGGCGACACCTGTGTGAGTCTTGCTGTTGTGTTTCATCCTCGAAATCTTTCTCTTGCCACAGATCACAAAGCTGCCGGTGGAATAAAGACAACCTAAGCGGTGTGCTGAGATTGTAAAACGAAGAAAGAAATGACTTGGTTCTTCGAAAAGGAAGTATACTCTCAAAAAAATAGACAGTTCTTCAACTGCCGCTTTTCTTTGCATATCCCGGAAGGGGCAGAGAGTTCCCGTTAGTCCCTCCCACATGTAGTTCTGACACCAACAGTTGGGTAAATAAGAGGCAACAGAGTCACTCCCAGCCCAGCTCTCTTTCTCTTGTGCCACATTATAACCTTGCCATTTATTAGGTCATCAACTTCTCCTAACAAACCATTTCCAGGTAAGGTAAACTAATGGCCAGAAAGGGGCACCAACCTGTGTGTGGTCCCACAGCTAGGAAGTGGTGGAGGAACCCAGATTCATATCCAGGCTTTGGCTCCAAGTCCAGCTCTTTCCGGTGGTAATCCAGCTGTTTCCCCACCGGCCCTCTGTGTCTGCTTTGTCAATGCGTAGGTGAGATGCCACAGTGACCAATGTGGGGACACACACATGGCTCTAAAAATCCACCCAAGACAGTACAGAGAAGATCTGGCAGCACCTGCATAGAGAAGATTTGAGGGGCTTGTTGACAGAGGAACATGTTCCAGCAGTAAAATGTGGTCACCAACAAGTGCTGGCAAGGTTAATCGAGGCCAGCGTCCACAGAGCAGAGGGGATAGTTAGGCTGACCTCTGCTACTACAGAGGTTGGAAAAGCAAGTCAGATGTCTTGGGAGGCACTGAGTTTCTTCTTTCTGGAGCTGGGGAATAAAGACAGGATAACCACTTGGCAGTTTGTGATTCCAGTAAGTATTTTTGTGATCCTTTTGTGATGCTGTGAGCCTCCCTTGGCCCACACATTCCCAAAGACAACATTTGCTCCACTTTGTCTAGTGGGGCTTGAGGGCTTTTTCTGAGAGAAGAGGTAGAGAATGGTGGCTTTCTTGACCAGGCCCTGGGATATGTGGAAAGGCAGATGTTAGTGCCATGTGTCCAGAAAAAGCACAAGGCACTAAAGTTAAGGTAAAGTGGGTGATGGGCAGCTGTTCTTGGTGCAGAACTTCCTAGGGGAAATCTTTTAACTACTATTCTCTCACAGTCAGATCTCAGCCTGACCTGGAATCAGAGGACTGAGTGCACAACTTCAGTAAATCATGATTTCTGAAAGAGCAGCTATTTTGTGGTGTAAACTTTTGCCTTCTCAGTTGACAAAGGCCCACTGATAGGCCTGCCTGGATGGGCTTCTCCAAGAAGCTGGTTGCTCTTTCACCCACTCTGATTTCTTCGGGCCTGCAGTACCAGCCTGTCCACTACAGGGGAGTGTTGGACATAGTTCCTTGCAACAAAATCTAGATTTCCTAGGGCTTTACACAGTGGGATGCTCAGAGACTAGAGGGTGGGTACAAGCTGGGAAAGCACCTGGCTTGGCCCTTAGGCATTTAAAGTGAACTTGGTCAGCTCTATACCCACTCTTAGGGGAACCACTCTGGGAGCCAAAGGAGCCAGCAAAGAGATTTGTCTTAGCGGCAGGTTCTCACATGTGTGTGTTTGGGTGCACATACATGTACACAGGCACACACACACACACACACACACACACACCCCTTGGCCTTTAGCAATTTGATATAATAAGGGCAAATGCAAATTAAAAATAAGAAGTTACATTCTCCCTGTGGAAAAGCAACTGGAAAGACTCCCTCCTTTTCTTTTCTTTCACACTCTCTTTCTCTGTCCTTTCAAATGTATGTAAATTATTTTTTTAAAGATTTTATTTATTTATTTGACAGAGAGAAATTACAAGTACACTGAGAGGCAGGCAGAGAGAGAGAGAAGGAAGCAGGCTCGCTGCCAAGCAGAGAGCCCGATGCGGGACTCAATCCCAGGACCCTGAGATCATGACCTGTGCCGAAGGCAGCGGCTTAACCCACTGAGCCACCCAGGCGCCCTTGTATGTAAATTTTTTAAGGGCTAAGCCTCCTTGTCTCCTCACAACTCAAGAAAGTTCCTTCAGGGGACTGGGAGCCAAACTCTTGCAATGTAATCCTCAAGGAAAATAATGTCCTGTCTTCCAGTTTTCTGGGAGGAGATGAGCCTGTCTTTGGCTTTTTCCTGACTGCAAATTATTCAGCCTATGAGATGTAATGGTTTGTATCCACTTAGCTAGATGAGATTTCTGTCTTTGCAATCCCTTCAGCTGGTTACCTGTGACAAGCAGCACATTCTGGTCTCAAACCTATTCAGTGATACAGTTGTTAGCTTTCTCTTAAGCTTCTGTGGAGAGGTTTCCCGGGTTGGGAGGAAACTATCTCTCCAGCATTGCACACAAACCCACACAATTGCCACACCCATACTCATGCACAGCCACAGCTTCAGTGCACCCACATTCCCTCACTGCTTTCCTGCAGGCAGGTGGTTGGTGTCTTCTTCCTCGACAGGCTTGGGAAGAGCAGTCTGGCACCGCTCAGCCAGGAAGTCCTTGGCTCTGCGTGGCCAGGCTGGCATGCTTTGTCTTTTATTGTCTTTTCTATGTTTTTCACATGGTGCCCACCAGCTCCTCTGGGTCTGGCTTCTTCAAGATTTCATTTATCTGCTACTACTACATTTTTCCTTTCTCCAATGTTTCTATTTTCAACTCATTCATGGGAAATGAAAAAGTAAAAATGGAGAACAGCAATCACTACGTTTTACGCCTGAAACAAACTTAATGTTCTATACGTGAATTATACCTCAGTGAAAGAAAATACAGACAATAGGAAAACAAAGCTAAAAATGATCCCAAATAAAACTTAACTGCTCTTTCGCATTGTGAATCTGCTAGAACTTTGGGTTTCACTGGTACTTATCTCTTGCTTATTCATCAATTATGTATTCACTTCATTCAACGGATATTAGGAGTACAGCTTGGGCTGCGAGGGTCAGCTTTGTTGAATGAAAGAGCTCGGAGACCCAGATCTCAACCCAGGGACCCCATTTGGTGGCGGAGCGCTAACATTCCTTGGGCCTCAGGCTCCCATCCTGTCTCGCCTCGCCCTGCAGCTGGTGGGCGGGACTTCCCTCCCGTCCAGGCCCCGCCCTCGGCTGGCCGGAAGGCGGTGCTGCTCCTGCGCAGTGCTGGAATTGTCTTTAGACCAATCACGGCCCAGTAAAACTGAGGCGGGCCGCGCTCACGCGCCCTCCACTGGCCCACTTGGCGTTGCGGAGGACCACGTGGAAAGCGGGCTCCGAGGTCTCAGGCCCAGTGGCCCGCAGGCTCTCCGTGTGCGGTGTTTGCGGTGTTTCGGCATCTCAGGGTCTGCGCGAGACCCTGCTTCACTTCCTCCTTGCTGCGCACTGACTTCTTTGTTCACCAACGGATCACAAGTACTCCTCCAAACCTGGCCCTTGTGGAGCACAAAGTATGTCTGTTTTGGGGTGTGGGCCTGTCCCGTCAGTCCTCAGGTTGCCTTTGCGGTGGCAGGCCTGTCTGGAAAGCTCTTGGACCAGGATCCTTCTCTTTGGCACTGGCAACTGGTGGTCTGCCGCTCCTCACGGGTTCCCTTCATAGTAAAAACCCTGTGATGTGCCAGGGGCTTCGGGCTTCTGGGCTGACCTGTACCATGCTTGGCAAGTGATGGGGCCTGTTTCACTGTTTCCCAGTGTCTACTTTCCCTTTGCTAGAAGATACCCCAGGGCTCCCTTTAGTGCTCTACAGTTCTCAACTCCTGGGCTTCAGATTCTGTGGGGACAGCCGGGTGACAATAGTTTTCCTCCATGGGCCCCAAGTATTCCCGGGCTCCATGGGCAAGTCCCTTCACCAATTCTAAGATCCCAGCTTAGCTTTCCAACGGATGACAGCATTGGGAGAAGTAGCCTGATGTAAATTTTAGTAAAGTGATTGAGAGCTGGAAGACAGGAGCACCTCCTTGGCCCGAGTTTTTCCACCTATAAAATGTAGATGGTATATAAATTGTACACTGTGAATAGGCTCTGTAAACTGAACCAGCAGGCACACTGTTCTGTGCACTGGTGGTATCTGGAGGCCAGTGCAGATGAGCTAATGAAAAGAGGTTGGATTCGAAGAAAAATTGTCACCCTTCAGTAAAACTTGCATTTTATTAGAGTTTGTGAAATAAATTAGTTAATTTTCTGTTGGAAAAGACATCAACAAACAAGCCAACGACAACAAAACTTGCATTTCATTGCCCAGGGATTCCTGAAGGAAGAGTTTTTACTAAAATAACCCCAACCAAAACCACTTATGTATTCTTTCTAGAAGTGGAACTAAGTTTTTTCACCAGGGGGCATATTTTACCAATTTGTATTAGAAAAAAAAATCACACCCCACATTATAAAGAAGCCAGAGTTTCTTTCTGTCCCTCTCCCACTCTCTCTTTGCCCACCCCCTTCTCAGGATGATTTTTATTGATTGTATGGTGGAGCTTATTTCTATTTTCCTTGTGGCTTAGTTTTTAAAATGTCACACTGTGCGAGGATTGGCTTCAGAAAGTGCCAGTTGGTGTTTCAAGTATGGCTATTCCCAACCAACCCCACCACCAGCTACCTAAAGGAGGACTGTGGTGGGTCGGGAGGCAGGGTTGCTGTGTGAGCCAATAAAGAAAATGGAGGGATACTGCCAAACTCAACTTTGGGTGTACACTCTTCCTGTCACTGGGTTTATAATACAGAGATTCAAGACAATATGTACAATGGACAAAACATGGGACTGAGAGTTGGGAACTAAAAATTCTTGAATCCTGTCACTAATCCAGTGAGTCTTGGGCAAGTCACTACTCATATTTAGCTCTGTTTTCTCAACTGAACTGAAAGGGCCAGACTGGGACTTTTGCTATTTAAGAATCATTTTCTGATTCTTAGGGAATAAAGGAGGCACCCCTTAGGGTTGCCTCCATCATGACCACGCCCCCAACATGCCATTTCATTCCCATGGCAACGGCTGTTTGGGCTTCACTGACCTCCAGTTCTTTAGCAGCTGCTGCAGGTAGGAGGTTGCAGGACTTTGTTTAGGGGCCAGAGTGCTAATTTCTTTTTTTCTCTTACAGATTGAATTTATTCTAAAAGTTCTATCTTCACCTCAGTGAGCTCACAGTAAATGCTGGAGGAGTGTGAAGTCAGCAACAAAAAGAGGTATGACATCTTTACTTTGCTAAAAAACCTCAAACACTAATATGTAAATGAGATTATGCATTTTGTCCCACATCAGATCTCTTTTAAGAATGATTCTTGTCTAAGTTATCACACAAATGCCACGCAGGCTGCTGATGTGAGAGTGTAAAAGTGCAGGTCTGGAGGCAGGATTTAAGCTTGGCCCCACTAGATATGTGTGTTCTGATAACTCCCTTTCCTCTCTGGAACACAGTTTCGTCATTTGTACAAGAAGGAGTTTAGACTAATGGTATGGGCTGAATTGTGTCTCTCTTCCTCCTAGCCCAAATCCTATGTTGAACTCCTAACCGCCAGTAACTCAGAATGGGACCTTATTTAGGAATTGGGCTGTAGGTGTGATTAGTTGAGTCATACAGGAGTATGGTAGGCCCCTAATCTAATACAACTGGCATCTTGATAAAAAGATATTTGGATACAGATACAGACACAGGGAGAATGCCATGTGAAGAGAAATGCAGAGATCCAGGGGATGCTTCTACAAATAAAGGATCACAAAAGATTGCCCACAAACTACCAGAAACTAGGTGAGAGGCACATAACAAATTCTCCCTCACCATCCTTAGAAGAAACCAACTTTGCCAACCCCTCAATTGCAGACTTTTAGCCTCCAGAACTATGTAACAATAAATTTCTGTTCTTTAACCATTCTGATAGAGTAAGTTAGACATGAGCTGGAGACAAAGGTGGTGACAGACACAGGACAAATTACAAGCCTGCGGCACAACATCCTGACTTTGTGACTTTTAACATCCTGGTCTTAAGTCTTCTAATACTCTTGGGCTGACAGAACAAGAGCCACAGGTATAGAACTTGCACTCTTCTCTCCAACCTCGACCCCCAGGGTAACCTATAGTTTTACACTGTCGTTTCAATCCCCACCCCTGTGGAGGAAAATGGCCATGACAGTTCCAGCAAGAGCCCTGTAGGGCCAGAAGACTCCCCCTCACAACTGGTAGGAGGAGTTACTGAGGTGTTACAAAACAACTTCAGTTGGAGACTCCCCCCTCCCCCGGCAGTTATGACCTATAACCTATGCAAACATCAAAAGAAGAGACCCTCTAGCTCCAGTGCAGTTGCCAGTTCTGGGCCCAACCGACTTCCAAACTTGAGAATGCACTGTCCTTAAAAAACTGCTTTGTGTTAGGTACTTTCCCTCTGGCTATCTTTATTTGTGCGCAGATCCTTTGTGGGGGATCCAAGAGACCTCCATACGCACAATGCAGAGTCTCTCCCACCAGTCAGTTTGCAGTTCATTGTTAAGGTAGCCCCAGCAAGCTAATACTACTATATCAGTGGCTTGAAGTCTTTTTGCTACCAAGAACCCTTTTGCTCTTTGATCTCCTGTGGACCCAGTTCATTTATTTAACAAATATTTATTGAGCACCTACCATATACTAGGCCCTTAATCTAGGCATTGGAGATACACAAAGTCACAAAGCAAATTTCCCTCTTCTTGAGCTTATTCTCTATGTTTTAAAAGATTTAGTCGGTGAAGTATATTACAGCTTAGTTTAGTAATAATTAGTATATATTCTCACGAGATAACCAGGATTACCTCATCAATGTGATATAATTAGTGCCTAAAATCAAAGAAAGATCATATTCTAAGTAACTGTTGATCTCTCATGGCAAGTAAATACATGGAATCTTTTAGGATTTTTTTTAACATATTGAAAATTATTTCCAGAAACTCCAAGTATGGATCCCTAGGGGTACAAGAACTTCAGTATAGGGCTATTAGCTAGAGCAGGGGTGGCAAATTTTTTCCTGTGAAGGGCTAGATATTAAAGGAATAAACAGTTTCTGTCCCAAGTACATAATATTGCCATTGTAGTTTGAAGGCAGCTACAGATGATACAAACTAATGAGTATGGTGGAATTCTAATAAAATTGTATTTATGGACACTGAAATTTGAATTTCATACCATTTTCTTGTGTGGCAAAATATTAACTCTTCTTTTGATTTTTTTCAACCAATGAAAAAGGAAAGCCCTTTCTTAATTCAGGAGTTTCAAACTGTTTGCAAACTGCAAATGAGCAGGCTGTATGTATTCACCCAGCTGACCACAGTTTGCCAACTCCACAGTTAAATTTTAATTTTGCGCTAGTTCTGGAATTAGATCATTCTTATCTCCCTAAGGTTCTAGATGAGGGCCAGAGAGGAAATCAGTTTGAACTCAAACCCAGGCTTCTTGCAGCCCAGCCCACAGTGCTTATCGCTGTTTTAAGCTGCCCTGTTTAGTTATGATTTCACATGCGGTCTTTGTATCCATGTGGTGCAGAAAATAGATGTGTGGTCAGCGGCCCTTTCCAGGCGTTGACCATGTAAGGGTTGTCCTCTTACTAGCTGCCAGTGGCAACCCTATTTTGTCAAGCCTGACCCTATGGTTACCGCACTGTTGTCGTTTATACCTCTCTCGGCTTGCGCGGGTCCGGGAGGCCCATCTGTCCCTTACTATTTGAGTTCCTGTTGTCTCATTGGCAGCTTTCTGAGCAGCTGCAAAATGTTTTTAACTTGAAGTGGAAGTTGGGGTCATTGGCATCGTCAGGTCCGGACGGTCACTCTCAGCAAGGACTCCGGTGAGTGTTAAACTAACTCCTCCCACTTTCCCATGGCTGGACTTTCACTGTTGGTAATAATTAGGAGGCGTTTCTCAAGGGCTGGGAAATAATGTGCACTTCTTTTTTTGTGTTGTCTTCAGAAACTGCTTGGTTGCCTAGGACCACAGTCTTCTGCCTGGTCGTCCCTCTCTGCGGCTCGTCTGTTCGGGCAGCCTCGACACCGCAGCTTGGCGACGCGGTTCCGGAGGGGGACCCGAGGTGCTCCCGCGCGATCAGGGGGCGGTGGCACCGCCGTCCACCTCGGAGGATCATGCTGCGAGGCAAGTCCCGGCTCAACGTGGGGTGGCTCGGCTACTCGCCCGGCCTGCTCCTCGAGCACAGACAGCTCTTCACAGAGCGCGCGCCTCGGCGCCCTAGCCGGTAAGTCACGTGAACGCCGGCGCCGGCGCCGCTCAACGTCAGCACGGCGCGCCGCACTTGCGCATTGCGTCCCGCCGCCCGGCTCTGGCCGGCACTTCCGGCGCGGCACACCTCTACGGGTCGCCTACCGGGGGCAGTGAGTGCGGTCCTGCAGCCCCCCCCCCCGCCTCCCAGCGCCTGCTGCGGGCGCGGCCACGCCATGGAGCTCCTTGATAAAGCGGCGCTAAATGCGCTGCAGCCACCCGACTTCAGGTAGTCCCGAGCGGGCCCCAGGCCGGGTAGGAGTCCTGACCGCAAGGCGACCTGGCCCTGGCCTGGAGTGGGGTGGAAAGGAAGGCCGGAACCGAGCGGGCTGGCCTGCAGTGGGTGTGAGGTCTGGACCCTCGGGGCCGGGCTGCGGGCTGGGGCAGGGGGGAGGCAGGTTGGGGTCTCCATCGTCTACACGCACGCAAGCTGGGGCTTGGGGTCCTAGGGTAGAGGTCGGCGGGCCTTCAGCTCATGCTTCTGTTCTAGCCCTGCCTTTCGCTGTCGTCTATTTTGCGATCTTGCTCTCTGCAGTCTCTCCCCACTGCAGGGCGAGCTCCCTGAGGGCAGGAACCCGACCTTCTCCATCTGCTTGTCCCCTACAGGGCCTGCATCGTCGGGACTTAAATGTTTGTTGTATGAATGAACGAAGGGAAGAGAGTAGGGCTTCCCCTGGTTTGAGACTACTTCACTTGGAATTAGTAGAATGAGCTTTGGTCAGAAAGGCCCCACTGTGGCCCACTAGCCTAGCCAGTGACACCTGGGTAGGCCAAAAGGTGGCGAGGGATTTACCTGCCATTTGATGATGACTTACTGTGTGCCAGACTCAACTTAGGCTCTTTATTACGTACCTTAGTAAAATTAAGAAAGTGTTGTTCGCCCTTAAAAAAAAAAAGATGAAGTTACTCAGGATAAGTGACTTGCCCAAGATCACACAGTCAGGACACACAATTAGTAAGTGTTGAAGCTGGTATTTGACCAATCCCACTAATTCCAAAGGCTGTAATCTTTGGAGCCCCGTGATCCTTTTCTCTGTCTTATGATGTCAATATAGATGTTTTTTAAATTGCTTTTTACTAGGATACCAACAGATAATTTTGTCAGGTACACTTAGAATACAGTGTAGCCCTCCTACACCTGATTTTCGTGTGTCATGATGCAATTTGCAGTGAAATCTAGTTGCAGTGGAAGTCTTGATTGCCACAGAAGGGAAGTGGTAAGCTGTGTCTGCTACTGCTTGCTGCAGAAGTTCGTATCAACTGGGTAAACTATAGGTGGTTTAAAGAGTGGGACAACAGTAAGATTCATCCTAAGTTATTTCTTTGTTGGAGGCCCACTTTAATTCTGGATTTTTCATGTTCTTTATTTCTAAGAAGTCTCTGTAACACCCAATGAGAGAGTTGTAGAAGAAATCAGTTGAATGATATCAGTTACTTTGTTTTAGAATAATTCACCTGTTACACCCAAGCTGGCTTGTGCCTGCAGAACTGCCAGCTGTGGTGGGGATGTGGCTGGAAGCCAAAGAGAAAATGTCCTGTTAACATTAGAGGAAGTTTGCTAGTTTTCAAAAGTCTGTGTGCTTAACTTGATACTTAGTCCCATATTTGTGAGGTCATAACCCAGAATTAAAAATTTTGGAGTTTAGGGTAAAAAAATGAAAAAGAGTTGAAAATAAACTGCAAATTGTTAAGCTGAGCCCATGCCTGGTATAAGAGTGTGCGGCTAGAAATTAACATGTAGAAAAGAAAAGACTAGGTTTAAGCGGTGGGATTGTAAATGCCTTTGTTTGCCTTAACACATTTTTGTATGGTATTACAGCATCTTTTCAATAATGATGTTTTCTGAAGGCCAGGTGAGATACTACGTATTTAAGAGAGGTGATCTGAAGAACAAAAGAACCAGTTAACACTCCCTTTCCCTAGATTCTCAAGCTTGGTTTCTTTATCAGGTTAGATATTTTAACTTTGCATGCCTAAAACACATACTTGAACTCACTATGGAAACACCCAGGTCATGTTTTTTGTTGGGATTCATGAAAGAAGTGGTCAAATACTTACGTTTAATTTTTATAGACCTATTGTAGAGCTACTCATATTCTTTATGAGGATTACACAGTAAATTTCCCTAAAAGTTTACTACTAGGAAACAGTTTAAGGAAGCATAACTATATTAGATGAGGATTGTGTAGCTCAGTGATCATCATAGGAGGATGTGTTGAAAGATGATCCACTGAAGTAGGGAAAGGAAATATTACAACTACTATGTGAATTTATTTTAACCGTATCCTTTTTAAGTATCTAGTTTCACACATGTTTTATATTTTAAGTAATGAATTGATAATATGTGTGTAGATGATCTGTTCAAAAAAATCAGTATGCCCTTATATGGGCTTTGTGCTCAAAACTTATATTTAAGATGGATTAATAGTCAAAAAAGTTTGTAGACCATTGTTTATAAACCGTAAACTTGAGATGTTCCCTTCCTTTCCGGGCTTCCAGAAACCTCCTTGCTAATAATTATTTACACACTTAAAAGAATCCCTTTGCTTTTTATAAATAAAGTAAAAAAGAACCCCTTTGCCTGGATTTTCTAGGGCTCCAGAGAGATGTGCAGGTCTAATAGGAAGCAAGGTGGCATGTTAAGTCCTGTAATAACAGGTATGAGCTAAGTGTGATGGCATCCCAGAGCAATGAGTCATTTCAGGCAGAATGATCAGGAAAAGTGCCTAGAGGATAAGCTCTTTTGAGGGGGACATTGAAGGCATGGTTAGCTCCTTCCTAAAGATACGGACAGGGGCGCCTGGGTGGCTCAGTTGGTTAAGCGACTGCCTTCAGCTCAGGTCATTATCCTGGAGTCTCAGGCATCAGGCTCCCTGCTCTGCAGGGAGTCTGCTTCTCCCTCTGACCTTCCCCCCACCCCGACTCTCTCAAATAATAAATAAATAGAAGCTTAAAAAAAAAAGATACGAACAAAAACTGGAGCCTCTGAGGATTACCAGAAAGAGAATTAAGGTCAAGTGTTGACAATAAGCATAAAGCGTGAAGTGTGTTAAGGTAGTCTGATGATAGATTTAAGAGACGAAAAAGGACCTTAAGCTAAATGATTAAAGCTGTAGGGTTTACTGCGTTTACAATGTACATGGTGGTATGTATGAGGTACAGATGTGTCCATGGTTGCTGGAAACCTACTGTCGCTTCACTTTGCAGTAGTGCTGCTCATTTGTAGCAATGCATAGGACAAATCCTGACATATATCTGCTTATTGAAAAGTCAGTGAAACAACATTAAGGAACATTTTGAAAATGGGGAAATAACTTTATTTTTGTATATTAATCTGTAGTCCTTTTTTATTTGCACACATTTTTAACATAATTGGAATAGTATATATCAGGGGTTGGTGAAGTTCTTCTGTAAAGGACCAGATAGCAAATATTTTAAGTTTTGAGGGCCATATAGTTTGGTACCACTACTCAGCTTGTCCTTTGTAGCTCCAAAGCCACCTTAGATGATACATAAACAAATGGGTGTGTCTGTGTTCCAGTTAAACTTTATTTATAGAAATAGGCATTGGGCCCTTAGGCCTTATTTTGCAGATCCCTGATACACATAATACGATGGAGTTTGCCTTGTTCATTTGTCACACAAGGACTTTCCGAGTAATGGTCAGAGTGTTTTTTGTTGGATCCATATATTGATACACATCAATTGTGAAATCATTTTCTTATTATGGACATTTTTATTGTATCCAGTTTCGTTTGTGCTTTTATGTTAATCTTTTTTATGTTAGTCTTTGTATTAATGTTTTAAGTAGCAGATTATCAGACTTGTTTTTCTTCAAGTATAAATTTGAAAAGCTTGATTCCGTTCTTCAGAATGGTTTTCTTGTATTCTGGATCAAAACTTTCTCCATTGGAATATTTCCTTGATTTTAAAATAACCTCCGGACAAATAGAATTCACTGAATAGAAGGTGTTTTGACATTAATTTTTAAAAATATTTTTTTATTTGACAGAGATCACAAGTAGGCAGAGAGGGGGTTGGGAAGCAGGCTTCCTGCTGAGCGGAGAGCCTGATGTGGGGCTCGATCCCAGGACCCTGGGATCATGACCTGAGCTGAAGGCAGAGGCTTTACCCACTGAGCCACCCAGGCACCTCTTGACATTAAATTTTTAATGAGTCCATGTTGCATGAAGACTTATCTAAGTTGTACTATAGCTATTTAATTACAAAGAAATTAAGTTTCCTTCAGCTGCATCTAAATATTTCTAGACTGCTTTTTCTCTGGAGATCTCTCATGCCTTGTTTGTACTGTATCCAGCTGGCCCTTGATAGTGTGCTTTGTGAAGGAACGTCATTAGTTGTTTTCTCTCTTTTCCTTTACTGTCTCCATTATATATTCTGTAATTAGGGTATGCTTGCATAGCACTTTGGACACTACAAACCACTTTCATAGTTTGATGCTTCCTCTCGCACTGGATCTGAATGGCAGTCTCTTGGGTGTTCTCTAGGTCTTTAGGTTCTTCTCATTTTGAGTTCCTGACTCCTCTTCCTCTGTCCAGTGCTCCCAAGGCAGGGGCAGGGTTTCCAGCATCTTTTCTGTGGATACAAAACCAGTTGGAAATGGCTGTGCAGGTTCTGATTTTCTCTTTGTTTACTTTCTTCCAGAAATGAAAGTTCATTAGCATCTACCCTGAAGACGCTCCTGTTCTTCACAGCTTTAATGATCACAGTACCTATTGGGCTATATTTCACGACTAAATCTTATGTTTTTGAAGGTAATCCTAAGTGATAAAACAAGACATTTACCCCTTAGTATTTTTAAGATTCTATGTGTTTATGATCTCTTTATATCTGTAAGCTGGGTGTTCTTAATTTGGTTCTTCCATCTGTTTCTGTTTTGCTTTTCAAAAATCATGTTGTTCAAGTGAGTCTTCCTTCATGAAATTAACTTGTTCATCATTGAGTCATTTTAGCGTGACAGTATATTTGTTGAGGGTTCTGTGAAATGGCTTGCAAGTCCTTTCTCTTACTATACCTCTGACAGCAAGATTGGCTGACATGGGAGGAGGAACTTGGGGCAGTGTACCTTTGATAGCAGACATTAGTAGAAAAAGAAAATTAAGTCCCCCTTTGTATGTTGAAATCTGTGAGTGAAGTGATCATTACAGTTTTCACTCAGGATAATGTTCCTTGTGTATAGGAGGTATTCAGATCTTTAAATGAATACTTGATTTATCACCACCCAAAGTATTCCTTTTTAATTGCCTGACTGGTTAAATAAATATATAACTAATAAAAAGCAGTATGCTTTGTTTTTTGCACTTTGATAAATTTGGGAATAAAATGGAAACTTTTTTTCTCTTGATAGGCGCCTTTGGAATGTCCAATAGGGACAGCTATTTTTATGCTGCTATTGTTGCGGTGGTCGCCGTCCACGTGGTGTTGGCCCTCTTTGTTTATGTGGCCTGGAATGAAGGCTCACGACAGTGGCGTGAAGGCAAACAGGATTAAATTGAACATCACCTTTTGATAGCATTAAATGGATTTTTAAAAATGGTAAATGTGTCTGGGGTATTAATAATTTCAATAAAGTTGAGAACATGTTAAAATCAATCTGAAGGAGTCACATTTGACTAGTGTAAAATTTGATCCTTCTAATGCAATGATTTGTATCATCAGTTTTAACTGTCCGAGTCTCTCCTTTGCAAATGAGAATTTGTAATGTTAAGTTGGTCACAAATAAGTATGTTAACTTAATTATACATTTGGAAAGAATTTGATTATCTCACAACCAAAAATGTTTTACAGCATTTTGTCTTTTGGTTGGTTTTAAGGTTCATTTCTCTGGATTTGTTAAGATGTACACAGTGAAGGAAATCTGAGCTGGTTTTCACTGGAGCACTTTCCCTTACTTTTACTGAAGTCCTGGGTCATTGGATTCTAGGTTGTAAATTCCTGTGCGAAATTGCTTGAATTGTGGATTTGGGACTTCATCTGAATGTCACTGAAAATTTTGCATCGAGTGTAATTCCTAGCCAATAGGAATCTTTCTCATTACATTATTTCATGGGCAGACTAGGCCAGATCACACCCACACCCTTTTGTGGGAAAGGACTGGTTCATTGAAGGATCTAGGCAGCAAAGCAAAAAGATAGCTACCTGGGCACTTAGCCTTTGCAGGCTACCCTGTGCTTTTAGGCTAACTGTTTAATGATCTGCTTTGCTCTGGCATTGAATAGTGAAGTGATGCTTTCATTACAGGGTTTGTGTAAACTCCCTTTCCAGTTTGTTTTTCCTACTTTTCAATAGTGTATATGGTAGGAATTTACATTTAGGTGTGCCCATTTTCACATACTTCATGAAAGTAGATTATTTTTATCATCCAGGAAGTATTCCTGGGATTGGTAGTCGAGTCTTTTTTAATCAGAGCTGTTATACCCCAGATGTATATAGTTATGTAATCGTGAGGTCCTATCTGATGGGAAAAGACCCTGCCGTTTTACTTTGGTACCCTTAGTCTGTTCTTTCCAGCTACTTGGTACTACTTGTGTGCAGTCTAAAAACACACCTGGAAAAATGTGTATTGAAACAGGAAGAGAATTTAAATTCCATGTGATATTTCTACCTGGAGATAAACATTATTTTGGCTTATATTCCATGTGCATTTCCTAATGCTAGTTCAGCACACTAAACATTTGGTTTAGTTCAAATTCTGTTAAGTTCAAATTCTGCCTGTGTTGCCTCACAGTTATTTACATTATTTTTCTGGATGAATGGTATTGGCCATTTTCTTGAAAAAGTACATCCTACCCTTACTCCTTTTTACTAGTCCAATTTCCTGTTACTGGCAATTCCTAATACAGTGGCCCTTGCTGTTTTTGTCATTACTGATTTTTCTGTTCACCCCTATTTTCGTTGTGCAGCTGGACTAAAGGAATAGGGAGGTGGTTAAGCATAAAGTAAGTAGGCATTTGTGTTTAATTGTTGAGAAAAAGTGAAAGATGACTATTGTAGGACTCTTATTTTGCTTATAGTTAAATATTGTCTGCAATTTAAATATCTTTAAGCCATTATTTTAACTGTAAAGTGTTTTTCTTAAAGACTACAGTTTTAGTATAAAATTGTACAAATTTAATATAAAGTTGTAGAATACCCTGGTTTAAGTTTGGGGTACTGTGTGGTAGATTTCTAAATGGTTGTCCCTTTAGAAGCCTTGTTACACATAGAACTGTTACCCACCTAATTTCTTTTCTATAATGCCAAGGTTTTGTATTTTTGAGGTCTCATGCTGTTTGTAAAATAAGAATGCTCAATGTTAGATTATTCTGATTTCAGATGTTTGCTGAGTAGAAAATGATATGGATGTTTTTCTACAAGTATTTAAACCAGAGATTCATGCAAAAGCAGTTGTAATTTACTCTTGGAAAAAGTACCAAGTGTTTGAAAGTTAGAATTGGAAGCTAGAGTTGATATTTGAGATTGTTAAAGTACAGGCTTGTTTTCAAACCAGTTAATTTTTTTCCGGAGTTCTGTTAATTCACTACTTCGCTGCTGTTAAAATGACATATGGTATTTGACATACAGATTTATTATTCAAGATGTCCCACTGATTTCCTCTTGCACAATGTACGTACTTCAGGATGTATAGAAAGGAAAGCTACAATTGAGCCCTCATATGTGTTTTAAGATAGGACTATGTTCACTGTTGTTTGAAAAGGGATTGTAAGAATAACCTCAATTAGGAAGCGTAACTTGAAGTGTCAGCACGAGCTACTGATAAACACATTGCTTTCCCCATCTTACCTCCCATTTTGTGCCCACCTGCCAGAATATAATCTTTTCTTTCCTGTTGTGCTAGAAAATGAAGTGTGTTGTAGAATGCATCTGATGTTATTAGCTCTTCAAGTGGATAGACACTGTTTTACGTATTAACAGCAGAATTCAGTTTTGAGCTGTTACCGAAGGAACTTAAACATCTTTTTAAAAACCTCCTATTTCATGGAAATCTAGCATATACATTGTAATAATTAGGCTATTTTCATCATAAAAATCTCATTATCTTTGCCAAAAGAGCCAGCTGATTGACATGTTTGATATTTACCTGCCATTTTCATATAAATTTTATATGTACAGCTAAGAGTACCCACGGAGACCAGTAAAAACAGTTAAATAAGGTGTGCGCAAGGAAAGATGATAGCCAAAGGTATATGAAACAACTATCTAGTGTGTATTTCTCATCTCTAGACAAGTTCATGTTTATTGTTTTATTTATGATCAAGTGAAGTCGTAGACCATTGTTGGCCCACTTTATAAATGGTTCAGCAGTGGCACAGAATTCGTCACTTGTCTGAGGTCAGCAGCAGATTTTCTCGGCTGTCAAGTGATGTGTGTCCTCCAACAGAGGAGTACAACTCTATTAGTTCAGATTCTACTCTTATATTGAAGATGAGTTTTGCGAGAGCTGGCTAAAGCAACACTTTGATAACTTGACAAGATTTTTTTCTTCATTTGGCAGAAGGGGAAAGGGTAACCTGAGAAACTAAATTATTTTCAGGGACTTTGGGAATTTAACAATAACTATTACATGTAATTTATGAATAGTCAAATGCTTTATATATTCACTAAAATAGTCTGAAATTCCCCAATTTACCCTCATTCCTGGCCACACTTTCCTTTCCTGTTGCATTGCTTCATGTTCTTAAGAATGGATTCTGCATTCCTTTTAAGGTATTCTGTCAGTCATATTTGTCAGTTATACATGCTAGTCTTCCTTTTTCTCAAGTTCAGTGAACTCTCACTGGACAATAATAGCAATAGCTAACAACATCTGCACAGCACCTTACAGTTTGCAAAGAACGTTCACATATTCTTGTTGGAATTTTGCATAGTGAATCTGCTACTAGATGTCTCTTGACATCCTTGCTGAAGATGTTAGAATCTTTAACTCAGTAGAGTCGTTGAGTATGCTGTAGTCTTTGAATAGTGCCCTGACTAGGGATGGGGATTAGATGCGCTATTTTGAAAGCTGTGTGTAATTATTGAAATGGGGGGCTTGAGTTCTTTAGCCACTTGAATCAGATTTACTTTTGTAAGTGATACTTTTCTAACTGTTACCTGGATGGATTTTGTATCCATTATATTCCAGCCTGTAATTTGTATAAATTTACCGTCTGTTGTCATTAAAAAAAGTGTTCGAAATGCGACTTTGATGTGTCCTGATTGAATGAATAGTAAGTTTATTAGCATCTCTGTTTTTTAGCCCTTATTTGCTTCTGTTTATACCATATAAAATCTATAGAGTTGTCAAGGGTAGGCCTTTATGCAATACTTGTAGACCAGAAGTGCTCAGACTGGTGGGGGTCTCTGAGGGGTACCAAGACAGGGAGGGCTGGTTATACCCACTATGTGGTGACCCCATCAGAAGTGGTGTGGCAGTGGGGAAAGAAAGCAGCATCTTGCCCTGTGGCTTTTTAAAGAAAATTCATTTGGGAGTGAATGGGCTTCAGGTCCTGCGAAAGGAGTAATATTTGTGGCTAAATAATTCAGTGAGGGGCAGTCCGTTCCTCGCCCTGTCTGCATGCCGCCCCCTTCCTAGCGGCAGTTGCCTTTGCCTGCGGCCCTCTAACTACCTTGTGCTGGTGCTCCAGCTAATTTCTGTGCTTCTAAGGGCTCTAGCTAGTTCTTAATAAATACTGTCCTCCTCTAAAAAAGATTTGAGACCTCTCAGTGTCAAAATATAAAGATGATATGTGATCATATATATATACAAAAGTACAGATTATAAAATGTCCGGAGAACTCAGGACACCTAGAGCGGCATTGCAGAGACCACTGGAATCACCTTCTAGGATCTACTGCCCAGACCTACCAAGTCAGAACCTCTGGGGGTGGGGCCTGGAATGAAAATAGTTGCTGGTAACGGGCCGTATCTGATGAAGCCCATTTGAGAACTGCTGCTGGCATTGGGAATTGTTAATGTTTGTTTTTAATGCTAGACCTGAAGATGTTTGTATAAAGCTGGCCTGGAATAGATACTTTAATAAGCAAAGGTAGAGTTCTGCATAATGCTATATATTGAAGGCTCTGCTTAAAATCAGGAGAGCTGGGGCGCCTGGGTGGCTCATTGGGTTAAGCCTCTGCCTTCAGCTCAGGTCATGATCCCATGTTCCTGGGATCGAGCCCCGCGTCGGGCTCTCTGCTCAGCGGGTAGCCTGCTTCCTCCTCTCTCTCTCTCTCTCTCTCTCTGCCTGCCTCTCTGCCTACTTCTGCCTACTTGTGATCTCTCTCTGTGTGTGTCAAATAAATAAATAAATCATCTTTAAAAAAAATCGGGAGAGCTTTCTTGGGTACCTGACCATCATGTTGACTTTGCTTCACTGTTTAGGAATTCTATGAAAACTGGTGCAGGGGACAGCCCTCTTAGAAACCGCTTCAGCCTATTAGGAAATGGCCACTGCTGCTCCTCTGATGCCTTCCTCTTATTTGGAATTCTTAAACTGTTGTCTTTGAAGAGAGGGGAAAACCTAGCACAGGCATTTAAGAGACTCTGGTTTCAAAAGTAAAGGAGCTAACCCTAGGCATATCTGCTCTATGAATAGGACAGTATACTATACTGTACTATACTATAATAGTATAACCCCTGCCACCACATACTCTTCCTGTCACTGCTTGCATCTTCCACTTCACTTCCTGTACAGCCTGTTGTTCTGCCTATGCTCACTCCCATGCCACAGCTTTCTACTGGCTGTTCCCTCTGCCCAGGACCCTCTCCCTCAGATCCTCCCAGGGCTGGCTCTCTTTCACCCTTTAGGTCTCAGCTCTCATGCTGCTTCTCCAGAAAGGCCTCCTCCATCCTTCTCAGAACACAGTATTGGATGAAATTGCCCTGTTTGTTGGCCTGCCTCCACTATGCTGTATGCTTCAGTATGTCCCCTAAATCCCCGGTGCCTCGCACTTAGTTTATTTAGTAAGGATGTTCTTGGCCAACTGGAAGTAACGGAAACCACAGTTCAAACTGGCTTAAACAATGGAAGAGGTCAGAGATGGGGCCAGTCTATTCGCACAGTTCAGAGTTCCTGTTCCATTTCTCTGTGATTCCCTCTGCATGTCCTCCTCAGCGTGTTGGTGACAGCCTCAGGCTTCCCTGTCTCGTGATAACAGAACGGCCACAGCCATTCCGAGGCTCCATTTGTCCACCACAGATAGTCACCTGGCCACTCAACTACCTCCCTGGGCTTCACATACCCACCTGTGAAACAATCACTTTGGCCGGGCAGTGCCAAGTGTCTGCGGGTTCATGCCGGACAAGTGACCAATCCCAAACCATCACTTGGTTAACTTGGGCCACTCAGTGAGCACCCCTGAGGAAGGAGTTTGATGCTGGTGAGGTTCCCAGCGTATTTTCTGCGGGCCTCAACAGATTCGTGAAGTGAAAATGGCAGTATGCAGTGTAGACATAGGCGTAACTAGGGGTATAGACAGATACGAATGCAGGGATGGGAGTCGTGCACTTCGGAGCATGGAACCAGCGTCATTGTCAGGACATGACAGGACCTGGTGTGGGGCCGTCCTCCAGAGGACCTTACAGCTGCAGCAGGGCTGGGCACCTAGTAAGGGGCAGCATAGCGGCACAGTCCCTCTGTATCAAATTTTGTGAGTTCTGCCTTAGGAAGAAAACTGAAATAGTTGGAGAGTCATCAAAATCTTTCCGCCATCTGTCTCTGGGGCTTTCCGTTTCCAGGACTCTGCACCGTGCTCTGAAGCCCTAAAACATCCCTTCTCTCAACCCCTCCCCATCTCACCCCTTCCCATCACATCTGTGGCTCTTTATAAACCCGGGTAGCCAGAGGCGGATGCTTTGTGCCTGCATCCAAGCGAAGCAGCAGTGCGGCTGGATGTGTTCTTTGTGGGTATGGCACCTGGGGTTTCCTGTTTCACCAGGTTTCACAGAACGTAGCAAGTGCAGTCATTCACCTAGGATCCTGCTTCACACACTTCCCAGTGATGGTAGCAAGAGGCAGCCTAGCACCTGGGTCTGGGACCACTGGCCAGTGCTCTGCTGTGTAATTCTGCAATTATCCACAATGTCATCAAGTTTACCCCTGGCCTGTTAATGTGCGTAAAGACAACAAAAATAGAATAGAAATAATCTGATTTTTCTCAGCTATATGTAACTATAGAAATACTTATTTTAAAGAAAAGTGTATATTACATAGCCTGATGTTACTGCTTTAAAAATATTCACAATAGAAAATAAACATGTTTGGGGGCTGTGAAAAATGAAGTCTGCTCACACTTCTGCATTCCATTTCTTTCCTAAAAATTGAATGTAGAACACGCCAAAGGCACCATGCTTCCCCCTCACCCCCCAGTATTTCTTTTCTCTCTTTTTTTTTCTGTTTGTTTGTTTTGTTTTGTTTTGATAGTGGTATGGAGCCCATTGTGGGGCTTAAACTCACAGCCCTGAGATCAAGACCTGAGCTGAGCCACCAAGGTGCCCCTCCCCTAGTACTTCTACTGCTTCTGCTTAAATATGAGGTGCTCTGCCTCCACTTTTTGCTCAGTCCTCCCTCACCCATCTTGGGCCAACTAGAACTGGGACTGAAAGTTGAATGGGGAATGCATAGAAAGCTCAGTAAAATGGAATAAGCAAGAGAAGTTAAACCATTTTTTCCAACTGACTTGGCAGAGGCTCTGGTGAGAATTGCCCTGTGTGGTAGGTAGGATTCTAAGATGCCCCTGAGAATGCCACTGCCTCGTGTACATGCCTTATATCTTGTACACCTCGTGACTATGGATGGAACCTGTGAATGTGATGGGGTAGTAACTCTCTGGATTAGATTAGTGCGTGAATTTGCTCAAGCCACCATAACCAAGTACCACAGACCGTGTCGCTTAAATAACAGAAACATATTGTCGCTCCGTTCTTCTGGAGGCCAGAAGTCCAAGATCCAGGTGTTGGCAGAACTGAAGAACCTTGGCTTATAGATGGCCATCTTTTCCCTGTGTCTTCACATGCTTTTTCCTCTGAATGCCCAAGGCCTAATCTTTTCTTATGAGGACATGAGTCATAATGGACTAGAGTTCACCCTGATAACCTCATTTTAACTAATTTCCTCTTTTAAAGACTGGATCTCCAAATACCTTCACGTTCTGAAACATCGGGGGTTAGGCCTTCAACATAGGGATTGAACTCAGCCCTGTAATATTTCATTATATAGTCTCCTAGGCAGAATAATGACTCCCCAAATATGGTCACATCTTAATCCTGAGAAATTGTGAAAAAAGAAATAAAGGTGCAGGTAGATGGAAGTCTGCTATTTAGCCAACTTTAGGAGGAGAATATCCTGGATTATCTGGATGGGCTCAATATTATCACAGGGATTTTGTGGTAGACTAAAAAAATAGCATTCCAAAGATGTACTCACCGATTCCTACATCCTGTGAATATTACTTTGTATGTCAAGAGTGAATATCACTTTACATGGAGAAAGATGTGATTAAATTAAGAATCTTGAAAGGAGGCGTTTATCTGGATTATTTTGGTAGGTGATCTTTGATAACCCTTCATAACCTTAATGCAGTCACATGTATCCTTACAAGATAGAGGCAGGGGGAGTTTGAAACAGACCCATGCAGAGGAGAAGGCCATGTGAAGACAGAGGCAGAGACCGCAGTGATGTGACCACAAGCTAAGGAGGCCTGGGGCCCACAGAAACTGGAAGAGACAGGAGGATCCTTCCCTAGAGCCTCCAGAGGGAGTGTGGCTGTGTCCACGCCTTGATTTTGGACTTTTTTTTAACTTCCACCTGGAACCCCATGATTGCAGTTCCTTGGGTAAGTCACCAGC
Source organism: Mustela putorius furo (assembly GCF_011764305.1). NCBI lineage: Eukaryota > Metazoa > Chordata > Mammalia > Carnivora > Mustelidae > Mustela > Mustela putorius. Next base: position 3,396,277 of record NW_025422048.1, on the reverse strand, counting down.
TTCTCAAAACACCAAGAGCCCAATGGTGACCAAGAGAGTTGCAGAGGGAGCTTCACAATTTGGTTCTCAACTGGCCTGACCCCCACCCCTAATTTCCACCTGGGTGAGCGTTAGAGATCTAGGCATCTACATGCCGGTAAGCATCATATCAGCCAATTTTGCTGACACTGTATGCTCAGAGCACTGCCTTGTGCCTGCCACAGAATAGGTATACAGTGGATGTGTTGAGTGAATGAATGTCATTCCATATTGTGTCCCGTTTTAGAATTCTTTCTATTGAGTTTGATATTAACATATGCTTTCTGTTGGCTTGAGTCCTTGAGGCAGCTGGACCTGCAATAGAGAGGGAGTCCACTGGGGGGACAGGAGCAGCTCTGCTCAACCCACATTAGTGACAGGGAAACCTCCAGACTTTGACTTCTATCTTTCCTTAACATGATGTTTTCTACAGAATGCACATTATTCATCTTTTATATCATCCAAACACATGGTTCTTTATTTAACAGAAATAGATGCAGCTTTCTTTCTAGAAGGTGTGTGTTCTTTCTGTTAATATGATGGGTTTCAAAAGTTTAACTTGGGGCGCCTGGGTGTCTCAGTCAGTTAAACATCTGCTTTCAGCTCAGGTCATGATCTCAGGGTGCTGGGATCAAGGCCTGCATCAGGCTCCCGCTCACCGTGGGAGTCTGCTTCTCCCTCTCTGCCCCTCATCCCTACTCTTTCTCTCTCTCAAATAAATAAAATCTTAAAAACAAAAACAAAAAAAGCTTAACTATAACAATTCCATAATAACGAGTGATTTTTATGTTGTTACCTGTTTCATTTAGCTTTGATTTTACTACTAATGATCCATTTCTTTTTTTAATTTTATTAGGTTATGTTAGTCAGCGTACTTAGCAATAATCTGTTTCTTACTTCTAATAACCTTCAGATAGCTTCATGATTATCTCCAGTGCAGGAAGTGTAGCCCAGGACACTGGGGTGACTCTGAGCAGGATCCCTCCAGCCAGAAACAGTAAAAGATTTAATTGTCACACGGAACTCAAGGAGCAAGCTTCCTGAACTCTGATCACATGTTAAAATGCACATAATTCCTTTAACAAAATAAGCATCAGTATGTTGAATATTTAATTATTTTCATTGTGAGTATGCAGTGTGGGTTTTGGTGCTTGAAGAGGTCTTCTCTCTGCATTAAGCTTCAACTTCTTTGGTGTAATGTCATTATGTTTCATGTTCTGAAGAATTTTTACTAGGTTTTCTGAGAATCTGTCAGACTGTATGTATCTTGCAAACTAGCTCAATGTGTGTGTTGAATTTCTCATTCCCAAACCTATGAGTTGTAAAAATTCCTAAATGAGAACTATAGCACATTAAAAATTTTTAAATTGACTTTATTTTTTTAGAAAAATTTTAAGTATACAGCAAAACTGTATACTTAAAAAACTGAGTTCCCATGTATCCCCTTAACTCCCCCCTCCTCAGAGCCTCCCCTGCCATCAACATCTCAAACCGTAGTGGTACATTCATTATAATCAATGAGCCGACACTGACGCATCATCACCCAAAGTCCATAGTTCACATTAGGCTTTACTCTTGGTGGAATGCATTCTACAGGTTTGGACAAAAGTATAATAACATGTATCCACTGTTGTAGTATCACACAAAATAATCTCACTGTCTTTTTTTTTTTTAAGATTTTATTTATTTATTTGACACAGAGAAGGAGATCACAAGTAGGCAGAGAGGCAGGCAGAGAGAGAGGGAGAAGCAGGTTCCCCGCTGAGCAGAGAGCCCCATGTGGGGCTTGATCCCAGGACCCCAAGATCATGACCTGAGCCAAAGGCAGAGGCTTAACCCACTGAGCCACCCAGGCGCCCCAAATAGTCTCACTTTCTTAAAACCACCTCTGTACTCAACATATTCATCCTTCCTCCCTCCATCCCAACCCCTGGCAACCACTGATCTTTTTACTGTCTCCATAGTTTTGCCTTTTCCAGGATGATACAGAGTTGGAATCATAAAGTATGTAGTATTTTCATATTGACTTATTTCATCTAATAATATATGTTGAAGTTTCCTCTGTGTCCTTTCATGGCTTGATAGCTCATTTTTAAAAATTTTATTTGTTTTTTTTTCTCATGTTTGCTATTTATTTAATTTTTACTGAAGTATAGTTAACATACAGTGTTATATTGGTTTCAGGTGTACAGTATAATGATTCATCAATTCTCTACATTTCTCAGTGCTCGTCAAGTTAAGTGTACTCTCGATCCCCCTCATCTATTTCACCAGTCCCCCACCCACCTCCCCTCTGGCAACCACCTGTTTGTTCACTATATTTAAGTCTATTTTGTTGTTTCTTTTTTCTTTGTTCATTTGTTTCTTAAATTCCATACATGAGTGAAATCATTTGTCTCTCTATCTGACTTATTTCACTTAGCGTTATACCCTCTAGGTCCATCCATATTGTTGCTCGTGGCAAGATTACATTCTTTTTTATAACTGAGTAATATTCCATTGTGGGGGTGTGTGTATATATGGATATGGAAATATACCACAGATGCACACAGTGCACACACATATACCACCATCTTCTTTATTCATTCATCTATGGGCTGCTTCCATCTCGTGGCTGTTGAAAATAATGCTGCAATAAACGTAGGGGTGCATATATCTTTTTGAATTAATGTTTTTGTTTTCTTGGGGTCAGTACCCAGTGGGGGAATTACTGGATCATATGGTAATGCTATTTTTCATATTTTAAGGAAACTCCATACTGTTTCCAGAGCGGCTGCACCGATTTGCATTCCCACCGACAGTGCATGAGGGTTCCTTTTTCTCCACATCCTTGCCAATATTTGTTATTTCTTATATTTATGATTCTAGCCATTCTGACAGGTATGAATTGATATCCCATTGTGGTTTTGATTTACATTTCCCTAGTGGTTAGTGATGTTGAACATCTTTTCATATGTCCGTTGGCCATCTGGATGTCCTCTTAGGAAAAAATGTCTGTTCAGGTCCTCTGCTCGTTTTTTAACTGCATTATTTCTTTTTCTTGGTGTTGACTTGTTTAAGTTCTTTATATGTTTTGGATACTAGCCCTTAATCAGATATGTCATTTGCAAATATCTTTTCCCATTACGTAGGTTGCCTTTTTGTTTTATTGATGGTTTCCTTCACTGTGCAAAAGCTTTATTTTGGTGTAGTCCCAATAGTTTAGTTTTTCTTTTGATTCCCTTTCCTGAGGAGACCTATCTAGAAAATGTTGCTACAACTGTTGTCTTCTAGGAGTTTTATGGCTTCAGGTCTCAAATTTAGGTCTTTAATCCATTTTGAGTTTATTTTTGTATAGGACATAATAAAGTGGTCCAGTTTCATTCATTCACATGTAGCTGTCCAGTTTTCTCAACGTCATTTGTTGAAGAGACTATCTTTTCCCATTGCTTCCTTTGTCATGGATTCATTGACCATGGATGCATTTCTGTTCCATGGATCTATTCTGTTTCAGTGATCTTTGGTCTCTTTTTGTGCCAGTACCATATTGCTTTGATTACTACATCTTTGGTATATCTTGAAATCTGGGATTGTGATGCCTCCAGCATTGCTCTTTCTGAAGATTGCTTTGGCTATTTGGGGTCTGTTGTGACTACATAGAGATTTTAGTATTACTTGTTTTAGTTCTGTAAAAAATGCTGTTGGTATTTTGATAGGGATTGCACTGAATCTGTAGATTGCTTTGGGTAGTGTGGCCTTCTTAACAATATTGGTTCTTCCAATCCATGAGCATGGAGTATCTTTGTGTCATCTTCCATTTCTTCCATCAGTTTTTGAGGTGCAGGTCTTTCACCTCCTGGCTTAAGTTTATTCCTAGGTATTTTATTACTTTTAATGTAATTACAAATGAAAGTGTCTTCTTAATTTCTCTTTCTGCTACTTTATTATTAGTGTATAGATGTGCAACAGATTTCTATTATTAAGTGTCCTGTGACTTTACTGAATTCTTTCTTCAGTTCTAGTAGTTTTTGGTGGAATCTTTTCTATATACGGTATTACGTCACCTGCAAATAGTGAAAATTTTATTGCTTCCTTACCAGTTTGGATTCCTTTTATTTCTTTTTGTGGTCTGATTGCTAGGATTTCCAGTACTATGTTGAATAAAAGTGGTGAGAGTAGACATCCTCGTCTTGTTCTTGATCTTAGAGGAAAAGCTCTCAGTTTTTCACCATTGGGTATGATGTTAGCTGTGGGTTTCTCTTTGTTTGCTTTTTTTAAATTAACGCACAATGTATTATTTGCTTCAGGGGTACAGGTCTGTGAATCGTCAGGCTTACACACTTAACAGTACTTACCATAGCACATACCCTCCCCAGTGTCAATAACCCAACCACCCTCTCCCTACCCCCCTTCCCCTGGCAACCCTCAGTTTGTTCTGTGATATTAAGAGTCTCTTAAATTTTTGTCTCCCTCCCGATCCCATCTTATTTATTTTTTCCTTCCCTACCCCCCAAATCCCCCACCCTGCCTCTCAAATTCCTCATATCAGGGAGATCATATAATAATTGTCTTTCTCTGACTTACTTCACTCAGCATAATACCCTCTAGTTCCATACACGTCGTCGCAAATGGCAAGAGTTCATTTCTTTTGATGGCTGCATAGTATTCCATTGTATATATAGACCACTTCTTCTTTATCCATTCATCTGCTGATGGACATCTAGGCTCTTTCCATAGTTTGGCTATTGTGGACATTGCTGCTATAAACACTGGGGTGCACGTGCCCCTTCGGATCATTACATTTGTATCTTTAGGGTAAATACCCAGTAGTGCGATTGCTGGGTCATAGGGTAGCTCTATTTTCAACTGTCTGAGGAACCTCCATAGTGTTTTCCAGAGTGGCTGCACCAGCTTGGATTCCCACCAACAGTGTAGGAGGGTTCCCCTTTCTCTGCAACCTACTTTCCCGAGAGTTTTTATCATGAATGGGTGTTGTACTTTGTCACATGCTTTTTCTGCATCTGTTGAAATGATCATTTATTCTTTTTTATTAACATATAATGTATTATTTGCCCCAGGGATACAGTTCTGTGAATCATCCGGCTTACATATTTCGCAGCACTCACCATAATACATACCCTCCCCAATGTCCATAACCCAGCCATCCTATCCCTACCCCCCTACCCTCCAACAACCCTCAGTGTGTTTTGTGACATTAAGAGTCTCTTATGGTTTGTCTCCCTCCCGATCCCATCTTGTTTATTTTTTCCTTCCCTACCCCCCAAACCCCCGACCTTGCCTCTCAAATTCCTCATATCAGAGAGATCATATGATAATTGTCTTTCTCTGATTGACCTATTTTGCTCAGCATAATACCCCCTAGTTCAATCCATGTCGTTGCAAATGGCAGGATTTCTTTCTCTTTTTTTTTTTTTTTTTTTTTGATGGCTGCATAGTGTGGGTTTTTCATATATGGCCTTTATTATGTTGACCAAGTACAAAATCCATTCATGATAAAAACTCGCAACAAAGTAGGTTTAGAGGGTTAGCTCATTTTAAAAAATGCTAATAACATTCTATTGTCTGAGTGTACCATGGTTTGTCCATTCACATATTGCTTCCAAGTTTTAGCGATTATGAATAAAGCTGCTATAAGTATCCATGTGCAGGTTTTGTGTTGACATAAGTTTTCAGCTTGTTTGGGTAAATACCAAGGAGTGTGATTGCTGTATGGTATGGTAAGAGTATGTTTCGTTTTGTAAGAAACTGCCAAACTGTCTTCCGAAGCGGCTGCACCATTTTTTGCATTTGCACCAGCCTGCCCGCCAGAGGTTCCTGTTGCTCTATATCCCCGCCAGCATTTGGTGTTCTTAGTGTTTGGCATTTGGGCCATTCTACTGGGTGTGTAGGTTGTATCTCATTGTTTTCATTTGAGTTCTCTAATGACATGTGATTTTCAGCTTCTTATTTCTTTTCCATTTGTATATCTTACTTGGTGAAGTGTTAGAGCACATCTTTATAATAAATATTTTAATAAAGATAAAAAGCCTGACAAACTTTTCAATTTTTTTTTTTAAAGTCATCTTGTTCACTTGGCTGCTGCTTCCCCTTACCAGAAATAGGGGCTACTTTGTAGAATCTCAAGTCTGTAAACTGAACATACAAATCAAGCATGTCCATTTTGGAGAAGCACATTGGTCAAGGAGACAGAACTCTGGTTTCTGATTTCTTCCTGCCACTAAACATGTCATCTTAGGCAAGTCACTTCTCTTTCTGAATTCTCAGGGCCTTCTATAAAATAAGGGGAATGGCTGAAGTTCTTGCAACTCTGGCTTTCTTTTCTTTTTGTATTTTATGTTAGTCACTAGAGTGGCCCATGTCAGTATGCAAATATCTGAGCCCTTTGCCTCACGGTAAATTTAATATTATCATCTTGAAAATTTTCCATATTTCTTTCTGTACTGAAATGAAGAGCTCTGAGCGAAGCTGAAACCTAGCAACCAGCTCTCCTGAAATATCTCATTGGATATGTTGTACGTAGAGTGTTATCAGGCGAGAGTATATACAGCAAAAATGGTAACCACGCTTCAGCATTAATTTCATTTGGTGACTCACCCACTCTGTCATCCAAAGATGGCATTGATCTAAATTGTGACCTTTTCTTCTAACTCGCATCATTAGAATAATGCCAGTAAAAGGGCAGTGACTCACCACTGGAGCAGATTCTTCTTGAGAAAATTAGCAGAGCTTTGTCATGGAAATCTTGGTCAAAGGGTCTTTTATTAACTTCACCTGGTGAGCAAGCCCATTTTTTTGCCCAGCCCATTAAGGGCCTCTTCTATAATATGTTGTGTGGATTCAATCTAGCCTGGCCATGTTATTTTGTTGATTCTTTCCCCTTCTGGCTGTACTTCAGGCTTTGAATGCGCAAAATGATTTTTCCACTGAATCAGTTGTTAATCACCATTGCCTCTATAATTTGAAAGGGCTCAGGAGGCTTGTTTTGTAGTCTGAAATAGTTTTCATACATCGTTTGTGGGCCCAAATCCCCCTGTTGATATATATTAATTGTGTAACTGCACCGTCTTGTAGAAACGGATACTCAGAGTGACAGGGTTGTTGAAATTACTGTTTCCCAGTTGCCAAATGAGCACATCAGGGAGAAGAAAAATCCAGGAGTTTTGGTATTAAAAATAAAGTCTAGTAATTAGACACAGCTTGCTTATTAATTCAACATATCCTGGTGTATTAAATTACATGTCTCTTATATTTAATCCACACTTCTTTAGCCTACCAAATTCTGGAAGACACTGGGTGTAACTGCTTGAATTCCTTCTGTAAAATACTAACATAAAATTGCATGTGCTTGAAAACTTGATAAATACCTCCCAAAGCTGGAAGCAACCGTCCATGCTTCTCTAGTTTAACTATTCAGTGTTTGTTTGAGGGCCAGAAAGGGGAAGTAGCTTGCTGAAGGTCACACAGCAAGTCATGGAAAAGCTGAGATAGCACCTCGGTTCTCCATTTTTCAGGCCGCTCCCCTTGGTATCTCAGAGTTCCTGAGGATAGCGTGAGTGGTCGATAGAGTGTGGAACGATATTCTCTGCCCATTGCTTTAGAAGTATATAGTATATTTAGAAGCATTGCTTTCCCAAATGGTCCCAGGATATAAGCTCTAGGATTTGAAGAGAGATAAATTAAGATGTTTTTAAAATTCCCTTCTATGGGCCCTCTTGGTGTTCAGTGGCCAAGATGCTTTTGGATTTATGTTGTGCTTGTAAGCCAGCAAGATTGATTTCCACAAGAGACAGGAGAAATTTAATGTTATAACTTCATGTATGGACTTCTGCTTTGGCATAAAGTACTGAGAGTAACAGAAATAAAGGTACTGCTAATGTGTAATTATTGGAATGGATCCTTCTGGTGAATAAGGGGCCAATGATTAGCTTCTGGAGGTAATATTAGCTTTTTTTATCTCTGGGTTAGGTTACTAGTTGATGTTTAGTCATCATTTTTATAAATTCATTTCCTAGTAGATGTAGATTTTCTTCTCTCTGCAAGTTTATAGACTTTCACCAGAAGCCTGCCTGAACTAAAAGTAAGTAACTGAGTTTATGTTTCAGAATAGCTTTAAAAGAATTTTAAGAAAAGTTATGGCAGTTTAATAATCGGCTGAATCATCACGCTAAAGTTGAACTTCAGAGGCTATAAATAGCAGTATTTACTGGTTTCAAATATCCATGGGGAGGAGCCAGTTGGATTGGGTTCTGTCAGTCACATCACAGTCTGTGTAATTCTTGGGATCAGTCATGTGGAGCCATCTTTTTTTTCATTTATCCAGCTATTACCCCATTAATATTTAGTGAATATTTTCTATGTGCCAAATCCAAGGAGGACAGAGAGGCATGAAGGACATGGTGCCCAGGTACAAATAGACCCCATACTGCAGCGGGGAATGGCAAGTTAAGTAGGGGCACCCGCTTTATGGAGCTGCTTCATAGTTGTCAGCACACAGGAGCCACCTCCTGGCAGGGTCAGGGAAGGTCACTGAAAGTTTCTTAGATGAGGTGCCGCCTAGCTGTGTGGGGAAGGCAAAGGGTTTGATGGGGCCGCGGGGTAGGGCTGGGGCTGGGAGGAGGGCATGTGGGGCCCTGGCCGGGGCAGCGCGTGTGATATCTGGGGGGGAAAGGATGAGAGGGTCTGGGTGAGGAGGTGGCAGGCTCAGCACATGAGGGCCTTGTGAGCACTGTGCTTGGCCAAAGGAAAAGCATGTGCCAAGGCCCACAGGTGGAAGGAAGTTCAGTAGGGCCAGAGCAGAGCTGCAAAGCTTCAAAGGCAGAAAGTAGAGGCAGAAACACAGGGCTAAAGCTCAGAAGATTGGGCAACAGAAGGCTAGCAAAAGATTTTCAGCAGGAGAGGGACACAATCAAGCCTATGCTGTTAGAAAGCTCCTTTGCCAACAGTGAGAAGTGACACGATACACTCTTCTGTAAGTCTGTTTGGGTGTAAGTGAAACCATTAAAAAAAAAGACAAAAAAAACAAAAACAAAACTAACTTCCCTTTCCCAGCTGGGGTGTAGCTGGATGAATTGCGACTTATTCATACAGTGGCAAAAGTGAATGAACCAGCTCTACGTGCATCAACATGGATAATAACAGAAAACAATAGGGCCTATTGTTTATGGATACACAAGTGCATGGACATACCCAGAGTGCATAGAAGAGCATACACCTATCTCAGGGTATTTGGTGCCTCCATAGGAGGAGCACGGGGTCACCTCCAGCTGTTTGGTAAGGCATTATTTATTTAAAAAATGTTATTTGAAGCAAGTATTGCAATATGTTAATATCTGGGTAGTGGGGACGTGTGCATATTACATTTTTGTGCATGTTTTAGTATATTTCAAAAATAAAAATTTTAAGTAAAAAAAGGAAAAAGGATATTGTATCAATTCATGTACTCTTGGCTGCAAGTAAGAGAATAAGAATTAAATTAAAATAATAAACTAATATGGGCATCACTGTCAAAAAAAAAAAATAAGAGGCCTAAAGTAGGTTTTTTATTATCCCATCAAGGGTTGATAAACTATAGTCCGTTGCAGACCATACCTGGTCCATGACCTGTTTTTATATGACCTGTGAGTTGAGAATGTGTTTTACATTCTTTCTTCTATTTATTTAATTTTTTGGTAACTGTAATAATAAGTATTTAATATTACTATTATTATTTTTATTTTTATTATTATGTTCAGTTAGCCAACATATAATATGTGTTTTTTACATTGTTAAGTGGTTGAAAAAAATCAAGACTATTCCAGGGGCGCCTGGGTGGCTCAGTTGGTGAAGTGTCTGCCTTCAGCTGAGGTCTGATCTAAGGGCCTGGTACGGAGCCCCCCGCATCACCGGGCTCTTGCGTCTCCCCCTCTGTACTCCCACCTGCGCGTGCTCTCACTTGCTCTCTCTGTCTCAAATGAATAAATAAAAAGCCTTTTAAAAAAAAGAAGAGTATTCTGGGGTATTTGAAAATTACATGAATTTCCAACTTCAGTATCTGTAAATAAAGTTTTATTGGTAGACAGCCATGTCCTTTCGCCTAAGTATTGGCTTTGGCTATTCTTGCACTGCAGAGGGAGTTGAGTTGAGACAAAGATGGACCACAAAGCTTAACCCATCTACTGTGTGGCCTTTCAAGAAAGAGTTTGCTGATTCCTGCCATTTAACAAAAGAGCCCAAAGCTAAGTGGCTCCAGGATTGGTTAACTCAGTAGTATGATGATTTGGGGACTCTAAGTGGTTCTCTATGTGCATGGCTGCCGTATCTCTGCCACATCTATGGTTGCCATTAGCTCCAAGCATCAGGTATCGTATGACAATGTTCAAAGGCTGTGGTGGGTAAGGGGACTTGCCTCATATGTCTCTCCCTTTTTTTCTTCCTCTGTGTGTGTGTGTGTGACTTTTTAACAGAAAGGCTATCCTTCCTGAGACAGTGTAAACTCGGAAATGAAAAAAATTGGATTGAAAGCGGCAAGAGGGGACACCACTCCTAGTCCAGCAGGCAGTGCATCCATTTGGGAGAGATATGACAGGAGCTTGGACCAGGGGCATTGCATAGAGTGGAGGTAGTTGGATTCTGGGTATATTCTGAAAGATGACTCGGTGAACTGGATGTTGGAGGGAAGAGTTGAACCAAGCAGGACTCCAAGGTTTCTGACTTGGACAATTGGGTGTCTGTCATCCCAGGAGATGGGGCAGACAGTTTTGATGTACAGGTGGGGATCAAGTCTTAATGTCTTTGCGGTTTTGCCATATTTCTAAGTAATAAGAGGTAAGAAAATAAAGCAGAAACGGTGTTTTTACTTAAAAGATCTATAACTCAAAAGTGTTATTTTTCTACTCTGATTAAAGAGAGTTGCAAGTTTAGAAAGTATTTTTATACCCACTTTTTCATTTGACCCTCAACTCCGGAAATCCGAGTGACAGGAATCCTCCTCATTTTACAAATGAGAAAACGGGGATGCAGAGAGGCTGCGATGGACGGTGTAGCCTTCTCTGGGTCAGAAGAGAGCTGTTAAAACTGACCCTTGTCTTTCCTGGGTGGCATGTTTGCTTTTGTTTACCTTTGACATACAACTGGCTAAGACTACACTCTGTTTTTTCCCTTTTTAATATTACACACAGACATCATTCTATATTACACACAGACATCATTTTATATTTTAAAGTTATCTTCCTATTATGTTAGTATTTTCATATAAAAAAGACAGTAATTTGCGTTGTTTGCTTATTTTTAGATGATCTCACGTAAGTGTTTTGAATCATCTCTGAAAGCTGATTTCCACAGCACATAACAAAATTAATTAAATTGCCTTTTGAAGCAGGGCTGCTTTGTTTCCCACTGAAACAATGACTCATGAGGTCTGATTGAGTCTCATTTATATTCCTCCTTCAGCAAGTAATTTAAATGTGAGTTATATAGAAAGGAAAGCAGAAACAGAACTATTCCTTGCTTACCTCTTTGACAAGTTAGCAGTTATCCTGGATGTGGAGTTACATAGGTGAAAGCTGCCACATTTTGGTGGTACAAGACGTTGCTATTGACAGCACCATTGGTAACTGACAGCTGTGAGTCCTGGGTCGTATAAATGGGGCAGGGAAGGTAGAGTTTGGCCCAATACGAGGGAGCATTTTCTGATCCGCTGAGACGCCCAGCATTGGTACCTTCTGGGTTGGGTGGCAGTGAGTTTCTTGATGCATGGATGTGAGAAGAGAAAGCTGCTTGATGGGAGAAGTGGGGGTAGAGGAGTTTTTATTTAACAGCCGATCTGAACCATGGGAGACTGGGAGGAGGTACGGTTGAGTCGTGTGTTGTGGCATGATGATGGAGCATATCGGAAGTAAATGCGTATTTTGACACTTTTTATTTTATAGTTAGAAACTTCATAGCAGTTGGACACATAGCACTTAGCACATAACAGGCACGTGATGGACATTTGCTGAATGCTCACATACAGGGATCGGGAAGAGAAACAATGGCTGAAGGGATAGGCACATGCATGACCGAGTATGGAGGAGCGAACGGCAGTAGGACGGGTTTGAGATGCCTTTACGTGAACTTCAAAGACCGGCTTTGAACTCCGGGGAACTTGGAGCCTGCATTCTGTGTGAACACTGTGGCTTGGCCTCAGACCTGTGTTCTTTGAGTTATGGGCCAAGCGAGCATTTCACCTGGTGGTGTTTCTTCTGGTGTGGGTGGGCATTGGGAGATTATCCAAACAGGCTTTTTGGTCTTTTTGTTATTTTTCCAGAAAGCCAGCAAAGTAGGCCCATTGTAATATATTGCTATTCCCCTCCTAGCTGTCCCACCACCTCAAGGGCTCCCCACCAACAAACAGATTGGATTTTAATGCCAACAGCTGAAATGCAGCCAGTTAATTTACTTGCTTTTTGTTGGGACATACTTTGTTCCTTACTCCAGTAAATTTGCTAGCAATTTTGCTAATAGAAAGGGAAGGAGGACCCACAGAGAACGCGGACAGGTGGCTTATAGAGGTGGCACAGGTTTGCTCAATTTGTTTTATAAAACAATAGGCAATTACAAACTCCCACCTACAGATGTATTTCTCCTTGATTTTCGGAAGTACCGGGGTGGGTAGTGCCCGGGGACTGAAGCCAGATGAAGGTGATTTGGGTCCATTTTAATGTTTTACATTCTCAAGAGATGTGTCTCATGGAAAAGCAATGACATTAGGGAAAGTATATTGTGAGTTTTGAGGGATGCTTTTGGCTAATTCCCATAATCACTCTGTGCCTTTATTTCCTCATAAGTGAGTGGAGACAGCACCTGCCCATTGAATGGCTTTGTGCAAAGGCCAGCCAGATGAGACTTGTTTTGTGCATGCACGGTTGAATTCAAGGTGCCCTTATTTAGGTTATTACTCCTATTTGCTGATTAATGGTGGTTATTGTAAAACTGATTCTGCAAGAAGCACCCAAACAAAATAACAGTCCGCTCCCATTGTTAGCGTGGTCTGCTTTGGGAAATGACAGATTCTACTTAAAGGCTACATTCCATAGAAAATAACTGCAATTTAAACATATGAGCCTCTAATGGAACCACCTTCCAGACTGTACCCATTTCATCTCTCTTCCAGCCACAACATAATGACCTCCTGAGCTGTTTGCTAACAACATTTATTAACCACGGGCCTGGAGACAGACAAACCCAAGTCCGAACACTTTACCAGGCCCAACACTCAGATGATGAGCAGAAACCTTTCTCTTATAATTTCCACAGGTCACTGCTCAAGCAGAGTTTAAAAGAAGCCCAACATTTTCTAGACCTATAGAAAACATTTCCTGGGGCACCTGGGTGGCTCAGTCATTAAGCGTCTGCCTTCAGCTCAGGTCATGATCCCAGGGTCCTGGGATCCAGCCTGAGTCCCTCATCAGGCTCCCTGCTTGGCAGGAAGGCTGCCTCTCTCTGTCCCACTCCCCCTGCTTGTGTTCTTTCTCTCATTGTGTCTCTGTCTGTCAAATAAATAAAATCTTTTAAAGATCATTTCTTCCCAAGAGAGTGTTCAGATATTTCCTGCCCATCTATGTCTTCTGGCTAACACCTCCCTCGTTGCCTTGCACATGTTTACTTCTACAGAGCTACTGAGTCCAGGGGGCTCTGCTTTTGTCTTCACCTAGCAAACTTGAGCAGTGTACCTCACCACCACTGCAGGTCAAGTCAAGATCTATAACTGCCAGATATTGGGAATTAGCTACCTAAGTTCCAGAGAGACCTTCTTTTTTTTTTTTTTTTTTTTTTTTAAAGATTATTTATTTATTTATTTGACAGAGAGAGATGACAAGCAGGCAGAGAGGCAGGCAGAGAGAGGGGAGGAAGCAGGCTCCCTACTGAGCAGAGAGCCCGATGCGGGGCTCGATCCCAGGACCCTGGGATCATGACCTGAGCCGAAGGCAGCGGCTTAACCCACTGAGCCACCCAGGCGCCCCCAGAGAGACCTTCTTATTGTTTAAAGTCCAACATTCTTTCTTACCAAGATACCTACAAATGGTAAATAAAAAAAGATTCATAATATAATACCTATCCCCTCATTATTACTTAATCTTTTATTAATCTCCCTTATTATGAATTAGGGGAACATGCTAAAAAAGAAGATATTATTGTTCTTTCTGTCTCTATAACAAACAACAATAATTACCTGGTGGAATGCATCCTATTTCTCTGCAGGGAATGACTGCTTCAGGACTGAACAAAATGAGAAATTATGACATCACTGAATCTACTTTTAAAATTGGTATGAAGCACTTGTCATTAAAATATGGATCTTCCCAATGGGAAAAAATATGACTAATAAAAACTGAATCAGAAATATGAAAGTGTCAGGCTGTCACTTACCTGAGCAGTTTGTCTTGGTTCTGTACAAGGGAGCCTTGGAGGCACTTGGAAATAGTGAAAAACACAAAGACAAATAAGAACAAAAATCAAAACTTTAAAAACCAAAAGAGTTGCCACCCCAATTTTTAGTAGCTACCCGTATTTTCACTGACTTTGTATCTGAGTATGGAACCAACAAAGCTGCAGAACCCATGGAATGGGAGAAGATATTTGCAAATGACAGTACAGACAAAAGGTTGATATCCAGGATCTATAAAGAACTCCTGAAACTCAACACACACAAAACAATCACAACTGTATTCAATGTGAAAGCTTTGGCAGAGTTAGGCAGCCAGATTTCAGAGCCTGATCTGATCTGTTTGCATGAGTGTTGGTGAAGGAGTTGACTTGGATATGGGGTCATGTGCTATTTGTAGTGCATTTTGAGGCATTATTCATCAAATTCAGTTGATCTCTACTTCAACTCAAGTGCATGGCCTGCCATCATTTAGTTGATGAAACCTGGGACAGAACTGTAGGCTATCAAACTGATGCTCATGTTAAATCTGTGGGTCAGTCTACTGTCTTGAAACTGAACAGCAGGATTAATAACATCCCTCCAGTTCATTTCTCTTGCTAAGAGCCACTAAACAGATAATGTGAGATGGCTTCGCCTTAAGTCTGGAGCCATTCCAGAGGAAAGGGCTAGGGTGTGGGCTAGAAGCACAGCAGACTCCTCCCACTCCATCCGCGGTGCTCTGGCTCCTCCCAGGAGAGCCTTGCAGAGTCCTAATGGTGCTCAACCTGTGCATACCAGCTTACTTGCCTTTAGATAAGCGGTGTGTCCACTTTCATTGGCAAATCACACTGAGTGCATGTGGTTTGCCAGGCCCTCTATGTGGCAACATAAGACACAGTGTACCCTGAGCATAGTGGGGGTGTGTGAATGGACAGAGGCATAGACATGTAGCCCAATACTATTTAGAAAGTGCCCCAAAGGAGGTTTGGACAGGGTGCTTTGTGTGCATGAAAAGGAAGCAACTAACTCAGACTGGCTGGTGAGAACAGCACCATCAGGGACTAGGGGAAGCTTCTGGGAGGAGGATGCTTGAGCTAAGTCTTATAAAAATGAAAACATATCATTTCTTTCCTATGATCAGAGGATATGTATTTGTTGTAGGAAACAATTACTACTTACAAAATAAAAACCAGTAAAAATCATTGTAGAGGCCCTTGGGTGGCTCAGTTGGTTAAGCATCTGCCTTCGGCTCAGGTCATGATCCCAGGGTCTTAGGATTGAGCCCTGCATTGGGCTTCCTGCTCAGTAGGGAATCTGCTTCTCCTCCCACCCACTCAGGCTCCCCCAATAAAATAAATAAATAAAATCTTTTAAGTAATCATTTTAATACCAGCACCAGAGGAAAGCTCTGCCTGCATCCTTTCAGTCTCTCTATCATCTATGTCTATACACAAATGCTTTAAAACTGTTCTCAAATAGTGAGTGGCTGATTTGTTACTGCCATTTTTTAAAAAGGCCTAATAATACACAATGAATACTTTTTCATGTCACTAAAATTCTTCTCCATAATATTGCATTGCAATGTACTTAATTCTTTATTATGGGAATTTAAGCTGTTGCAAAATTTTCACTATTATTAACTATGGTGAAATCCTTACACTTAAATCTTTTTACAGATCTATAATTATTTCCTTAGGACAGATCCCTAGAATGAAAATCACTGGGTCAGAGGTTATACACATTTGAGGCTAAATACCAAGTGGTGTCCAAGGCAACCCCAATGATCTTTGCTGCCTGATGCTCATTCACACCTCTGTGTGTCCCTTCTTATAAGAAATAGGGGTGTTCTATAAGACCAGTGGGATATTGCAGAAGCGACCAGTATGTACTTCTTTTTAAAAAGTTAAATAAGGGGCGCCTGGGTGGCTCAGTGGGTTAAGCTGCTGCCTTCGGCTCAGGTCATGATCTCAGGGTCCTGGGATCGAGTCCCGAGTCGGGCTCTCTGCTCAGCGGGGAGCCTGCTTCCTCCTCTCTCTCTCTGCCTGCCTCTCTGCCTACTTGTAATCTCTCTCTGTCGAATAAATAAATAAAATCTTTAAAAAAAATAAAAAGTTAAATAAAATTTTGAGATGTTTTTCTTTTTTCCTTTTTTTGTAGCCCTATTGAGGCATAATTAACAAAAACTGCATATACTTAAAGTATACAATTTGATGCTTTGATATATGTATACATTATATCATTGTGTGATCACCGAAATCAAGTTGATTAACACTTCTATCACTTTTCATAGTGTGTGCATGTATGTGGGTATGTGCACGTGCATGTGTACACCTGCACACACATGTTTGTGTGTGTGTGTGTGTGAGCGCGTGTGTGTGTGTGGTGAGTCACTTAAGATCTACCCTCTTGGCAAATTCCAGTATACAATGAAGTATTGTTACGTTTAGTCACACTGCTCATTTCGCATAACTGAAATTTTGTATCCTTTGACTATCATCTCTTCTTTTCTCCCAATCCAACCCCCAGCCCCTGGCAACCACCGTTCTACCATATGCTTCTATAAATTTAGCCATTTTATTTTATTTTATTTTATTTTATTTTATTTTATTTTATTTATTTGACAGAGAGAGCGTGCATAAATAAAGGCAGAGTGGTAGGCAGAGGGAGAGGGAGAGGCAGACTCCCTAATGAACAAGGAGCCTGATGTGGGACTCTATCCAGGGACCTTGGGATCATGACCTGAGCTGAAGGCATACGCTTAACTGACTGAGCCACCTAGGCACCCCTAAATTTAACTATTTTCGATTTTACATATAAGTGAAATCATACAGTACTTGTCTTTCTGTTTCTATATGATTTCACTTGGTATAATGCAGGATTTCCTTCCTCTAGAAGGTTGCATGATATTCCACTGTATATATAAGGTATGGACTTCTGAGACTAGGTCATAAACAACATTGCCACTCTGCCTTGCTCTTTTGGGTTACTTGTTCTGGGGGGAAGCCAACACTGTTTCATGAGGCCACTCAGGCACAACTATGGGAACCCATATGGTATAGAACTGAGGCCTCCTGCCAACCACCACCACCAACTTGCCGGCCATGTGAGTGAATCACCTTGGAAGCAGGTCCTCTAGTCTCATTAGCCTTAAAATGGCTGTAGTCCCTGCAGTCATCTTGACAAAGAGACCCTGAGCCAGAAACACCCAGGTGAGCCGTTCCCAAACTCCTGACCCACAAGAACTGTGAGATAATCAGTGATTATTGTTTCTGCAAACTGGTTAGTTTGGGAGTTATTTGTTATACAGCAATAGATAGCTAATGCAGTGTATATCATTTTTGCTGTATTTTTAAAATTCCTTTGATTTTTTTTTTAGTGAGGTTTATGGTTTTTTTTTTTCAAAATCTTATTGATCATTTTATTTTATGTTGCTTCTCTAATTTATGTTCTTTGAATTGTATGTTTAGGTTGTTGGGGTTTTTTCTTCTATTTAAGATCTATTATATTAAGAATAGTTTTTGCCTGTCATAAACCTAATATTTCCCCTCAGTGTTTATTTTCCTGAAGTGAAGTAGAAAGGCATAAGGAAAGATTGGATGATGGGGTGAGGCCATGAGATGGCAGGCAGAGGAGCATCATGGTACCTGTGGGGAAGTTACAGGAGGTAGATAAGAATAATGAAGGAGACAGGAGTGTCAGGAAACTAGACAAGTGCTTCTCAAATTAAGTGTTCATGACAGCACATGGAAATCTGCTTAAAAAGGCCAATTCAGTAGGCCTGGGATCAAGTCAGAAGTTCCCAGGTGATGCTGCTGCTGCTGCTGATATGGAAACCACAATTTGAATAGCGAGGATTTAGAGAGAGAGTTAGGAAACATTTGTGGAGGAAATCCTAGAAAAATAGCAACAAGTGAAAAGGAAAAGTTAAAATCTTCTACTGAAGATCGAAGGTGATGCTAACAAGGTTTGTCACCAGCCTGACAGCACTGAGAGAGAGAGGGAGTGGAGGACTTCATTCAGGTTTCTGGTGTATGTAGCTGAAATGGTGATGATTGGGGAGAGGCAGGTGTTTTGCGGGGATTGGGGAGAGAAGCCTGCTTGAGACCTTCACTAAACTGGAGGTACTTGCCAGGATATTGAAGGGGTGGGAAGAGGCCCAGTTTGTTGTTGGTGGGTCTGGAGCTCAGCAGACAGGGTAAGCCTAGAGTATAGTAGACTTTGGAGAGAAGAGCATGTGCCACGGTGGAGAAGTAAAGCCTGGGTGTTTGTGAACTGCCCAGGGTGACTGTGTAGCTTGTGGGAGAGGAGGATCCAGTAGAGAGCCTCTGAGTCCGGGCTTTACAGGGCCGGTAGAGGATGAGGAGTCCAGGAAGAAGACCAAGAGGGTTGAGAGCCAGAGTATGTGGCTTCACATAAATGTCAAAGGATGTTTCAACAGCTATTAGGATCAGGGCTAAAAAGTGGCCATTCCTCCACATCCAGCTGGGGTTAGGGCTAGAGGGAGAGAGACAAACATGGATGACAGGCAGCTGGGCTGGGAGGTGGGAGATAGGAATGAGAAGCAGCAGTGGCTGGGCAATGAAAGGGGAAATTCCATGTATCTTAGAATTCAAGGATTTATTTTTCTCTGAGCTTTGGTAATATAAACATGGCATGACATATTTCTCAGATAATAGACTAAATCTTGGTTTGTTTGTTTGTTTTGCAAGATTAGCTAATAAGATTTGACATGCTGAACTTTAACTCTGTGCCAGGTGATATGTACATAGATGCTCATTTTTACTCTCCCAATACCTTGGAAAGTATAACCTACTTAAAAATGAAGAAACTGAGGGTCAGAGAGGAACTCAGGCAGCATGTCCAAGGTCACAAAGCCAGTCCGTGGCAGAGCTGAAGTTTGGGCCTAGTTATGGCTGATACCTAAAATCCCTGCTTAGCTTTTCAGCTCTATCCCTTCCATGAGCACTCATTGGTGAGAAAGAGCCAGGAATAAC
Organism: Mustela putorius furo; assembly: GCF_011764305.1. Lineage (NCBI taxonomy): Eukaryota > Metazoa > Chordata > Mammalia > Carnivora > Mustelidae > Mustela > Mustela putorius. The sequence continues at coordinate 3,376,882 of NW_025422048.1, read as the reverse complement.
AGTAGCACAGTTGTTTTGCTTACAACACTTAATCAGTAGTAGCACCACCACATTTTTGTTCATCGTGGAAGATTTTTTTTCCTATAATTCAATCGCGTGCTCTGCTTTGGTGGTGTATATTAGACAGATCTTTGAAATAAGCAGGTTGCATTTTCTTCCTTGGCTTCTGGAGCTCCAAAGTCTTCTGGCTTTCACACTGGCTGCTTCTTCCTCTCCTTTGACAGTTTGTCCTCATAAGGTTAGTTTCTCCTCAGCATTCTCCTTTCCCTCCTTGCCACTCATTGCCTTTCTGATCTTGCTCAAAATCATGGCCTTAAAAGCCATGAATGTGCTCCTTCCATATTTAAATTTTCAGCCTGGACCTCTCCCTTGAACCCCAGACTTGAACATCCGACTGTGAACTTTGTAGCCTTTGGGGTATACATTTCCACCTAAACCCCCCATCTCCTTCCCTAACCTGCCCTTCCTTTTGACTCCTAAATCTCAGTAAATAGCGGTTGCTCAAGCCAAAACCTTGGAGTTTAACTTGGTATTGCTTTCTTCTACCGTAAATCTAATTCATCAACAAACTCTGTCCATATTTACTAAATATAGCCACTTCTCACTATCATCATGGTTCCCATCCCAGTCCTCCTCCTCTTCCTCCTCCTTATCATCATCATTTCTTGCTGGAATCACTATAGTAGCTTCCTGTTTGCTTTTCCTCCTTCTTCCCTTGTCCTTCCCATTCAATATATTCTCCACCCAGTTGCTAAATGAAGTTCTAAGAGTAAAACTTCTATCATGTCACTCTTCTACCCAAAACTCTTACATAGAGTGAACCCAGAAGTCCTGCATAATCTTCCTCCTGTCCCCATCTCCTATTCTCTATCCCCTTACATAATGAACAAGGTTGGGAGAGGGGATATAATTTGCTTCAAAAAGAAGTAAGGTCCATGTAGTATAACATTAGACATAAATGAGAAAAAAGACTGGTTTTGGGTAGGGAGACAGGCATTGTTGTACTGAGCGTGGGTGTATTGGAATTTTTGCTTGCTTGTTTGGTATTGTTTTGAGTCTTAATCCCTTAGGATGTGCCACAGAAAACTAATAATCAGGGGCGCCCTGGTGGCTCAGTGGGTTAAAGCCTCTGCCTTCCGCTCAGGTCATGATCTTAGGGTCCTGGGATCGAGCCCCGCATCGGACTCTCTGCTCAGCGGGGAGCCTGCTTCCCCCCTCTCTCTCTGCCTGTCTCTCTGCCTACTTGTGATCTCTCTCTGTCAAATAAATAAAGTCTTTTAAAAAAAAAAGAAAAAGAAAACTGTAATAATCAAATACAGGCTGCAAGCACAAAAATCAGAGGGCTACTTGTCTTGATTACAATATTCTTGAACCTAATTTAAAAAAACAGTAGCAATTTTAGACTCTGATAGAATCTGGGATCAACTGCTCTAATGTCCCCTCATTTTGTAGATTGGGTAGTGACTAAGAGAAATTACCTTATGCATATCACCCAGGCCACGAAGCTCCATCCTGCCTCTTATTGAGCAGTATTGATTAGTATTTGTGATGAAGGCTCCCAGCAATTATGTTTTGGGGACTCAGTAAAGTACTCTGTGAAGGATTTTCTGAATTTCAATGATCTTGAAGATGGGTTCACTGTTTTCTAATTTCACATGGAGTCGAAGTATTTATTTTAGAGGGTAAGTGCTCTAATCACCTACAGTATGCTCCATGAGAGGTTGTGATTGAAGTCTTGTCAGTTTATTTCTGCCAAGGTGGTATTTTGAAATCAATACATTATTTTTAGTGCTGGTAGAATATAGGGCTCTATCTGTGTGTTCTGCTGTCATGTGAAGTATAAAAGCTCCTAGTGGATCAACAGATTTTGAGTGAAATAGAAACTATTTAAAACTTTATGCAAAAATGGGTCAGAAAATAAAGTCATAATAGAAACCTGAAAGTGATTATAGATCCATAAGACTAAATGGACTAAAATTGCATGTGCACATCTAATTATGGTATACTACCTTGCAACTTTTCAAATAGAACTTTCAGTTGTTAATTTTTGAAACTCCGCTTGCATTTTGGGAGAAAATTACACACCTGACTGAACCAGGTCACATTAATCCACACATGTTAGTGAGAAGCCTGGGCTGCCATTGCATCTGGATGGTGTCACGCATTTCACACCTGAGGAGAGTCAGACATGCGCAAGTACATCTGACCCTTGAACAACATGGATCCATGTATATGTGTGATTTTTCAATAAATACAGGACCGTACTATAAGTATATTTTCTCTTCCTTATAACTTTCTGAATAACAATTTCTTTTCTCTAGCTTGCCTTTTTGTAAGAATACAGTATAGAATACACATAATATATAAAATATGTGTTAATTGACTGTTTATGTTATTGGCAAGGCTGCCAGTCAACAGTAGCCATTAATAGTTAAGTTTTGGGGTAATAAAAAGTTATACTCAAATTTTCAACCATACAGGAGACTGAAGCCCCTAATCCACATGTTGCTCAAGGGTTAACTATACAGACAAGTTCAAGAAGTATTCTGAAAGTGCCTACTGTGTGCCCTAGCACTTTCTGACATTGTGCAGGTGTCAAAATGGAAGTCATGCTTGGTCTGGTAGGAAGACATGAACCAGAGAGCATGACTAGGTCTGCAGTCAAGTTTGAGACAAAGAGAGTATGGGCTTTGGAAGAAGAGTGCCCTGAGTTCAAAACCTGCCTCTATCATGTCATAGCCATAAACTTGGATAATTATTCTAACCTTTTTGAGCCTTGGTTTTCTCATTTGGGATTAATAACTGTGGCCACCGTAGTGAAGATGTGAGTCTCTGCACTTAGCATGACACTGGGTAAGTGTTGGTTATTTCCCTTTTCCTGTTTAGCTCCTGTGTATGGTATAGTACTGACATTCAGAATAAGGCAGTAAATGAGTATCTTTTCATCTGAACCCTGAGGAGGGGGAAATCAATGTGTCCTTGAGTACTGGGCTGGAAATGACAAAGGAGATTGCACAGATGAGGTAGGAATAGATAAGGTTGACACGGTCAGAAGCAAAGACAACTCATAATTCAGAGCATTCCAATTATTTTTCACAGAAAGACCTTCTTAGAAAATGATAATAACATTGACGGACAAAGAAGGCTGTTCGCAGCTTCAAATGTCTTGCCTACAGTTTGAGCCCCTTCCCCCCGGCTCTGCCAGCCAATGGAACAGCTGAGGGGATCACTACCCATATGAATCTGTGACTAATTTGTAGTGCACTGGGTGGGAAGCTGTGGTATAGAGTACTTAAAGGTTCAGTGATGGGGTGAATGAATGGGACCTCAATCAGTCTATCTCCCACACTTGGCTTTGCAGCAGCCAAAGGTGGCTGGTGGCAGTTTCCCGAGGTACAGTGTCAGGAGTGAGGAGAGGAGGCCACATGTACACAAGGAGTAAAGGCCAAACGGGTGGATATTTTTGGTGCCCTGCCCTTGCTTCCCTGCCTTCTGTAGGTTTGTTCATTGCACTGATCTGCTCTGCACCGCCAAAGTTCTCTCTGCATAGGTTGAGGAGCTTTGTGTATCAGCGCTCAGTCTATGTGTGTTGAATTGGATTGAATACATCAGGCTGCTGGCCAAAGACCCTGACCTGCAAGTTTGGGCTAGTGCCCTGAACGGATACAAATGTCATGGCATGGGAGCCTCTGAGCTTACCACATCTCTGTTCTTCTTTACCCTTGTCTCCAGGCCTTGCTCATTGAACCCAAGACTCACTTCCAAACACAATGACTTTCTAGTTACAGTTACACTTGGTACAAGTGGTCTCCCCCAACTAAAAATGATCCAGTGACCATGTTTTTAAAGCCAGACTATATATATAGATAATAGATAGATAGACAGATATATTACCTATATAGGTAATATAGAGATATATAGGTAATATAGAGATATATAGATCTATCTATCTATATATATATAGAGAGAGGTAATCTCTCTCTCTCTCTCTCTATAGATAGATAGATCTATATATCTCTATATTACCTATATAGGTAATATATCTGTCTATATATGTATCTATTACTATCTAGATAGATATAGATATATAGGTAATATATCTATATTACCTTTATAGGTAATATATCTGTCTATCTATATATATCTATTATCTATATATAGTATACAGTATATAGTATATATAGTATGTAGTATATAGTATATAAAATATATAGTGTATATATATAGTATATATAATCTATTATAGTATATAAATATATTTATATATAAATATATAAAGTACATAAATAGCTAATATTTCTATTTATATAAATATTTCTATTCATATAAATATCTATAGATATTTTTATTTATTATTAAATATTTCTATTTTATAAATATATTATACACAAATATAAATATTTACATAAATATATATTTATTTATAAATATATTTATAAATTTATAAATGGAAATATAATAAATTTAATATATATTAAATAATATTAATAAAACAATATAATAAATTTAATATATAATAAATTTAATAATATAATAAATTTATAAGTAGAAATATTTGTACAAATAGATATATTAGCTATTTATATACTATAATAGATATATTATCTATATATAGTAATATATATTAAATATTTAATAATATACTATTATATATAATATATTATAACATAATCTTTATATATATACCATATATATATAAAACATGGATATTCTGACAATTGCTATATTGTCGATAAGCATTGAGGACATTATGCCCAGTGAAATAAGCCAGTCCCAAAAGGACAAAAACTGTGATTCCACTTAGATGAGTTGTTGCCTATAGCAGTCAGATTCAGAGACAGAAAATAGGATGGTGGTTGCTAGGGGCTGGGAAGGAGAGGGAGGAATTATGGTCTAATGGTCTAATTGCATTTCAGTTTGGGAAGTTACAAAAGTTCTGGAGATGAATGGGGATGATAACCACCCAATAGTGCAGATGTACATAATGTCACTGAATGTCAGACTGAAGAATGGTTAAGATGGTAACTTGTATGTTATGTATATACTTCACCACAATTATTTAAAAAAGAGAAAAAGGGGTAAGAGACTGATGTGCAGACCTCAGTAAGAGAAAACTTCATGAAGTTGAAGCTATGAATTTGACCTTCATTTTATTATTAAAAGAGGAAGCTCTGTGTACGTTCAAGTTATTATAATTTTCGATCACATTTTTTAATGAGCCGAGTCACTTCTTTTTCCTCCTCCTGTCTTCTCTCTTTCAGTTTTGAAATGGATTTAAAAGTAACTTGGATAGGTGAGAGAACCTGTGTAAGTTGAACTCACTGCAGGCCTCATGGCCATCAGGAATGGATGAGGGCAGTGGGGAGGGCAGACAACAACAGAAGGAGAAATGTGGCCAGGAGTGCCACTAACTCACCATCAGAGGAAACCCTCAGGGAGGGGCTCTTGCTCTGTGGGTTAATTCTTGGGGATGAAGTGGGGGAAATTGGGGAGAGGGGTGAACCTTGAGAGACTATGGACTCTGGGAAACAAACTGAGGGTTTGTTGGAGGGAAAATGGGTGAACCCAGTGCTGGGTATTAAGGAGGGCACATAGTGCATGGAGTGCTGGGTGTTATATGTAAACAACGAATCATGCAACTCTACATCAAAAACTAATGATGTACTGTATGGTGACTGACATAACATAAAAAAAAAAAAAATGTTTGGGAAGGGGTACTCCTTATGACTCATGACTCCCATGACTTCTGCCTGAGGCTTCTGGCCATTTCTAAGAACTGGATTATGGCCTCAACTGAGCCACTGACTTTTGAATTTGAACCAGTCCCTTATGGGACTGCATGGTCTCTTGGGGCCCCTGTAGCCCTGTCAGTGCAATGGTCGAAGCCTCCATGTCTCTTAACAGCAGTAGGTCTCACAATGTAGGAACAGTCCTTTCCCTGAGACCAGATTACATGTTTCATAGGTATTACAGGTTGAATTCTGTCTGTTTCTGTACCCCCCCCAACACCAAAAAAAAAAAAAAAAAAGATATGTTGAAATCCAAACCTTAGAATGTGACTTTATTTGAAGGTAGTGTTTTTATAGAGGCAATCAAGTTAAAATGGAGTCATTAGTGTGGGCTCTAATCTAATAAAATGGAAAATTGGACACAGGCACTGACATACACACAGGGAGAACACCACATAAAGACAGAGAGAGAAGATGGCCATCTGCAAGTCATGGAGAGAAACTTGGAATACACCCTTCCCTCAGGGCTCTCAGAAGGAACCAACCCAGCTGACACCTGGATCTTGGAATTTCAGCCTCCAGACTGAGACCCCCCTCCCTAAAGTATATAGATAGAAACAGATAGATATAGATATAGATATAGATATAGATATAGATATATAAATTGATAGATATCTGCTATTGAAACTATCTAGTTTGTAGGTACTTTTAAATTTTTACAACAGCTCTAGAAAATCAATACAGCAGGTAAAGAAGATTTTCCCCAGATTTCCTTCACTGGGAGCTGACAGTGTGACATACAGCTGTTCCTAGTTACTGAGGTCCTCCAAGAATTCCTTTCATCTCATCTCCCAGAGCAGGCATCAGAGGCCTAGGGAGAGGGAGCCACTGTCTCAGTGGTCACTCTGGTCTCTTTATCAGAAGGCTTTAAGTACCTTTCCTGGAACAGGGATTCAAGTGTCCTCACCTCAAGAACTCATCTCCAAAGACTACCCGGGAGAGGGAAACTTTTCTGATTTACACAGCCCCTTTTAATGCATCCTTGTCAGTTAAAAAGGAAGTAAACTTCAATGCTAAGGTGCTAGGCTTAGTCATATGTCCTCTCGACACTCTCTAATCAGCATCACTTCACCATCGCTAAAGTTTTTCTAAGTCCATCAACAGCCTCTCACCTCCTCTCAGTTCATTATCTCATATAGTTAGAGGGCCTATTATGGGAAATACGTACTGTCATCAGCAGCTTAGTCATAAATTTATGCCCTGTATATAGTTGGTCAAAGTGCCTCTACTCAGCTCATCACAATTTTCCCACTAGGACCAAGGAAATTGCTGTCTGATTATTCTCTCCAGCCCCATCGGTTAAGGAGCCTTTTCTAATCCAATGTCTAAAGACTTGACCAAAATAGGTTTTTGTCTAAAAAGGTTGATCCTGAAAAATGAGATGAAGAGCTGTTCAAAGTGGTTTAGGGAACAAACTTCATTTCATCAAAGAACACTGTCTTCCTCAACAAATTCTTTTTGGTTTAATTTCTCTGCATTAAGTTCCACTGCCCGAATTTGTGTAAAACATATAGCAGCTGTGGTAGCAAAGATGTCGTACTGGAAATTAAATGAAATGTATTGATTTTCCACTGAGATCCTGGCATTTTTTTCTTAAAGTTTTTTTGCTTTTTAAAATTATTATTTCAGAGAACTGTTATAGGGAAGCAGCAAGATGAACACTGAACACAAAATTACCTAATCCTGTGTTTCCTAAATTGTTATGTCCTCATGGTCAGTCCTCTTCTGTCTTTACCCTCTCTCTTGGGCCATTTTGTCCACACCCATTGCCAAAGCTTTTCTCCAGGCCAGACCTCTCTTGTGAATGCCAGATCTTAGAGCCACATTGCCTCTTCGGCACTTCCATCAGTTGTCCCCCAGACTTCTCAAACTCTTCCTGTACAGGCGAGTAAAAAAAGTGGAAATCATTATCATCTTATCCCACCAACATTGCTTCCTCTTCACTACGTGGCATCTTGGGGACTGGCACCAACTGATTGGCCAAACTCTGCAACTCCTCCTTCAGTTCTGTATCAGTAGCTTAATCTTGTCAACTCAATCTTCTTCTTCTTTTTTTTATATATAATTTTTTATTTTTTATAAACATATATTTTTATCCCCAGGGGTACAGGTCTGTGAATCACCAGGTTTACACACTTCACAGCACTCACCAAAGCACATACCCTCCCCAATGTAACTGGGCACGGTTCTCTACATCAACTCAATCTTCTAAATCTTTTCTATCTTTCTAGCCTCACCAGCTCTCCAGTGATGTAATGGTGTTCTCACTATATATGCTGCTTTATAACATTATGCCGTGAAACCTCATTCCATATTTTGTTTTGAGTGCTCCTGGTTTGCAAACTGTCTTTTTCGTCAGTGCACAATAGACTTTTACTAAGTACCACTTCAGTGATTTGTTGGTTTTGCTTCTGTTTTTATGAACTTTTGACACCTCCTTAGACCTTATGGCTTGAATGCGGTCATTGTAGATTCCCATGCAATTTTGAGAAATAATACAGGGATCTCATATTGCGGAATCTGTCCAGAAACTCTTTCTAGTTTCCCTCATATTAACATTTTGCAGAATTACAGTATAATTGCACAGCCAGGATATTAACATGGATACAATCCACTCTTCCAGATTTTTCCAGTTTTACTTGTGCCTGTGCACATGTGCTTCTGTGTGTGGTGCATGAAACTCTATGCCATGTTATCCCCTAGTAGGCTCATGTAACCATCACCACCTGCAAGACACTGAATGGTTCTTCCATCACCACACCCACCTCGCCCCAGTATCCATATTCTGGTCCCATCTCTAACCCCTGGAAACCCCTAATCTGCTCTTCATCTCTGTAACGTTGTCATTTCAAGAATGTTACATAAATGGAATCATACAGTATGCAGGTTAGTTCTTTCCTCATTATTGGTTAGTAGAATCCTACATCATGACAGCTAACCTCAGTTTGTTTATCTGTTCACACACTGGAGGACATCTCAGTTGTTCCAGTTTGGGACTATTACAAATAAAGCCTTTATAAACATTCATGCATGGGGTTTTCTATGAACACAAGTTTTTAAAGTCCCTGGAATAAGTGTTTAAGAGTGCAGTTGCTGCAGTGTATGGAAGTTGCATGTTTAGTTTTATAAGAAACTCCCAAATGGTTTTCCAGAGTGACTGTACTATTTTACATTCCTGCCAGCAAAGTGTGAGTGATCCAGTTTCTCCACATCCTCCCTAGTATTTGATGGCATCACTGTTTTTATTCTAGCCATTTGGATAAGTGTGTAGTGATATCTCATTGTGGTTGTAATTTGCATTCCTTGATGGCTAATGACGTTGAGCATCTTGTGCTTTTTGCAATCTGCATATGCTCTTGGGGGAAATATATCCTCACATCTCTTGCCCATTTTCTAATTGGCTTGTTATGTTTTTACTTTTTACTTTTACTATGACAGAGCATGTCATATATGCTACATACAAGTCCTTTGTTAGATATGTGCTTTGCACATATTTTCTTCCAGTCTGCGGTTAGTCTTTTCATTCTCCACATGGGCTTTCGAAGACCAAGTTTTACAATTTTGCCAGGTCCAATTTATTGATTTTTCCTTTTACAGATCATCCTTCTGGTTTCAAGTCTAAGAACTCTTTGCCTATTCCTGAATCACAAAGATTTTGTCCTTTTTCCTCCTAAAACCTTTATAGTTTTATGTTTTACATTTAAATCCATGATCCATTTTCAGTTCATTTTTGTATAAGGTGTGAGGCTTTGGTCTATGTTTATTTTTTTGCCTATGAATGTCCAATTGCTCCAAAACCATTTGTTGAAAAGGCCATCCTCCCTCCACTGGATTTATTTTGCATGGTTGTCAAAAGTTAGTTGAGCATATTGGTGTGCACTTCCTTGGGTTTTTAACCTTTTTAAAGCTTTAACTGGCACCAGGTCCCAATATGCCTTGCCTTAATTTCCTCTGAGGTATATAAAAAGTGAATCATCATTTTGTAATGACACTAACATTATAATTAACAAGGATTTTTGCAACAATATCAAATTAAGCATTGATCGTGCCATATGAATTTAACTTGATCATTGTGATCTTCAAGGAGCTAATTCCAACAATTAAATTAGCCTGAAACCATGGAGAATTGTGAGATGAATCAGAACTAACAGGGGAAGCTTCAAACCTATTAGATCATAGTAGCAGCTGGGAGTGACCTGGCTATGAGGTTCTGCTGGAAAATGCAACTAAAGGTCTTTTTCTATTCCATCTACTAGGTGGCCCTTTAATTATTAATGGTTTGTTGCCCTACACAGTTGTGTTTTTAGAAATGTGTGTTCATGTTACCCTCCACTGTATAATGTACTAGAAAGAGCCTTCCTTAGACTGGGAAACAGTGGACCTGGCATCTAATCCCAGTTGTGCCTCTAACCCACTATGTGACCTAAGACAATCCTTACCTGTCTAGATGTCTTTCAGCTCTATGAAGTACAGTTCAATTTAGCAATATCTTCTTTTTTCAGATTGTATTTATTCATCTCACACAAAGAGAGTGATCACGAGCAGGGAGAGCAGCAGAGACAGAGGAGGGAGAAGCAGGCTCCTCTCAGCAGAGAGCCCAATGCAGGGCTCAATCCCAGGACCCTGAGACCATGACCTGAGCTGAAGGCAGAGGCCTAACCCACTGAGCCACCCAGGTGCCCCATTAGCAATATCTTCTGAGTGCCAACTCCGTGACAGGTCTTGTGAGATATACTTAGATGAGCAAAATGCAAATCTTGTTCTCAAATTACTTTCTCCCCTGTAGGCTATACCTGCGATTTATTAAGCACTTAGAATATTAGGTCAGCTGCTATGCTAAGCACTTTACCTGTCATACTTCCTTCAATCCTTGAATGATCTTGGAGGTAAGAAAGAATATAATCCCCATTTTACAAATGTGGAAACTACAACTTTGAGAGGTTAAGTAGCTTGTCAAAAGTCATACTGTTGATGGCGCTTTAACCACCACATCATATCAATTGATGTCTAAGGACAGAGTTCAGGTAGGCTTCACATGTTAATCCAGTAGGACTGAAGGTCCTCAAAAAGAATTTTGAGAGGGAAGAAAAATAGAAGATATATTTATTAGCACTTCACGTGTTGAGAAGCTGAAGTTTAAAGAAGTGCTATGTCTTGCCCGAAGTCACAAGATAGACATCCAGAACTCAGACCTATACTGTTCTTTCTTATGAGAGTGGAATAAGATTCCTTCCCTAGGCAAAGACCAGCCTTTCACCATCTCTTTCTCCTTGGGGATCTGTGTCTTCATCAATTACTCCCTGTCATCTATGGTAATGACCTCTTCTCAGCTATCTCTTTTGTCCCAGCAATTAAATGTGTCCAAAAATCTTCCTGCATTAGAAATCTTTCCCCATATCCTATCTTAGTTGCCTTTCAAGCTAATGAACTCTCTCTCTCCCACACTTACAGCCATCCTTATGGAAAGGGTTGTCTATACTCAATGTCTTAACTTCCTGTCCTCTCACTCACTGCCCTCCCACTGTTATCTGGCTTCTGTCTCCAACACCTCTCCTCTACTGCTCTTACCAAAGTCATCAATGACATCCTTGTCCCTAAGCAATACTTCCTTTCTCATCTTACTTGGCTTCTCTACAACAGTTAATGAACTTGACTGAGGGTTTTAACCTTGGCTTATAAGACATGGTGTTCTTTTTTTTTCCCCCCTATCTCTTTCTTTTCTTCCATGTCTCCTTTATAGGTTCACTGTCTTCGCCCTTAGTTATACCATATTATTCTTTTACTGTATTTGCTAGATTCAATCTACTATTATTTTGTAAAGGACTCACGTGTTTGCTCATGAAGGATATTGGTCTATAGTTTTCTTTCCTTATAATGTTTTCGTTTGGTGTTGGTATCATGTTAACACCAGCTTCATACAGCTAATAAGAATGTGTTTATCCTCTTCTAATTACTGGAAAAGATTGTCTAGAATTTATGTCAATTCTCCCTTAAATGTTTGGTTAGTTTTTCTAGGGAAGCTGTGTGGGCCTGGACATTTCTTTCTTGGGAGATTTTAAATTATAGATTTATTTGATAGTTACAAGATTATTCAAATAATATATTACGTATTGAGTGAATCAACAGTTTTTTTAATGTTTTCCAAAGAACTGGTCCAGTTGGGTCTAAATCATCAATGTATGTGTGTAGAGTTGTCTGTATGCCCTTATTATCATTTTGATGTCTTCAGGGTCTGTTATGATATCCCCAGTTTCATTCCTGATATTGGTCATTTGTGTTTTATGTCTATATATTTTTTGTCAGTCTTGCTAGAAGTTTGTCAGTTTTATTGATATTTAAAGAACAAGCTCCTTCTTTCATTAATTAAAACTTTTTTCTGCTTTCAATTTTATCAACTTCTGCTCTTATCTTTATTATTTCCTTCCTCTGCTTGCTTGGGATTTATTTTGATTTTCTATTTCTAGGTTCTTGAGGTGAGAGCTTAGATTATTTATTTGAGACTTTTCCCTTTTTTGTGCATTTAATGCCATAAATTTCTCTCTTGGCATTGCTTCAGCTGTGTCCCATACATTTTCTCGTATGTTGAATTTTCATTTACATTCAGCTCAATATATTTTTTTATTTCCCTGAAACTTCCTCTTTAAGCCATGCATTATTTATAAGTGTATTAACATCTTTGTGTTCATAGCATTCCCTATTATCTTTCTGTTATGACATCTAGTTTGATTTCATTTTGGTCACAAAATATATCCTATATGATTATAATGTATGTGTGTATGTATGTTCTATGGGCCCTTGAAATCAAATAATGTAAGTCTGACTTTGTTCTCTTTCCTTAAAATTTTTTGGTTCTTCTAGTTCCTTTATCTATCTATATGAACTTTACAACTTTTTTTTTTGACATCTACTGTATGTAGTAAAAGATTTTCTGGGATTCTCACTATCATTGCTTTGAATCTATAGATCAATTTGGGAGAGATTTGACATCTTAACAATATTGTCTTTCAAACCATGGACATGGTGTATCAATACATTCTGTTAGGACTTCTTTCACATACTTCTTTTTTTCAAAGGTTCATTCATTTATTTATTTGTCCATTCAATAGTTCATTCATTCAGTGTCAGCATTGTGGCAGATGCTGGGGGTAGAGTAGTGACTAAAGCTGATGAGACCTCAGCCTTCTGGTGAGGCAGACAATGAACAATGACAATGGAACCAGGAGGGACACACAAAGGATGGGTACCTCAACTATTAGGGAGCTGCAGGGGAAATTCAGGATGAGAACACCTTGAAGACCTCCATGTGAAAGAACCATCCAAGCTGGGAACTGAAGGATAAGTAGGAGTTAGCCAGGTGCAGGGGGGAAAGCCATTATAGACAGAGGCAGGAGGGGTTCCCAGGCTTTCAGCCCCATTATGGGCAATCTTGTTTCATGGGACACTAGCCTTTGGGGTGGGGAGAGCTCCTAGGCACTAGTTTTTAGAGAGAAACTCTGAAGCCATGCAGGTATGGTTGTGCATGAGCTGTTAGGAGAGCGTGGTTTCCGTCAAGTCTGGGGGTTGATAGGATGTTAGAAGCAGAAAGGAGGGATGTGAGAGTGTATATGTGTGTCCCCATCTGCCTTAGGGAGGGGGACTGGATTTTGAGTTTGAAAAGGCAAATTGGAAAAGGCCTGTGAAGCCTTGAATGCCAAGATAGCAAGTTTGGACCTTAACCTGAAGATTGTGTGGTAGTAACCTGAAAGGATAGGTATGTGTTTTAGAAAGAGAAGCTGGCTGTAGTGTGAGAATGGTTTGAACAGCAGGCTTATCCCTTGTCTCTTCTAGAATGTAAGTTCTATGGGAGGAGGGACTTGATATGTTTTGCGATTATTGAATCTTTAGCACAGTGACTAACACATGGTAAAGCCTCAATAAATGCTGGTTGAATAAATGAACGAATGAAGTCACAGCAAATGTTCAGACAAGAGAGGGGTGAGGCTGAACTCTGTGGTGACAAGTTTCATGTGATACCAAGGATATAATATCAAAAGGATTAGGTAATCAAAATGTATATAAACTACCTATCACTGGCCTTAGCATAAGGTGAGCAAGCTTAGTATCAGTGTGAAATCTAGGCTTCTTTCCAGGTTTCTGACTTGGGGTTGTAGGAACACCAGCAGCTACTGAGATAGAAGCAGATGTGGAATTGGGTAAGAGTGAAAGTATAGATAATGAATTTAGAGACACTGAATTTTGAGGAACTGTCATGAGATTATTGACAGTGATGATCCAGGAGGCACTGTAGACAATACTTAGATACTCTGTACTCAGCATTACCATGAGGCAACCAGGACCCAAACAACAACAACAACAAAACAAACAAACAAACAAACAAAAAAAACCAAAATGCAAAGGCCACTGTCATCCTGAAGACTTGGATCTGATTTGGGCATGGAGCAGTGTGGTTCTCAGGAGCTTATAGTTAGGAGAGGCTCTTTATGGGTCAACTAGACCAGCTTCTTGCTGATGTTTTGAGGCGCTTGAGAATTTTTTTTGTTTTGTTTTGTTAGAGCTTGGAAAACAGGGAATAATGTGGAGTTTGAGTAGTCAAAGTCATTGGGAAGAGGTTTACTGAAGAGGCTTACCTGTGGTCCAGGCTCAGCAGACTGAAGTCCTACTTCTTCTAACTCCCAGGACAAAATAAAGAACAGAAACTTGACACCTAATACTCTTTTGACTCTTCAAAACATCTGAAGATTTTTCAACAACTGCAAATATCTAGACTGGATTCCAGTCTGCTTGTGAGCAAATGATTGAGTTCAGTCTTCTTCCCTCCTAGCCAACTGGCTCCCTCTGGTCACTGTTCTTCCCATTCCCAATAGGTCCTTGGGTACCAAGCTAGAGCCCATGCCTGCCGGCCCACCTGTCCCACTGCCCACCCACCTGGCCAGCTGGCTGTCCGGTCTCTCAAGGCCCCTTAGACTGCTTCATTTCTGGTTGACTGTGGCTGCCTACACCAGAGGAATATCCACAAAAAAGATTCCTTCTGTGGCAATTTACTTTTGAGTCTCCTGGTGAAGGGAATGAGTCATACAGCAAAGAATATCTTGTCAACTAGCCAATTCTGTTCTTTGTAGTTCCTCAGGCATTAGATTTAGACATTTTAAGAATAACCAAGCTGTTTGAGCCCAGGAGTAATAGCTTGTTCCTCTGGGGCTTCTGCAAAGACCACTCTGGGCAAGAAATGAGAGAACCTGTCTTAGAAGGAAGATGACCAGGGTGGATTGTGCCACCCTTCTGTCCATGGGAGATTGGTATTTTCTACCCAAAAAACATATTACCACTACTTGCCATTGAGTGGTCAACAACAGAAAGACCTGGCCCTTCCAGGAGCCATCCAGATTGGTTGGGCTTATGGACATCCTCCTTTGGTCATGGACACACAAGGTAAGTGCATCATTTGTGATCCTGATCAAACTGAATCCTACTCTTAAATCAAATTTTGGCCTCAGTTATTAGCTCTTATCTTTGCATTCTTTTAAAAAGATTCTATTGTTTGGCTTTTATCAAAACACCTATAGGGGAAATTTGATGTGTGACTGGTACCTCACTGTCTATCTGGTCATACTGAATTCTATGAGTCCTTGGGCCTGGTGATATCTTAGCTCTTATTCTCAAGGAACTCATTAAATTAAATTCACATTGACTGTTCTTTAAGGCATTTTGACAGTCACTGAAACACTGCACAACAATCCAGTGAAGGCCACACAATGCAGGAATTATTATCCCACTTTATAAATATGGAAGCTGGGGCTGAGGGTGGTGAAATAGCCCAAAAGTGGGTGAGTTGAGACCTGAACTTAGATCATTTACTTTCTAGGTCAGTACTTGTTTTATTCCCTCACACTAGAAGGTACTTTGCCTATAAGGGATCATGTGAAGCCACTTGGCAAATGAAATTCATGAGTCAGGTTGGAGAGGGGTGGCAGCTGAACTGGGCTTTTTGTTTTGCTTTGCTATGTTGCAACTTCACTCAAATGGTATGGGATTGGGCTTCGTTGGTTTAGAGTTTTTCAAGGGGTTAGTTCTGTCAAATATCTGTGCCTTATACAGATCAGTTAGTGTACAAGTATGTCCTCTAGTCTTGGAAATTCAAATCAGAGTAGTTTCGTTTTCACTAAGAAGACCTGACTTCTTTTGTATCTAGAAATATAGAATCTGAGAGCTAGAAAGTAACTTAGATTATTAATCTTTTTTTTTTCATTCAATAGACAAGAAAATCAAGGCTCAGAAGGAGTAACAGTCAAGGCAAGACAACTAGTTAATGGCAGAAAAAAATCTGCAGGGGCCATTTCAGAAGAGCTGTCATGTGGTAGATGGAGCAGCTTTTTCCCTGTGAATCTTGAAAGCTTGGGAGTAGGACCCATGGCAAATTTGGGTAGGCTCTAAGGAAACTATCCACTCTGTTAATTTTTTACTCTGGGCTTCTTTAGATTAGACCCATGCAGGGGAAATGGTTGCTAAGGAGTCAGAGAAGGCTATGAACTGTGTCATGGATGTCATATAACACTGAGCAAGAAGCCATGATCCACCACTTAGGAGCTCTATGACTCTGGACAAGTGACTTAACTAAAACTTTTTGCCTCTGAGTCCTCACTTATCTATAAGATGGGTATAATAACCATTCTTGGGAATATCAAATGAGGGAACAACATACATATGAGAGTGTGTGTGTGTGTGTGTGTGTGTGTGTGTGTGTGTAAGAGAGACATACATCTGTGTGTGTATATCAGAACACACAGATAGATTGATAGATAAAATTACAGATAGATGGCGGATAGATAGAGAACCCATGGAGAGATATCCCACTCCATAAATGGACAGTCCACAAGGTCCATGAGAACAGGTCCTTCTTGACAATGTTACAACCATACTCCATTTTTCAAATGACATCAGCAACTGAGAAGCATTAGCATTAATACTGAAATGCATGTATGTTCTGGGTCTGTATATAGATGATATCATTAACTGTCAGGGCTGTTGCAAGGATTTGGTGAAGAAAATAACACTGATGTATTTGACACATATTTGGATAGAATAGATCTCCCAGGGTCTGGCACATAGGTGACCTTCAAAAAATCATGGAGAGCCAAAAATTTGTGGACTGAAAGGAAGCTCTGAGTGCATCAGGCAGTCCTGTCAGTGGCCAGTATTGCCCATGTGCTCAGATGTGTTGAACAGTGGTATTATATTGGTATTTATGAAGAGTACCATAATTTTTTTTAGATCTTATTTATTTATTTGTCTTAGAGAGAAAGAGAGAGAGAACACACAAACAGGGAGTGGCAGGCAAAGGGAGAAGCAGGCTCCCCACTGAGCAAGGAGCCAGATGCAGGACTTGGGTTCCAGGACCCTGGAATCATGGCCTAAGCCAAAGGCAGATGTTTAACTGACTGAGCCACCCAGGCGTCTCTGGGGTCACTTGTAAGATCCTAGAATGAGTGGGTTATATGGCTAAGAGAGAAGAGCATTCAAATCAAAGACTCTGTGGTGGTAACTAGTTGAACTTGACTGGCAATTAAATATGGGCACAGATGTGGTCTGTTTCCATTTTTTTTCCCCATGACCTGGCAACTTATATGACTGAATCTAGGAGCACAGATGCCACTTGTACTAATTGAAATTTTCCCAGGCTCCGGGCCCTGAGGTTGGTAGATGACTGCACTGGTAACATGATGGTGAAACAACTGGGAAATTGCAACGTTTCAGGGGTGGAAGGAAAGTAGCTTGAGGTTTCTGTGGAGTCACCTGTCTATGGAGGAATCAACCAGATTCAGGTAGAGTCACAGGGAAGGTGGAGGAGGGGGTATTGTGTCTCTCTGTGCCATAAAGAACCCAGTCCAGAGCCTGGCACCAAGAAGGTGCTTAGCAAACATTTGGTAAATGAATCCAGTTAGAGACTCATGGGTTATTGAGGACCCCAAAGAACTTTTTTTAATGTGTGTTATAGCTAGTGCTCTTTAACAGAAATGGAAATTAAAGCTGAGAAAATTTGAAAAATTCTTTCTTCATTTAGAAATAACATTTTTATGAAAAAGAAAACCCATTATTTTCCAAAACAAAAAGTAACTTTATAAGAGTGCTGTTGTTTTATGTCTTTGCAAATCTCTTTAACATCTGGATTTTCCAGATTTTATTTTTTCAATCTATTGTTATATGATATATCATGTAACCTCTTAAAAACTCCACTGTATATTCATGAAATAAAAAAACAGTGTGTTAGTGTTATTATGAAAATAGTTGATCTAGTAGACCCCCTTAAAGGCTCATAGGAACCCCCAGCAGTCTGGAGAACCAGAATCTAGGTATATCTCTAACAGGGTAGTTTTTGGATCATAGAGTCTGCATGTTTTTAATGTTACTCATTATTTCCAAATTGTGGTCCAAAGTGGTCATAACAATTTATACAATCAGCCATGGTGTTTGGGAGTTCCAGTTTCTCATACCTGAATCAAAATTTTGTGTTATCAGACTTTAGAAATTTTACCAATCTAAGGAATGTTTTAAATTTGCCTTTCCCTGATTACTAGTGAGGTTGAACATATTTTCATGAGTTTATTCAGATTCTCTCTTCCATGAATTCCCTGTTTCTATTTTTTGCACATTTTTAAAAATTTAAAATTCAACTTGATTTTTTCAGTGTTCCAGAATTCACTGTTTGTGCACTATCCCCAGTGCTCCATGCCATACGTGCCTTCCTTAATACCCACTACCAGACTCACCCAACCCCCAAACCCTCTTGCCTCCAAAACCCTTTGTTTCTCAGAGTCCACAGTCTCTCGTGGTTTGTCTTCCCCTCTGATTTCCCCCAATTCACTTTTCCTTCCCTTCTCCTAATGTCCTCCATGTTATTCCTTATGCTCCACAAGTAAGTGAGACCATATAATTGACCTTCTCTGCTCGACTTATTTCACTCAGCATAATCTCCTTCAGTCCCGTCCATGTTGATACAAAAGTTGGGTATTCATCCTTTCTGATGGAGGCATAATTCTCCATAGTATATATGGACCATATCTTCTTTATCCATTCGTCCGTTGAAGGGCAACTTGGTTCTTTCCACAGTTTAGCGACTGTGGCCATTTATTTTTTGCAAATTTTTAAATGTATTTGTTTTTTTAGTATTGATTAATAAGAGTTTTAAATATGTCCTTTATATATTCTACTCCTTTGTTAGGAATAAGTGTTCCAAGTAGTTCTTCCATAATATTGCTTTACATTTATTTTTCCCCAATGACTTTTGACACACAGAAATTTTTAATTTTAGTGTAATGAAAATTATCAATCTTTTTTTTTACAAGCTATACTTCTTGAGTCTTATTTAACTCTTCCCTGTCCAGAAGTTATAAAAATTATTTTTAAAATTTTCTTCTATGGATTTCAAAGATTTTATTTTCATATTTACTTCTTTAATCTACCTGAGAATTGACAAAGATTTTTGGCATGATATCGGGTAAAAATGTAGTTTTATCATTTCCTCCAAGTTCTCTATTTTGCTCTATTAATCTGAGTTCCCACACTTCATTATTATACTTCAGAGTATTTTGCTTATTCTTAACTCTTTACCCTTAAAAATTTTAGGAAATACATAATGCATACAAAAGAATATATAAGTTTTTCATGCACAGTTAAAAAATTATAAAATTAACACCTAACTAGTACCTTGGAAGCCTCTTGTAAACCTCTACCTGATCACCTCATACTTCATCCCCCAAAGACTATCGGCAAACACTGTCCTTAACATTAAACATTCACCTGCTTTTTATTTGTTTATTTTCCCATTTTTAAAATTTAATTTCTTTTTAGTGTAACAGAATTCATTATTTATGCACCACACCCAGTGCTCCATGGAATATGTGCCCTCCATAATACCCACCACCAGGCTTCCCCATTCCCCACCGCCCTTCCCTCCCAAACCCTCAGTTTCTCAGAGTCCACAGTCTCTCAGGGTTGGAAGGGGAGACGAACCTGCTTTTTATTTTAATTTTACTGTCCATGACTTCCCACTGTATGCTGTTTGGTGTTGCCTGTTCCTTACATAAATGGAATCGTATCACGCGTTTTCTCCACATTTTCTCTTGTGACTTGCTTCTTTCACTTATTATGTTCCTGAGATTCAGCTTTTAAGATGCATGTAACTATAATTTATTCGTTTTTACTGCTGCATAATATCCCATTGTATGAATATATCACAATGTATCCCACTATTAACAGATATGTGGGTGATTCTTTCAGGTTTTTGCACATTTCAAACAATACTGCAATGAATATATTTTACATGCCTCTAGATGCACTAATGAAAGAGTTTGTCCAAACCAAGGAATATGATTGCTAGGTTATAGGGTAATTGCTAGGTTATGAGATAAGGGCATGTCAATTTCAGCAGGTAATACCCAACATTTCCAAAGTAGTTGTTACATTACTACCAGTTGTAGATGCAAGTTCCTGTTGTCAACAAATATTCTCTAACTTTATTTGCCTTTGCCATTTTGGTAGGTATGAAATATATCTCATTTTTGTTTTAATTTACATTTTCTTTATTAAAAGGGGAGCCCTCCTACACTGTTGGTGGGAATGCAAGTCGGTGCAACCTCTTTGGAGAACAGTGCGGAGATTCCTCAAGAAATTAAAAATATAACTTCCCTATGACCCTGCCATTGCACTACTGGGTATTTACTCCAAAGACACAGATGTAGTGAAAAGAAGGGCCATCTGTACCCCAATGTTTATAGCAGCAATGGCCACGGTCGCCAAACTGTGGAAAGAACCAAGATGCCCTTCAATGGACAAATGGATAAGGAAGATGTGGTCCATATACACTATGGAGTATGATGCCTCCATCAGAAAGGATGAATACCCAGCTTTTGTAGCAACATGGATGGGACTGGAAGGCATTATGCTGAGTGAAATAAGTCAAGCAGAGAGAGTCAATTATCATATGGTTTCACTTATTTGTGGAGCATAACAAAAAGCATGGAGGACATGGGGAGTTAGAAGGGTGTTGGGGTAAATTGGAAGGGGAGGTGAATCATGAGAGACTATGGACTCTGAAAAACAATCTGAGGGGTTTGAAGTGGCAGGGGGGTGGGAGGTCGGGGTACCAGGTGGTGGGTATTATAGAGGGCACGGGTTGCATGGAGCACTGGGTGTGGTGCAAAAATAATGATACCGTTATGCTGAAAATAAATAAATTAAAAAAAGAGAAATAACCAAAAAAATATATTTTAAGA
The DNA here is from genome assembly GCF_011764305.1 of Mustela putorius furo. Classification (NCBI taxonomy): domain Eukaryota; kingdom Metazoa; phylum Chordata; class Mammalia; order Carnivora; family Mustelidae; genus Mustela; species Mustela putorius. Next base: position 3,355,824 of record NW_025422048.1, on the reverse strand, counting down.
AAAGGAAAAAAATAAAATGATCTTAAGCATATGTTTATATGTTTATGGGTCCTGTACAGTTTGTTTCCTTCAAAATGTGTCTTTTGTCCAGTTTTTAAATTAGGTTATAATTTCTTACTGATTTTTAGAAAAAAATTTTTATATTGTAGATATTAATTTTTTATTAACTTTATATACTTAAATATTTCATTCCAGCATGTGGTTTATCTTTGTAACTTTCCTTAGGGTTTTTTAATGAAAAGAACTTCTTAATTTTAATGTAGCTGAGTTCATCATTTTCATTATTGGTTTTTGCTTGCTTCTCTAATCTGAGGTCATAAAGTTGTACCTGTACCCCTGTGTAGACTTCTAAACATGTTATAGTTTCACATTTACGTTTAAGTTCAAGTACAATCTTCAATACAAGTACAAGTCTTTTTCGTATGGTGCAAAATAGGGATTTCTTTCCTCCTTTTTTTAAGATAAACTATTATCCTAGAATCATTTGTATTATATAGTCCATCCTCTTCAATAATCAGTAATTACTTCTCTGTCATCAATGAACCTACTGTGTGTGTGTGCATTTATTTCTAGACTCCAGTCTATTCCAATAGACTGTTTGTCTACCCTTGCACTAAAACCACATGGTCTTGGGCACCTGGGTGGCTCAGTGGGTTAAGCCGCTGCCTTCCGCTCAGGTCATGATCTCAGGGTCCTGGGATCGAGTCCCGCATTGGGCTCTCTGCTCAGCAGGGAGCCTTCTTCCTCCTCTCTCTCTCTCTGCCTGCCTCTATGCCTACTTGTGATATCTCTCTGTCAAATAAATAAATAAAATCTAAAAAAAAAAACAAACCACTTTAAAACCACATGGTCTTAATTATTGTAGTTTTTCTCTTGAATTATTTTTATTAGGAAGATGTAATGTGAAAGAAACATAAAATTATTTTAAGCATCAATGTAACATCAGGCTGCAAATTTCTTATTCCTTAAATATTATTAATAATTAAAATTATTTAATATTAATTATTAAATATTTTAATATTTAATAATATTAATTTCTTTTAATTCCTTAATATTGTCAGAGGTGAGTCATAAGCACACAGCATTTATAGCACATTATTTCTGTTGATTACTGTAACTCTTGATATCTGGCCATTTATCCTCCTATCTGGATCATTTTTTTGGAATGTCTTGGCTACTTTTGACACTTTGTATTTTAGCATAAATTTTGGAATTAGCTTGTGTTCTACAAAAGAACCTTGAGAAATTTTTGGAATTGCATTTAACATACACATACATTTAGGAGTGAATTGATAGTTTTATTGAAGTATAGTATAATGTTACATTAGTTTCAGGTATACAACATAATGCTTTGACTAATTTATATATTATGCTGTACTCACCACAAGTGTAGCTACCATCTGCCCTATACAATGTTACTATAATATCACCAACTTTATTCCTTATGCTGTGCCTTTATCCCCATGACTTACTCATTCTGTAACTAGAAGCCTGTATCTGTCACTCCCTTTCACTCATTTTGCCCATTCCCCCACCTGAGAATTGATATTTTTAAGATAATGAATCTTCCTATCCGAGATCATGGTACATTTCTCCATTATTTCCATATTTGAAGGGAGTTTTTCAATGAAATTTTATAATTTTCTCCATAAAAGGCCTGTGCATAATGTGTTAGATTTATGACTATGAATTTATGACTATTATAATATGTTAGATTTATGAGCTTTGTTTTTAGTAATACTATAAGTGGTATTTTTAAAAAAATCAATAGACTTTATTTTTTGGAGTAGATTTAGGATAAAAAATTTGAGTAGAAAATATAGACAGTTTATTGACCACAATAGCCAGACTGTGGAAGCAGCCAAGATGTCCTTTAACAGATGAATGGATAAAGAAGATGTGGTTCATATATATACAATGGAAGATGACTCAGCCATCAGAAATGATGAATACCCACCAAATGCATCAACATGGATGGTACTGGAGGGTATGATGCTAAGTGAAATAAGTCAGGCAGAGAGAGACAATTATCAGAAGGTTTCACTCATATGTGGAACATAAGCAATAGCACAGGGGACCACAGAGGAAGGGAGGGAAAACTGAATGGGAAGAGTTCAGAGCGGGAGACAAACCATGAGAGACTCTGGACTCCAGGAAACAAATTGATGGTTTCAGAAGCAGAGGAGAGGATGGGGTGATGGGCATTAAGGAGAGTATGTTATCTGATGAGCGCTGGGTGTTATATGCAACGAATGAATCATTGAACACTAAATAAAAAAATAAAAAGAAAATAGAGTTTCCCTAAGTGCCCTAACCTCTTCCTACCATAGTTTCCCTATTATTATTTTTTTTGCAGCTCTTAACTATCCCATATCTGTCAGCTATTTTGATAAATTAAACATTTTAGATACAGCTAAAGCCCCTTCTGGGCCTTGGTCCCATCATATCATCCTCTCTCTTCCTCTGGAAGTAAATAGTATCCTGAATAGAATGTTTGTACACTTTTACAATATATGTATCCCTAAACAATATGTAGTTTCCCTATTATTAACATCTTGCATTAGTGTGGTACATTTTAATGATTGATGAACCAATACTGAATTATTATTATCATTAACTAAAGTTCATAGGTTACATTAAGGTTCACTGTTTGTGTTGTACATTCTATGAGTTTTGACAAAGCTGAAACTTTTTCCAGGATGTATCCTTTTCAGATTGGCTTCTTTCAATTAGGATATGCACTGAAATTTTCTTTATGTCTTTTAATAGCTTGATAGTTTATTTCTTTTTAGCACTGAATAATATTCCATTGTGCCATTGTTGGGATGTTCCACTGTTTGTTCATTTGCCTACTGAAGAGCATCTGGGTTACTTCCACATTTTGCCTGATTATGAATAAAGCTGCTACAGACATCCATGTGATAGTTTTTGTGTGGACATAAATTTTCAGCTCCTTTGGGTAGTTGCCAAGTGTGTGATTGCTGGATCATATGGTCAGAGTATATTTAGTTTTGTAAGAAAATACCAAACTTTCTTCCAAAGTGGCTCTACCGTTTTGCCGGCTCTATCGTTATGAGAGTTCCTGTTGCTCCACATCCTCCTCAGCGTTTGCTGTTGTTAGTGCTCTGGATTTTGGCCATTCTAATAGGCATGTAGGGGTATTTCATTGTTTTAATTTGCAATTCTGTAATGACATGCCATGTGGATCATCTTTTCATATACTTATTTGCCATCTGTATATCTTCTTCAGTGAGGTGTCTGCTAAGGCCCTTGACCCATTTTTTTAACTGGGTTGTTGTTTTCTTTTCTTTTCTTTTTAAAAGATTTTATTTACTTATTTGATGGACAGAGATCACAAGTAGGCAGAGAGGCAGGGAGAGAGAGAGGAGAAAGTAGGCTCCCCACTGAGCAGAGAGCCTGATGCAGGGCTTGATCCCAGGACTCTGGGATCGTGACCTGAGCCGAAGGCAGAGGCTTTAACCCACTGAGCCACCCAGGCGCCCCAGATTATTGTTTTCTTATTGCTGAGTTTCAAGAGTTTTTTGGTATATTTTGAGTAACAGTCCATTATTAGATATATCTTTGCAAATATTTTCTCCCAGTCTATGCCTTTTCTTCTCAGCTATTGTTTTTTTTGTAGATGCCCTTTATTGGGTTGATGAAGTTTCCTTTGGCTTCAAGTTTATTGAGTGTTTTTATCATGAAAGGATGTTGGATTTTGTCCAATGTTTTTCTATATCTTTTGGGATTATCATGTAATTTTTGTCTTTTATTTTATTGATATGACATATTACATTAACTAATTTTCAGATGTTGAACCAACTTTGCATTCCTGAGTTAAATCCCATTTGATCATTGTGTGTGTATATATATATATGTTGCTGGTTTGCCTGTATTTTGTTGATTGTGCTTGATATTTTTGCATTCTTCTTGAGCTTTTTTCCTGGTATGCAATTAGATTACTTAGAATAGTTTGATCTTTTCTTATCTTTCCTTTAAACTTTAGGAGGAAACAGAGCAACATTTATTTTATAGTTATTTTCTACCACACAGGCAAGACCCTTTTGAATACTCTACCCTGCCTTGTGAGTTGTGAGGTTTCTAGTGTGGCTGGTGGGAACTGGCTCTATTCCCAGCTCTATAAGAACTCCAAGAATCTGGGGGAACGTTATTTCTCTAGCTTTGGCTAGTTTTCTCATATACATGTGCTAATCAGTACTCTGCTGAACACTTGAGAGGGATCCTCTGTGAATCTCTGTAATTTTCTCTGCAGACATTTCCTTTTGATTCTCTCTCTGTCCCAGCTAACTCTAGCTGCCTTGGTGTCCTGAGACTCTCAGCCTCCTTCCTCATTTTCAGAGAAATACAAAACTGTTGTGGTATAAGGGAAAGAGAACTAGGTTGTGAGTCAAGAGGCCTGGTTTGTAGACCCTGCAATACCATTGCCTCATTGTAGGACTTTAATCATACATCTGTTCCCTCTATGAGCCTGAGGATCTCTGTTTAGCAAGAAGGTTGCTTTAGATGACTCTTCAGCTCTAAAATTCATACTAACATACATGTGTCCCATGCTTCACAATTTACAAATAACTCTCATATACATTTTGTCATTTATTCCTCTTCCTGATAGCTCTACATGGTAGTCAGGGCAAGAATCATTATGCTATTTTATAGGTAAGGAAATTGAGTCTCAAAGTTTTGATATCTCAAAGCTTATTAAGTAGTAATATTTGGACTCAAATTCAGGCCTGTCTCCTCAAATCCAGTGCTATCTCCACTTCATATACTAAATTCCATGATCCTACAGTTTCATTTGTTCACTCAACCAACACTAATTGATTATGTGTTAGAGAGTCTGGGCTTTGGGGGCAGCAATTTTAAGACCATCCCAGTATTTATCAGAAAGTGGTACCAACTATGAGTCATTTTTTCTTGAAAAGAACACTTTTATATTAACTAGCAGATGTTCAGGAGGATTCATTCAGTGTGGTGGAAAGTTCCTCATATTTTTTCCATCTCAACTAACATATCAGCTAGATTAGCCTAACCCAAGTGGTTATTTGGTTACTTTTGAGTTCTGGGCTCATTGTGATATATCCCCTGGTCTGCTTATCTTCCTCCGGGGCACTTTACATACTAGGCAGTTTTCCTACTTTGCAATTACTACTTGGAACACATTTGATGTTGCAGTCTGAAAAGGTTGCTGGTACTAAAGATAGCTGCTATTTGCCTTGTGGAGACTAAACCTTTAATGTAGATTGGTCAGATGTTCCAGAGCTTGGCACCATGACACCCAGAGACTTCTGTGATGTACCCTTATATGCTTAGATTCTTGGCAGTGCCTTTCCCCAACTCTCCAAATTGCACACGACACTCAGACTGCTGCAACTCATGGGGACCTTTAAAAAGACCAGCTTGCCATTGGGTATTAGGAAACTGCACACAGAAGATTGTTCTTGTGTGAGTTCTTTCAGTCTGTCACTCAGCAAATATTTGTTGAGTGCCTATTTTGTGCCAGGCAGTGTGTTAGGTGATTGAAATATCTCAGTGATAAAACAAAGGTCCTTCCCTTATAAAATTTACATTCTTGCAGGGGAAGGCAGATGCTAAATGTGATTCATACATGAATTTAACAATAGTATAATGGAAGGCCTTATTGAGAAAATGACTTGAAGCAAAGACTTGAAGGAGGTGAGGGAGTTAACTTTATGAAACTCCAGGAAAAGAGCATTGTAGGAAGAGGGAACCATCAGTGCAAAGACTCTGAGGCAGGAGTGAGACACACATATTTGAGGAACAGCAAGGAGACCAATGTGGCTAGGACAGAGAAAGCAAGGTAAGTGGCAGAAGATCGGACAGATAACAGGAAAAGGGACCTGATAGTATAGGGCCTTACAGGGATTTTTAAGGATTTATAATTTTTCTCAGAGTGAAATGGGGAATAAAGGAGTAACACAATCTGACTTAACATGGTAGAAAGATATTTTTTTGGCTGCTATGTTGAGACTGTACTATAGGGGTCAAGGCCCAAAGCAGAGAGGTCATTTAGAAGGCTAATGCAGTAATCCAGGGAAGAGATGACAGAGGATTGGACCAGGTGGTAGGAGTGGAGGCAGTGAAAAGTGGTAGGATTCTGGATATATTCTTAAGGTAGAGCCTTCACAGTTTGTTGATGGATTGTTGTGGGATGAGAGAAGTGACAAGTTTGATGCAGTTGTTTCTGGCATGACCTGCTGTAAAGATATTGTTGCCATCTAATGAGAAAGAGAAAGTCATCACTGGGAAGGTTGGAGAAAAAGATCAATAATTTAGTTTTAGACATGCTGACCTTGAGATATCTTATGTTCACACAAAGCCTTGGTGTGAATGTTTGTAAAAATTCTATTCATAACTTTTAAAACTGGAAACAACTCAAATAGCCTTCAACAGATGAAAGGATAACTAAATTTTGGTACATCTGTATAATCAAGTACTTATATAACAATAAAAAGGAATAAACTACTGACATATACAACCACATTGATGAATCTTAAATACATTATGCTAAGTGAGAGAAGCCAGACTCAAATGGCTATGTACTATATGATTCCATTTACATAACATTCTGCAAGAAGCCAAACTAAAGGAACAGAAAAGAGATCAATGGCTGTCAAGAAATGGAGATGTCAGAGGGATTGATTATGTAGGATTAGGGTTGATTTTTAGACATGTTGGAAATGTTTTATATGTTCATTGTAGTGATAGTTACACAACTCTTACACTAAAAAGGGTGAATTGTATTGTACATAAATTAAAATATTATATAGCCCATTCTCTTGGGTTGCTGGGACAATCATTGGATCAATAAACATGAGGCAATGATTGTATTAGGAAAGAGCAATTTCCTTTTGTAAATGAAGTTTCTGCTCCTAAGTCTGTCATAAAGTACCCCTTATTTTGATTCTAAGGCGAGTATCTGAAAGTGGTAACCAATCTTGGCTACCACTGTCAATTGCACAACGTATGATCATCATAGACTCTGATTATCTTAATGAGGAAAGAACATGGGGATTAAAGCAGTCACACAAAGCATTTGACTCTGTAGGTGGGATGAATGTTTCTTTGGTCTATTCCTTCTTGCTTTGGGGTTTGTAGCTGTGCTCCACATGTATCAAAGGACAGCTTTGAGCTGTGCCCAACTGGGAAATGGAAAATGGAAATTTCTGGAAGGATTTTTAAAATTTTGCCTTTTGTACAAATTTAACCAAACAGTTCTTGATTTTCCTAAATAGTTTGCTCCAGTTTGCATTTGTAGGTTTTTGTTTAGAGACCAGCTGTAGGGAATTACAGCTCCCAGCCTCAGACTTCCAGATTCTATCTTTGCACATTCTGAAATCAGTCAATGTTATTTTAGAGTCTTGCAGCTTGTAGACTCCCTCAGAGGTGTTATGGGGCCCATCAAAAAGAAACAGCCTGCCTTGACCTCTGCTTTCCTATTCTGTCTTGATTTTGCAAAGTTCCAAGCAAACACAAGAATTATGGTACCTTGTCAGACACAGAGGAAGGTTTTACATCTGTTCTAGGTCTTTGGAGCTCCCAGTTCTCATTATTAGCTTTCATAGAAACTTCCAGTGAGGCCTAGCCAGACAGTAGTCCACAAGCCAATGCCATTAGATGGATTACAGTTACAAAAATCAGCCTTGGACTGTGAGCTGCCTGTAGCTTGTCTTAATGCCACAAGAACATTAAAATGAATGTCTCTAATTAGCCAGCCATATGGTTTTGCTGCATATATGAGCCCTACCAAACACAGTAAGTCAAACTTTGGGGGCTTGCTTCCATTCCATCCCCATTCTCATCTGCCCTTTCCCACCTCTGTGCCATTGTTGTTGCTTTTCTTTCCACCTGGAGTACTCTCTTGCTCCTAGTCCCCAAAGTATGCCTGTTGAAATTCTCCCATTCTTTAAGGCCAAGTTCTCATCCCCTCTCCTCTCGGAGGCCCTCCTGAAACTCTGCCCTGAACATTTCTTCCCTCCGTTGATCCTCCTGAGTGATGCATGTATCCCTGTCTTCATGCTCTTTCTAGGCCGCAAGTGATGGAAGGATAGAGACAGTTCATCCCTGTACCTATTTACCCCTTCCCTCCTCCACCCCCTACTCCATATCTAATCTCTGCATCTACTACAGTTCCCTGCGCACAGTGGACAATCAGAAAACGTTTGCTGATGTGGAAAACCAGAAGTCAGAATGAACAAATGATTGAAATTCTGCTGTCTGTATTAGCCCATGGGAAATCAGACAAGTTTTGAGTATATGCTACATGGCATCCAAATATCTAATACTGTCTTTAAGTGTTTTGAATTTCAATATATAAAGCTTGGTTATAATTAAGCCTTCAAAACTCTGTAGATTTCTTCTATCTTCACATAGAAATTAAAAAAAAAACACTTCAACAAACAAAAATGAATGTCTGCTCAAATTTAAGAAACATGTGGATTCTGATTGTCTAAAGCAAATTTCAAAGCAGAAGGGAACTGAACAGTATTTAATTCAAGGAGTTTATCTGATTACAGGTGAGACATACTTTCCCCTGCGTGAATAGCATCAAAGGCTGCATTGTCAATTAGAGAAAGGAACACAAATCTGGAAGTCAAATTCATACTTATCTGATTTGAAACCTGAATTATTTACTGTTGAGATTTACATGAGATTAGATTTCTCTGCTTAAACACTAAATCAAACTTAACAGGAAGAGATATTGCAAATAAATAATATTCTCTCAAATGGTGTTTTTAATACTTTCATTAGAAAGGAAATCTAACAAAAAATTTTTTAAAAAGGAAATCTAGCTGAACTTTTTATTATAGACATTGGTGGCTCCATAAATTTTGATGAGCCATGCTACATAATTCATGCATCCTTAATAAGAGAAGGTGATCCTCGCCAGCTTATAGGTGCAGCAGGGTTTACAAGCACTGGCTTCGTGCCCAGGAAGGTCTGGGTTCCAGTCTTACCTTTGCTGCCAGCTTGGGCAAGTCCTTTCTTCTCTCTGGGCCTTGGTTTCCACATCTAGAGAGAATTGAATTATGGGTTTTTTTTCTTTCAGTGAACTGTGGGCAATGATAGTTAAGTTGCAGTTCTTTCAGTGTTTTATGTTACTGCTCATTATTTAGTTTACTTGTAACCACACCCTACAGGTTTTAAGAACTCTAACAACTTAAGAGACCAACATGGTGTCAATTTCTAAAAAAATGTCTCCGGCATTTCATCTCTCTGGATTTATTAACATTATCATCATTATGATGAGTCAACATTAAAGTCAAACAAGAAAATGTCAAACTTCTGTCACTTTCCTCACTTGCATTTGTTACTATGGAGAAATATCATTTAAAAAATTGTATTAAAACAACATCTCTTAGCTTAACTTCCTCAATCTATATGTGTACCTAGAAGTCGCTGTTTAATGCATGCCTCTGCCACATTGTCGCAGTTACGGGTCAAGAAGTTGCAGTCATAAAAGTATTCTGGGGAATTGGGTTGTCAGCATTCAGAATCTGGCCATTACACCTCTAATATCTGTGTATTACTTAGCCATGGATGCCTACAGAGACCTATTTATGAGCCTTGACATAACATATGACTCATGTACGTCTCTCACCTTTCAGAACCTGCCAACAGTGGCCTGGTCACTGGGATGAGGAACAAGATCCTCATTTGGGCCCATAAATAAGTCATTCAGCTGTCAGCGGAAATTACCTATTTTGTGTCCAGATATTTTGAGTTCATGTGTGGGGCCTTATTAAAGAGGAGTTTGTTCAAATGGAAGGGCCAGTTTTATTGCTGTGTATTGATGGACTATCCGGAGACAGTTTCCTTTTGAGGGACTAAGGATGTTGAGCCAGCTAGCTGATGTCCAGGTTCCCATCCAGCTGGGAATTTCAGTATAGATGGTCTGTGGAAACAGAAATCTCATGTCTAATGACTTAACCTTGCTGTTTAAAGGCATACTTATCCATCTCTCTTCCTAAGCATTTACATTATTACATTTATAGGAGTTCAGTGGCTTTCCCACCTGCTTCAAGAAGAGAGGTGGAGGTGAAATGATTTTTTAAAAACTGGTTACTAACCTCACACCAGTCAGAATGGCTAAAATCAACAAGTCAGGAAATGACAGATGCTGGCGAGGATGTGGAGAAAGGGGAACCCTCCTCCACTGTTGGTGGGAATGCAAGCTGGTGCAGCCACTCTGGAAAACAGCATGGAGGTTCCTCAAAATGTTGAAAATAGAACTGCCCTATGACCCAGCAATTGCACTATTGGGTATTTACCCTAAAGATACAAACGTAGTGATCCAAAGGGGCACGTGCACCCGAATGTTTATAGCAGCAATGTCCACAATAGCCAAACTATGGAAAGAACCTAGATGTCCATCAACAGATGAATGGATCAAGAAGATGTGGTATAGATACACAATGGAATACTATGCAGCCATCAAAAGAAATGAAATCTTGCCATTTGCGACAACATGGATGGAACTAGAGCGTATCATGCTTAGCGAAATAAGTAAAGCAGAGAAAGACAACTATCATATGATCTCCCTGATATGAGGAAGTGGTGATGCAACATGGGGGCTTAAGTGGGTAGGAGAAGAATCAATGAAACAAGATGGGATTGGGAGGGAGACAAACCATAAGTGACTCTTAATCTCACAAAACAAACTGAGGGTTGCTGGGGGGAGGGGGTTTGGGAGAAGGGGGGTGGGGTTATGGACATTGGGGAGGGTATGTGCTTGGGTGAGTGCTGTGAAGTGTGTAAACCTGGTGATTCACAGACCTGTACCCCTGGGGATAAAAATATATGTTTATAAAAAATAAAAAATTAAAAAAAAACTGGTTACTACTCTGCAAAGTAGTCAAGTTTAGACTGAGAGTATTAGAAATTTAGACTATGAAAATAAGCAATGAAACTTTCTTATTTCCCAGAATTAATATTGATTTTGGTGATGATGAATATTATCTTTGGAGTTACATTTTGCAGTTTGGAATTTTAGCTGAGATTCTTCCTAATATCTTTTTTAAAAATCAGTGCTATTCTTTGAAGAAGTATGATAGCATTATATAATAATAATAGAGAAAATAAAGAAATTTTTTCCAGTTTCTGCATTTTAAAAGAGATTTTCATGAAAAAGAAATTTAATGTCTGATAGAGACACATTCAGAAAGCTGACAGTTCATTTGCACTAGCCACTTCAGAAATCAGTGATAGCTATTTTTGTCAGTAGATTTGAGAATGTGTAGTGAAATATTGGTCTGATTATTCTTTTTATGAGATAGAAACCAAAATGTTATCTACTTATATGTCAGAACCTCACTCAAGCTTTGTTCTGTATTGAACTTTTTAACCTACTTTAAAAATTAAATTACTTTCATTGTGTGATGACAAATGGCAGCTACACTTGTGGTGAGCAGGGCATAATGTATAGACTTGTCAAATCCTTATGTTGGACACCTGAAACTAATGTAACATTGTGTGTTAACTACACTTCAATAAAAACATGAAATTAGTTTTCTTCTGTAAGTCTTGGTATTGTCTGAAGCCCACATCATCTTAACTTTTTTTGAGTTGAAAAATGTGATTTCAAAGGGATATTACTATTTGTGCTATTACTTTTTTTCATTGAATTCAACAAATACTTGTACCATTAGCAAGATATCAGGAACCTTGTGTGTTTTCAGTGGTCTGCCACTATATCAACCTTAGAAAGCGGGCAGCCTCTATGAATCCCAGGTGGAACAAGAAAAGTGTAAGATTTTGGAAAGTGGAACACACTTACTAAATGGCAAGTCTCAAAGAAACACCCCAAGAGCAGTTGTACAATACCCTTTCAGAGAGCCTACCCACTGAAGAGCTGACCTTATAAATTGAACATGCCATGTGGTTTTACTGTTTAAGAATACAGCTCTATTTATGTCTCCCCTGTTCACTGCTGTGTTCTTTAGTGGCTAGAGCGTTGCCTGGCACTGAGTAGATACACAACAAACATTTCTTGAGATTGGACCTGGAATGAAAAGGCTACCTAGGTCACTGTTCTTTTCAAAAGCTGCTGTAACTCCTTGATTTTCATCATTTCAATTTCTAGCTCTCAGTCCCTGGCATTTGAGTTTCTCCATCAGCTGATCTTCTCAGCCTTTTTAAGGACTCAGAAACTCTCTGGTTTGGATTACCATAGAGTTTATCAATAGCAATGCTCTATGTGATGTCTGAATTGCCTCTCCAATATTTGGTGACAAACATTCAGGCAGCCTCTACCGATGAAGTGGAGGGGAACGAACAGGCCTGGGCTTTGTGGTCAGACAGACCTTTGGGTGGATCGTGAATAGTTTTTTTTCACCTGTTTATGCATCAGTAAAAGAGGGATAATAGCAGCTCAATGAGCACAATGAACATGACCAACACAACTCTGGATGAAGGGACAGGGGCCTTAGTGACAGTCCTGAATTCTTCTGTTCTGCCTGAAGAATAGTCTTCTCTTCCCAGTTGAAGACACTGGTTCCCCAATGTTGTGACTGGATCTGCTACTCAGTAAGACTGGAGCAGCTTCAGATCAAGATCTCAGTTGGTTCAGCCACTAGTTGGTCTGGCTACTGGTCTCACTCTCACCTTTCAGGACCTGCCTTTATTGGCATAACTTGCCTGGCATTTCAGTACCTTTCTTTCAGGCCTGCCCTTGCTCTGCTGACCCCACCCTGCTCTGAAGCTGAGTAGCTCCCTCCCATCCTAATGCCCCCAGACTAATTTCCCACTGGCCTGTGTCTTCCTCTCATGCTGGCCTTCATATGTCAAGGACAAAATGCCTCATCAGCTCTCTAGATACTCAGATTCTTTGTGTGTGTGTGTGTGTGTTATAATAGTTACCATATAGTACATTATTAGTTTTTGATGTAGTGTTCAATGACTCATTGTTTACATATAATACCCAGTGGTCCATGCAATATGTGCCCTCCACAATACCCACCACCAGGCTCACCCAATCCCCCACCCCCCAACTCCAAAACCCTCAGTTTGTTTCTCAAAGTCCACAGTCTCTCATGGTTCTTCTCCCCCTCCAATTTCCCCCAACTCACTTTTATTTTCCTTCTCCTAATGTCCTCCATGTTATTCCTTATGTTCCACAATTCTTTAGCTGGATATGCCAACTCTCTGCTGCCATCCACCTCTCGTTCTAAAGCTATCATCCCTTGAGTAGGGATGGTTAGAGTGAAGTGTCTCATTTCCTTCCCTTGCTCCAATACGCTTGTCTCCTTTGTACACTGTTGTTGCAACATTTTTCAAGACAATTAAGTTTAGGCAATGTTTTAATGTCTTAAAAGGATAAGAGGGAAGCTTTCAAAGGTGAAATTGACCTTTTATAAAGTGATGAGAATTTTTTTCTTCCAAGCTGAGAAAGATCTGATTTCTCTTTTATTTGATCTAAACTTCAGTATGCAATCACACACATGATAAAGATGTACTGTGTCCACCACAGTAAAGGATACAAAGTCAAGCAAGGCACTGGCTCCATCCTGGAAAACCTTGTGTCTGGTTGGGGAGAAGGGTGAGCACATGGAAACATACTCTGTCATTTGGGGAGTCAGGGAAAGAGATTCAAAGGAGTGAAGATAACTTCTACAGGTGGAGTTCAGGAAAGCCATTGCCCTTCCACCAGTTAGATGTGACCCAAACCACATCTTAGAATCTGCTTGACAGCTTTGGAAAAACTGTAGTCTTCCTATATCAGACTCTCCATGGGTCCACAACTAAACAGATGCGGAGCTGGGCACTCCTTTGAGGGAAGGCAACAAGTTTCCTCTTCAAAGAAACAGTATGTTTTGAGAGAGATCATTTCTGAAGTGCATCCTATATAAGCAAAACTTTGTTTTCTCCCTTTATTTCCAAGATAGGGCTTGGAATGTCAAAATGAATTGGGCTTTTTTTTTTTTTTTTAGAAAAATCAGAACATCTATTTTTTGTTTGTTTTTAATTTCATTTTATTTTTTCAGTGTTCCAAGAGTCATTGTTTCTGCACCACATCCAGTGCTCCATGTAATCCTTAATACCCACCACCAGGCTCATCTAACCCCCACCCCCCTCCCATCCAAAACCCTCAGTTAGTTTCTCAGAGTCTACATTCTCTTATAGTTCATCTCCCCCTCCAATTTCCTCCCCTTCACTTTCAGAACAACTAATTATCTAATGCCTCCACATGAAACTGGAATCTAGGAAAAAGAAGCAGTTCTTAGAGAAGGGATGCATATGCTCTGCATGTGTTTGAGGGAGGGAAAGACATTCCAGTGGACAGGATCAATATATGTGTGCGGGAAAGTGGAGACATGAGGACACATTGCAATGATAATGGCAATGAGCCCAGACTTAGACCTAGACTCAAATCTAAGGTATTCTTATTACTGTGTAACCTTGGACCAGTCTCTTAAGTTCTCTGAGCCTCAGTTTCTTTTCTTCAAAGTGAGGTAAAAAAAAATAGCCCTTTCTTATGGGTGAAAGTATGGAGTCATATATGTCAAGTGCCTGATACAGTGCTGAGCAAGGACAAGGTAGGCTAAAGGACCAAGAAGAAGGAGCCAAGTTAGAAAGGAGGATTCAACCCAAGTTCTCTCTGACATTTTGAGCTTCAGAACAGCTCAGAAAGCTGAAGGCAGGAATTCACCCTTTTGAAGTGTAAAATCTGGTACTGATAATATATTCTCAGTTCTGAGACCATCATCACAATCAATTTTAGGATGTTTCATCAACCCAAAATGAAACCCATGCCCATTGATGGGCATTTGGGTTGTTTCTATTTTTTGGTAATTATGAATAACACTGCTATGAACATTCATGTGCAACTTTTGTGCAGTCATGTTTTCAATTCTCTTGGATTATATACCTTCAAATGAACTTACTGGATCATGGGGTAACTCAATGTTTAACTTTTTGAGGAACTTCCAAACTTTTTCAAAGAGGTGCCACTTTTTATGTTCCCACCCCCAATGTACGAAGGTTGCAATTCTCCACATCCTCATCAACATTTGTTATTTCCAGTCTTTTTTAATACCCATCCTAGTGGGTGTGAAGAAGGTAAATGGGATCCTAACTCGTGTCCTTTTGTGAGAATTATAAATCAATCATTATAAAGAAGAGTTTAGGAAACTATGACATATACATCAAGTATGAGGTATTAGTAAGAAATAATTCTGGTTTTATATCCTGGAGTGATCATGAATACTGGGTTTTGAGTAGTTGGGAACTAAGGCAGTATTTAGAGGAAGGAAGTATTTTTTAAGATTTTATTTATTTATTTATTTGAGAGAGAGAGAGAGAGAGAGAGTGAGCATGAGTTGGGCGGAAAGGGTGGAGGGAAAAGCAGACTCCCTGTTGATCAAGTAGCCTGATGTGGGACTCAATCCCAGGACCCCCAAGATCATGACCTGAGCCGAAGGCAGATGCTTAACCAGCAGAGCCACCAGGTGCCCCAAGGAAGGAAGTAGTTTTTAGAAAGATGCATCTATCACTAGTTAAAAATGACTATAGCTATTTCAAAAGTCTAACTGCTCTGTTTCAGATGTTGGTATATGTCAGGGTAATTGGTGAGATTCTCAAAATTATGACACACTAAAACAAAAGCAGCTTCATTTTTCCAGTGTTATTATGAAGTGAATGCTAGTTATAATGATGCCCCAAACGTGACCCTTCATTGAATTTTCTGCACTAGGTGTTGCCAAGTGAGTCATTGGCATATAAGACTTTGATTGTTTTTTTTAATTATTTAATAGTTCTATATTCCTAAGAGCTAATGCATTTTATTTTATTTTATTTTATTTTATTTTATTTTATTTTATTTTTTTCACTGTGTTTGGTTTTTAAATGCAACTACACCACTGCTAATCAATGACTAGGGTTTTGGCTTTGGACCTAGACTGGTGTTCTTTACTCCTCTTATCCGTTTGATCTTGGGCAAGTCAGTCATCCTCTTAGCTTTCCTCAAAAGTTTGCTATGAGGTTTAAATGAGATAATACCTATGAAAACACCTAGCGCTGTGCCAGGAGCAAAGGGGAGGTTTTTTCTTATCATCATTATTAGCCTGACCTGTAGGACAAGTCCCACGGTAGAACCACAGCCCTAAGGTTAGCCCAACTCAGAAGGAGTGATCTATTTTGACTAAAGTTTATCATTTATTATTATATTCATTGTATTATTAAATGTTTTTGCGGTATAATTGACATATAGTAAACTGAACATGTTTGAAATGTGCAATTTATTAAGTTTTGACACATGTGTATATCCAGGAAACCATGATCAAAATAAAGACAGTGAATCTAAACCTTCCTTGCACCCTCATTCCTACCTCTCTTCACTACCAGGGCCCAGGTAACCACTACCTGCTTTCTGTCCCTATAGGTTACTTTGAATTTTCTAGAATGTCATGGAAATGCGATCATTCAACATGTACAATTTTTGGTCTGACTTCTTTCACTCAGCATAATTATTTTGATATTCCTAGTTTATTCTTTTTATTGCTCATTAGTATTGTGTGCTAATTGTATGACTATGCCATAGTTTGTTTATTCTATACGTGTGTTGATGGACAGCTACAAAGTTTTCAGTTTGGGTCATTACACATAAAGCTGCTATGAACATTTATGTACAAGTCCTTGTGTGACCATGTGCTTTCATTTCCCTTTGATAAATACATAGCAGTGAAATAGTGAAGTCATATTTTAGATGTATGTTTTTAACTTTCTATGAAACTGTCAAACTCTTCAATGTGCTTTTGCCAGTTGTGTGTGAGAGTTCCATTTCCTCCACATCCTTGCCAGCACCTGGTGTAGTCAGTCTTTCTGATTATATCCCTTTTAGTAACTATGTAGATATGTGTTATTTTGGTTTTAATTTGCATTTCCCCAGTGACCAGTGATTTTGAGCATCTTTTTATGGGCTTATTAGCCATTCATATATCTTCTCTGGTGAAGTGTCTATTTAAATCTTTTGCCCAATTTAAAAAATTGTGTTGTTTGCTTTCTTTTTATTGAATTTTGAGGATTTGTAATGTATTTGGATACAAATTCTGTATCCTCTATGTGGTTTGAAAATGTTCTTTCCCTATCTGCTGCTTGTCTTTTAATGCCCTTAACAGTGACTTCCAAAGAGTAGAATTTTTTATTTAACTTTGGTAAAGTCCAATTTATCAATTAGTTCCTGTATGGATTGTACTTTGGTGTCATATCTAAAAAATCTCTGCATAACCTAAGGTCATAACTGTTTTCTCCTATAGTTTCTATAGAAGTTTTATAGTTTCACGTTTTATATATAAGTCTATAATCCACTTTGAGTTAATGTTTGCATGTGACAGGAGGTATGAATGATCAGAGTTCTATTTTTTTATATATTGATATTCATTTTACCAACACCTTTGTTGCTAAAACTATACTTGCTCCAATGAATTACAGTTTTGTCAAAAATCAGTTGTCCATATATGTATGGGTTTATTTCTAGATTCTCTATTATGTTTCATTGATCTATTTATTTGTCTTTATGCCAAAACCACATTGCTTTGATTATTGTAGCTTTATAATAAGTCAAAATGAAGCACTCTTTGTTCTTTGCTCTTTCCTAAAGTAATTTTGGTCTTTTGTAGTTTCATTTGAAATTTTAAGTCATAGTGCCAATTTCTACCAAAGAAATAATGTCATATTGATCAGGCTTGTACTAAACCTATAGACCAATTTGAGAAGATTGACACTTTAACAATAATTGAATTTTATAGTTTTCATACTCAGGTCCTTCATCTATTTAGTTAAAAATTTCTCTCAGTATATCTTATTTTAGATGGTATTGTAAATTTTTTATTTCAATGTTCAATTGATCATTGATACTATATGGAAATCAAATTGAATTTTGTATATTGACTTTGTAATCTGCAGCATTTCTAAGCTCATTTATTAGTTTTAGTAGCATGTCATCTGTGACTAAAGGCAATTTTACTTTCTCCTTTCCAGTCCAGATGCCTTCTATTTTTTTCTTTGCTTACTAATTGCCTTGTTGAATAGAAGTGCTAAGAGTAGTCATTCTTACCTTGTTTCTCATCGTAAGCAAAAACTAGTCAGTCTTTACTCATTAAGTATGATGTTAACTGTGGTGTTTTTGTACCTTGCTTTTATTGGGTTGAGGAAGTTTCCTTCTATTCCTAGTTTGTTGAGGTGTTTTGTTTTGTTTTGTTTTAATCAAGAAAGGATGTTGGACTTTGTTGAATGCTCTTTTTGTGTCTATTAAGATGATCATGTATTTTTCCCCTTTAATGAATTAATATGAGGTATTACATTGATTGATTGATTTTTGGATGTCAAGCCAGTGTTGCATTTTGGGGATAAACTGCACTTGTTCATGTGGTATAATCCTTTTTACAGGTTGCTGGACTTGTTTTTGCTAGTATTTTGTTGAAGATTTCTGTGCCCATATTCATAAGGGCTATTGATCTGTAGTTTTCTTTTCATGTGATGTCTCTGGGTTTGATTTCAGGGTAATATTGGTCTGAGAGAATGAGTTTGGAAATGTTCCCTTTTCTATTTTTTTAGAAAAGTTGGTGAAGCATTCCAGTAAATTCTTCTTTAAACATGTGGTTAAATTTACAAATGAAGCCATATAGGTCTCAAATTTTCTCTCTAGTGTATCTTTTAACTACAAGTTCAATTTTATTAATGTATGAAGAGCTATTGGGTTATGTATTTCTTCTCCTTTTTTTCTTCTTCTCCTCTTTCTAAATATCCTTCCATCCTCCTCCTTCTTTTACTTATTACTACTGGCTTATTATAAAGGAAGTAACCCAGAAACTCCGTGTCCTCTCAAAACCTGTCATTCTCCCAGAACCTTGACGTGTTGGCCAACCTGGAAGCTCTTCTAACAGCTTAGTTTATAGGTTTTGGTGGGAGTTCCCTTACATAGAAATGATTGCTTAAATCATTGTTCAATGGTGATTTATTCCATCTTTAGCCAGTCACTCCTTCCCAAAGGTCAGAGGTGGGGCTAAAATTTCCAATCCTCTCATCACATAGTTGGTTCCTCAGGCAACCGCCCTCTTTCCTGAAGCTATCTTGGAGCCCTTCTAGAGTCACCTCATTAGCATAAAGTTAGGTATAGTTGATATGTATTTTTTCTTAAGTGAGCTTTGGTAGTTTGTGTCTTTCAGAAAATTTATCAATTTTATACAAGTTGTCACATTTATTCTCATACATTGTTCATACTATTCTCTTATCATCTTAATATCTGTAGAATCTATTGTGATGTCACCTTTCTCATTCCTGTTGGTTATTTGTGTCTTTACTTTTGTTCTCATTTGTCTGGCTAAAGGTTTATCAGTTTTATCATCCTTCTCAAAGAATCCCCTTTTGGTTTCATTGGTTTTCTCTATTGTTTTTCTTTTCTCTACTGCACTGATATTGTTTTAGTCTTTATTATTTTCTTTTGGGTTTAATGTGCTTTTCTTTTTGTAGATTCTTAAGAAAGAAGCTGAAGTCACTGATTTGAGGCATTGCTTCTTTTCAAATACAGGCATTTAGTAATACAAATTTCCCTACGAGCACCACTTTGGCAGCATCACATAAATTCTGTTGTGTTGTGTTTTCATGTTAATTCTGTCCAAAATATAATTTCCCTTTGATTTCTTATTTGTTCCATGAGTTACTTATAGGTGTATCATTTACTTTCCAAATATTTGGGGATCTTCTAGACATGTTTCTCTTACTGATTTCAAATTTAATTCCATTGTGGCCAGAGAATAAACTTCACATCATATGAATTCTTCTAAATTTATTGGGACTTGCTTTCTGATCAGAATTATTATATCTTTGTTGGTAAATATCCCATGTGCACTTGAATGTGAATTCTGGTGTTATTTAAATTATTCTGTAAATGTTACTAGGTTAATTTAATTGACAATGTGGTTCAAATTTTCTTTATCTTTACTGAGTTTCTATCTACTTGTTTTCTCACTTGTTGAGTGACGGGTATTGAAATCTCTGACTATGATTGTGGACCTGTTTCTTCTTGTAATTCTATCAGTTTTTGTTTCGTGTAATTTGAAGATATTCTACTAGTAGCAAAATGTTTAGGATATTTTGTTCTCTTGATTAATTGACAGCTTTATTATTATTAAATGACTTCTTAGCTTTGACAATATTTTTTTCCTCTGAAATCTCCTTTGCCTGATATTAATAAAGCCACTCTGGCCTATTTACTATCACCTCTTTCCTACAGGGACAAAACCCAAATGAGATACTGTCTGCCTAATGAGGTAAATGAACTGAAAATGATCACATAATTTCTCCACCTAGAAGCTGGAAGCTTGTTACGGCTGTTCATAAAAAAAAAAAAAAAAAAGAATGCCACCAGTACTCCTCCAGGAAGGTAAGGTTTATTTCTTCAGAAGGCTGCAAGAGAAGTAAAGTAGTTAGGATGCTAGGAGTGCCAGCAGTAAAATAAAAATGTCTTGTGGATGAAGATACATGTTGAGAAGAGCTTTTTACATAAGGCATGCATGCCTCTGGTTAAGTCAAGCCCCATTCTGGGTGTACTCATCAGTTTTAGTTTGTAGTTTTTTGCATGCAAACAGCCATTACAACTTGCAGCATCTATGTATCTGCTTCATCCCTCCTACACTATTAAAACCTAATCCTGGTAGTACACCTACTGAGATAAGCAAGACCCCCAGATTTGAAACAAGACTAGGATACCCATGGGGCACTTGTATGGCTCAGTCAGTTAAGTGTCCAACTCTTGATTTTGGCTCAGGTCATGATCTCAAGGTTGTGAGATGGAGGCCCATGTTGGGCTTTGCATTGGGCATGGAGCCTGCTTGAGATTTTCTTTCTCCCCCTCTTCCACCCCTTCCCCCACTCTCTCTTGCTTATTCTCTCTCTCAAAAAATATTTTTTTAGAAAAGAAACAAGGATAAGATGCCCAACAGAGCAAGTTTATTCAATGAAGTCTTGATAGCCTGAAGGTAGTGGTTTCAGTTTGGAAATCAGAAAACTGAGGAGAGCTATGTAGTCACTGGTAAAAGGAGGTGGTGCTGGCAAGAATTGATTGATCTTCAAGGTGTGTAGGAGGGAAATGAGATGATTCAATCTCTGCATAGACTTAAATATGGCCACATTATCATGGATGGATTGAAGGTAAGATATAAAAAAAGGTAACTTGGCATTGATAAAGGATGGGAGAGAACAGAATGTATCACTGAATAGGGTGGCTGTGGGGAAATTTGGAGGAAACACTCTCCCTGCCATGTGACCCACCAATATTGACATACAGAGATGAGGATGGTGACAGGTCAGTGTAGAAGACTCTTAAGGCGTGCTAAGAAAATTCCTTCTTTCTCCCACGGAAGCATCTTGGCCTATCCAGTATATCCCTGCCCCTGAAGTGTTGTCAGCATGGTCTTTTGTGATGTCTAAGCATCTCAGGGCTACCATTGGCTGGAGGGGAGTTTTGTAGACCAAACAAAGCTGAAAGGTGTGTCTGCTCATTGTCCTGGGGAGCATATATAGGCAGGTCAGGAGGCCTAGGGTAGACCTCTGGGAATTTTTGCTTGGGAAGGGTGACCTGTAAACCACAAACTTCTAGTAGAGTTATAGAAAAACTGACTTCAAGCACCACAGGGAGGACAAAGAATACCACCTGTCAACCTAGATCCAGAGGCGGTGGCAAGGTAAGATGACTTGACCCATGCTCTTCCTCATTCCCTTTGATTCCTTGGCCTGTAGACTCCTTCCCTGTCCTTGCCTGGCACACATATCCTCTTCAGCCTCTCCCATCTCCTGAGGCCCCTGCCTGCTATCTTCTACACTTCATCTTCTTCTCACTGAATCAGTGCCCATCTGTGCTCAACCTGTTGTCTTTGCAGGTGGCCAAGACAGCTATGAAAGCTAAAAGAGACTTTCAAGAGAGTTTAAGAGAAGAAACCTCTCCCAGAGTTCCCATTGCTTTAATTAAGTCTAGAAAAACTAGAGGACCCATGTTATTCAGCTATTATCACAAGCTGAATAAAAAGCTGAATCAAAATGAGCCAGAGCAGAACCAAGAGAGTGTTAGAGAAACCCACCACTTCAAATGAGGCCCAGGACAGCCAGAACTTAAGAGTGGGGCCAGAGACCTCAAATATCTGTGAATTCTCCAAAGTCTAACCACTAAGAAATGGCCAACTAAGAATCAAACCATATACAAACAGGGTATGTGCATGTTGATGGATAAAACAAAAACCTGTGTGAAAATTGGCATGTGTGTGTCTCTATGTGTCCTCTAATGGTAGAGAATGACAAAGGGAAGAGGCAAGTATATGAGAAGGGAGAGAGGTAGGGTTGTACAGAGTTGGGAGTTAGACCAGAAAGTCCACAACTGGACAAATATTGGGAATAAGGACTAGGTAAGGTCTGAGCACTAAAGACAAATTTCATAACACTATCCCATAGGCAAGGAGGAAAAGGGTGTTTCTGCATATGTATGGAGGCAGTTGTGGGGCATCAACATAAGGGTGTTATATTGGGTGAAATGTGGGGAGTGACACTGCCACCACCCCCAAAAAGCAGACAAATACACAAAATATATTGCCTCTAGACCACCTACCTCTTTGTGGTGTTTGTGGCATACTGCCCTGTGCTGCAAGAAATTAAAGACCCCCCAAAACACCAAAAATCTCACCCTACCAAAAGTCAATGACAACACCCTCAAGGACGGATTAGGCTACTTTCTTGTTAAGAAAACTTGGAATGGTACAGTTGGCTAAAGGGGTGAGGGAGGACAGTGGGAGTGGTTCATCCATAGTGTGGGCAGTAAAGGGGATCATTGTTTGCAGACAATTTTTCTTTTTTCTTTTTTTTAAATTTTATTATGTTATTTGCAGACAATTTTTCATTAAACTTTTTATTTTGAGATAATTGTAGATCAACATGCAGTTGTAAGAATTAATACAAATAGGGGTGCCTGGGTGAGTAGTCAATTAAGGTCTGACTCTTGGTTTTGGCTTAGTTCAAGATCTCTCAGTTGTGGGATCAAGCCCTGCATTGGCTCTAAGCTCAGTGTGGAGTCTGCTTCAGATTCTTTTTTTTTTAAGATTTTACTTATTTATTTGACAGAGAGATCACAAATAGGCAGAGAGGCAGGCAGAGGGGGTGGGAAGCAGGTTCCCTGCTGAGGGGAGAGCCCAACGCAGGGCTCTATCCCAGAACCCCGAGATCATGACCTGAGCCAAAGGCAGAGGCTTAACCCACTGAGCCCCCCAGGTGCCCCTAAAGCTTCATCAACTTTATAAGCCACTATCATCTCCTGCTTGATCCACTACAGTAGCTTTCAGCTTGCTCTTGCTTCTACTCTTGCCCCATTCTCCCGCCCCACTCCAGTTTATTGTTCAAACAGTGATCATGGATCTTAGAACATAAATTAATTATATGCAACTCTCCTGCTCTCATCTGTCCAGAGGGGTTTCTCATCTCACATGGTTGGTAATCTAAAGTCCTTAGCAGCCCTGCAATGCCCCCACATGATCTGGCCCCCTCCTGCCTCCCCATTCAAATGTCCCACCATCTCTACTCTCCAACCATGTGGGCCTCCTTGCTCCCACCTCACAGTTATTTCATTTGACTTTTCTTCTGCCAGGACACCCTTCCCTCAAGTATTTGTCTCCTTATGAAGATATACCAGATCACTCTGTCAAAAAGAACACTCTCTATCCTGTTCCTTTTATTTAAATTACTTGTCTTATTGACTATACAATATGTGTCTATTTGTTTACACTTTTTGCATTTTTAAAAATGTTTATTAACATATAATGTATTATTAGCCCCAGGGGTACAGGTCTGTGAATCGCCAGGTTTACACACTTCGCAGCACTCAGCATAGCACATACCTTCCCTAATGTCCATCTGCTTCAGATTCTTTCTCCCTCTCCCCACTCTGGCCCTCCCCACTTGTGCTTGCTCTCTCACTCTCTCTAAAATGAATAAATAAATTGGGTACAATTTTCCCAATTTCCCACAATGGTAACATCTACCTTTTAAAGCTATAATACAATACCACAACCAGGATATTGACATTGGGACAGTCAAGATGCACAACAATTCCATAACCAATTGAACCTCATTTCACCCTTTTATAACCATATCCACTTCTTTCTTGTTATAGACTAAATGTATCCCCTTAAAATTCATATATTGAGGCCTTAATCCCCAGTGTGACAGTATTTGGAGTTTGGAGGCTTTGGCAGGTGATTAGGTTTGGATGAGATCATGAGGTGGAGCCCCCATGATGGGACTGGTTCCTTTATAAGGGGGTGAAGGAACCTGAGCTTGCTTTCTCTGCTATCTAAGAATATAGCAAGAAGGCATCTGTCTATAAACCAGAAGAGGGCCCTCACTATGAACCAAGACTGGTACCTTAATCTTGTGCTTCCTAGCCTCCAGAACTATGAGAAAAAAATTTCTGTTAAGTCATCCAGTCTATAGTACTCTGTTATATATAACACATTGAGCTGATTAACACATCTCCCATACCCACATCCTTCCCTGGCAACTACTAATCTGTTCCCATTTTTATAATTTAATCTTTCCAAGAATGTTATATAAACTGAATAACAAATTACATAAGATTTGGGGACTTTTTTCACTTAGCGTAATTATCTGAACATTCATTCAGTTTGTTGTATGTATCAACAGTTCATTTTTTTAATCATTGAGTAGTGTTCCATGGTATGATGGCCAGTGCCAGGATAAGAAAACCTGGACTGTAATTCATGAATTGCTGAAAGTTTGGTGTGGACAACCCTGAATTAAAAACTCCAGAGAGAGTGGGGTGTCTGGGTAGCTCAGTCACTTAAGCATCTGACTTTGGTTCAGGTCATGATCTCAGGGTCCTGGGATGAAGCCCCACGTCAGGCTCCCTGCTCAGAGAGGATGTGGAGAAAGGGGAACCCTCCTACACTGTTGGGAATGCAAGTTGATGCAGCCACTTTGGAGAACAGTGTGGAGATTCCTCAAGAAGTTAAAAATAGAGCTTCCCTATGACCCTGCCATTGCACTACTGGGTATTGACCCCAAAGATACAGATGTAGTGAAAAGAAGGGCCATATGTACCCCAATGTTTATAGCATCAACGGCCACAGTCGCCAAACCGTGGAAAGAACCAAGATGTCCTTCAATGGACTAATGGATAAGGAAGATGTGGTCCATATACACTATGGAGTATTATGCCTCCATCAGAAAGGACGAATACCCAACTTTTGTAGCAACATGGACAGGACTGGAAGAGATTATGCTGAGTGAAATAAGTCAAGCAGAGAGAGTCCATTATCATATTGTTTCACTTATTTGTGGAGCATAAGGAATAACACAGAGGACATGGGGAGATGGAGAGAAGAAGGGAGTTGGGGGAAATTAGAAGGGGAGGTGAACCATGAGAGACTATGGACTCTGAAAAACAATCTGAGGGTTTTGAAGGGGAGGGGGGTGGGAGATTGGGGGAACCAGGTGGTGGGTATTAGAGAGGGCATGGATTGCATGGAGCACTGGGTGTGGTGCAAAAACAATGAATACTGTTAAACTGAAAAGAAATTAAAAAATAAAAAATTATATTAAAAAAAAGAAATTAAAAAAATAAAAACAAGTAGAATGTAAAATAAACAAACAAAACAACAACAACAACAAAAAACACCCATTGGAAAGGAAGAAATAGAACTATTTCTATTAGCAGACAGCACCACAGTCTAAGTAGAAAAATCTAATGAAATCTCAAATAGTTCCTAAAACTAGTGAGTTTAGCAAAGTCACACTGTAGAAGTCAATATGCAAAAATTAATTGTATTTCTATATACTAGGAATGAATATTTGGAAATTGAAATTTTTAACAGCTTTCTTGAGGTATAATGGATGTACAAAAATCCTGCACACGTTTAATGCATACAATTAATTTAATAATTATTGTATATAATTATAATTATATAATTATATAATATTATATAAATTATATATTATAATTAAATTATATAATCATATAACATATAATTATATATAATTAATAATATAATGCATGGGGAATGTGCATTCACTCATGATACCATCGCTACTATCAAAGTAATAGATATTTCTAACACCTCCCAAAGTTTCCTTGTGTTCCTTTGCTTTGGTTTCTGTTTTGTTTTAATTTGTGACAGGAGCATTTAACATGGCATCTACCCTCTTAACAAATTTTTAAGTGTCCAATATTGTTAACTATAGGCATTATATTGAACAAGAAATCTCTGGAACTTATTCATCTTACATAATTGAAACTTTGTACCCATTAAACAATTTCCAGGTTCCCCTTTTCCCAGCTCCTGGCAACCACCATTCTACTCTTTGCTTCTGTGAATTTGACTATTTTAGACACTTCATAGAGTGAAACATGCAGTATTTGTCTTGCTACGAGTGTCTTATTCTACCTAGCATAATATAGAAAAGAAGTATTTACAGTAGTCCCCCAAAGGAAATATTTATATGTAAATCTAACAAATTGTGTGCAGGATCTGTATACTGAAAACTACAAAATACGGGTGAAAAAATTAAATAAGATCTAAATAAATGGAAAGATATACTGTATTCATGAATTAGAAGTCCCAGCATCATTAAGATGTCAACTTCTTTCAAAATAAGTCTCCAAAGGCAAAGGAAACAAAAGCAAAAATAAACTTTTGGGACTTCATCAAAATCAAAAGGTACTGCACAGCAAAGGAAACAGTCAACAAAACAAAGAGACAACCCACGGAATGGGAGAAGATATTTGCAAATGACAGTACAGACAAAAGGTTGATATCCAGGATCTATAAAGAACTCTTCAAACTCAACACACACAGAACAATCATATCAAAAAATGGGCAGAAGATATGAACAGACACTTCTCCAATGAAGACATACAAATGGCTATCAGACACATGAAAAAATGTTCATCATCACTAGCCATCAGGGAGATTCAAATTAAAACTACCTTGAGATATCACCTTACACCAGTTAGAATGGCCAAAATTAACAAGACAGGAAACAACATGTGTTGGAGGGGATGTGGAGAAAGGGGAACCCTCTTACTATGTTGGTGGGAATGCAAGTTGGTGCAACCTCTTTGGAGAACAGTGTGGAGATTCCTCAAGAAATTAAAAATAGAGCTTCCCTATGACCCTGCCATTGCACTACTGGGTACTGAACCCAAATATACAGATGTCGTGAAAAGAAGGGCCATCTGTACCCCAATGGTGATAACAGCAATGGCCACGGTCGCCAAACTGTGGAAAGAATCAAGATGCCCTTCAATGGACGAATGGATAAGGAAGATGTGGTCCATATACACTATGGAGTATGATGCCTCCATCAGAAAGGATGAATACCCAACTTTTGTAACAACATGGATGGGACTGGAAGAGATTATGCTGAGTGAAATAAGTCAAGCAGAGAGAGTCAATTATCATATGGTTTCACTTATTTGTGGAGCATAACAAATAGCATGGAGGACATGGGGAGTTAGAGAGGAGAAGGGAGTTGGGGGAAATTGGAAGGGGAGGTGAACCATGAGAGACTATGGACTCTGAAAAACAATCTGAGGGTTTTGAAGGGGTGGGGGGTGGGAGGTTGGGGTACCAGGTGGTGGGTATTATAGAGGGCACGGATTTCATAGAGCACTGAGTGTGGCGCAAAAATAATGAATACTCTTATGCTGAAAATAAATAAATAAATAAATAAATAAATAGATGTCAATTTTTTACTAATAGTTTCATGGACATAGCCCCCACCAAAATCACAACAGGTTTTTTGTAGATATCAGTAAACTTATTCTAAAATTTATTTGGCACGGATTGCATGGAGCACTGAGTGTGGTGCATAAACAACGCATCTTGGAACATTGAAAAAATAAATTAAAAAATAAAATTTATATGGAAAACTATATTAAATAGAATAGGAAAAATTTGGAATTTCTTGGAAAAACGTTGGAAGACTCACTCTACCTGATTTTAAGACTTAAAGCTAAGGTAAACAAATCAGTGTGATATTGATGGAGGGGTAGACACATGGATCAATGGGAAAGAAGTGAGAACCTAGAAATACACCCACACAAATATAGCCAGTTGAATTTTGACAAAATTGCAATGACAATTCAATGAAGAAAGAAGAGCCCTTTGAACTAATGCTGCATGAACAATTTCACATCCATATGCAAAGAAAAATTGAACCTTGACTTTACGTATACCTCAAATCTTATACATTAATTAGCTCAGAATGGATTATAGACACTAATTATAGATACTAAATGAAAATTTTTAAAATATAAAACTTTTAGATGAAAACAGGAAAAATCTGTGTGACCTTAGAGAAGTAGGTTTTAGATACAATACCAAAAACATGATCTATAAAAAGAAAAAATAATAAATAGAGCTTCATATAAATTAAAAACGTTTCCTCTGTAAAAGACATAATTAAAAGAATAAAAAGACAAGCCATAGACTGGGAGAAAATATTTGCTAATCACATGTCTGACAAAAGAACTTGTGTTTAGAATATACCAAGAAATCTCAAAACCCAAAAATGAGATCAAACAATCCAATTAGAAGAAATCAGAGAGGGAGATAAACCATGAAAGAATCTTGACTCCAGAAAACAAATGGAGGGTTCTGAAAGGGAGGGGTGTGGGGGATGGAGTAACTGGGTGATGGGTATTAAGGAGTACACATGATCTAATGAGCACTGGGTGTCATACACAATTAATGAATCATTGAACACTACATCAAAAGCTAATGATGTACTATATGTTGGATAATTGAATTTAAATTAAAAAAAAAGAAAAATGGGAAGAATATTTGAACAGATAATTCACCAAAGAAGATGAGAGTGTATCAAAGAAGATACACTGAAGCTAAATATGTATGTGAAAATATGCCCAGCCTCATTAGGTGGTTTGGAAATGCAATTTAAAACCACAGTGAGAACCACTACATGTCTATTAGAATGACTAATATTCAAGATTACATAAAAAAGAGAAAACTGACAAACCATGTGCTGGTGAGATTGTAAAGCTTCTAGAAGCCTCATACAATGCTGGTGGGATTGCAAAATGGTACTGTTACTTTGGAAGCAAGTTTAGAAGTGGTTTTTTTTTTTTAAGTTAACCATATACTTCTCATATGGCCTCGCAATATTTTTTTTTTAAGATTTTATTTATTTATTTGACAGAGAGAGATCACAAGTAGGCAGAGAGGCAGGCAGAGAGAGAAGGAAGCAGGCTCCCCGCTGAGCAGAGAGCCCAATTCGGGACTTGATCCCAGGACCCTGAGATCATGACCTGAGCCAAAGGCAGTGGCTTAACCCACTGAGCCACCCAGGTGCCCTGACCTCGCAATCTTACTCCTAGGTATTTACCCAAGTGAAATGAAAGCCCATGTTCACACAAAAACTTGTATGTGTATGTTTATGACAGCTTTATTCATAATTCCAAACAAAAAGTGGAAACAACCCAAACATCCCTCAATTAGGGAATAGATAAATAAAGTGTGACACATCCATCCAATGGAATACTACTCAGTAATAAAAAGAACAAACGACACACACACAGGATGGATGAACCTCAAATGCATTATGCTAAGTGAAAGAAGCCTATCTGAAAAGGTTACATACTGTATGATTTCATCCCTATGATATCCTGGAAATGATTTATGTGTGGGGCAGATGTTTAACTATAAAGGAGTAGCATGTGAGCACTTTAGGGAGGTTAATTATGGAATTGTTCTGTGTCTTGATTATGGTAGTGTTTGTATAATTCAGTGGTAGTCATCAAAATTCATCAAACTGTATACCAAACGTGATTTTTTTCTGAATATGAATAAAAATAAACTTATATTTTAAAAAACTATATACATTGTGTGTGTGGGGGGGCCCTCTGGCTGGCTTCTGAATGAAAGTTTGTGAGAGAGCAAGAGCAGATGTGAATAGACCAGTTAAGTGTTTACCTCAGTTTTGCACATTAGAAACAATGGTGGACTGGGCTAGGGCAGGAAGATGATTTGGATCAGAGTGAACAGATGTGAGAATTATGAGGGGATAGACTGAACAGTGAATGATGTGGGAGAGGGAGTGGGATGAGTCTAGAATTACTCCTAGGTTTCTGGTTTGTTCATGAGATTCAGTAATGCCATTTATAAAATAAAGAATAGAAGAAGAGGGCCAAGAGTTGGAAGAAAGATAGTATGTTTATTTGGAGACACGGGACATTGTGGAACAAGCTCTGCCTGTGTATGGGATGTCAACATAGAAATGGTCATCAATGACTTGAATATTCAGGTCTGGAGCTCAGAGGGAAATTTCTGGGCTAGAGATCAAGATTGCAAACACATGAACTTGGAATTGTTTCTTCAACATATGAAACATGTTCCTGATCTTATTTGGCCCCTCTGTTGCATTCAGCAGTTGTCCTCTCCCTCCTTTTAAAGCTCTTTGGTGCCTTACCTTCCATGACAATGCACCATCATGATTCTCCTTGCATTTCTGTCTTTTTTTTTTTTTTTTCAGTCTTCTTTGTGGACTCCTCTTCTTCCATCTGATGAATATTTTTTGAAAACCCTACTATGTGCAGGTTGTCATACCAGGTGTTGATCTCTCTGCCCTGAAGGGGTGTATAGTCTACTAAACTATTCATTGGCCTGCCCTTTAAATAATAGCATCTCCAGGCTTCTACCTACTGCTCTTCCTGGGCCCTGTATTTTGGCCTCTAGGTGGCCCCAGAGCATCTAAGATGAACAGGAAGGGGTCTGAATAATGAATCTAGAAGCATTCACAGGGTCTTCAGTAGTCTAGGCCTTAGTCAAGTACATCCAAAGCAGGCTCAAAAGGAAGTTGTTATTGGACTTTATGATCTGGTCTGTGTTCACTCTGCAGGCTCATCTTTCTCTTATTTCCCCCTTCATTCATTGCCTTCTGGCCACACGAATCTTTTCTCTCTTCCTGTAATGCACCAATCTCAGTCCTGTCTCAGAGCCTTCACTCTTGCTGTTTAATTTGTTTATTACCCCCTTGCTTGTGCTACCCAACCATCCTCAGCCAACTCTTTGGGTGACTCCTATTCCATCCTTTAGGTTTCAGTTTTCTAAATATACTTTCATCAGAGAGAGAGATGCTCTTTCATCATCTGACCTTCCCAAACTGAATGAGGTCCCCTTTTTATTTTGTTTCATAGAATCCTATATTCTTCTTTCCTAGCACCTTATATGATCTGTAATTTTCCTTTCAATAGATCTCTGCTCCACTAGACTGTAAACCCTAAAAAGTCAGCAACTATATTTATTCTCTGCTGTAGTCCCTGTACCTGGAACACAGTAGAGGCTCATTATGTGTTTATTAAATGAATGAATAAGTAAATGGCTACCTGGAAGTTCAGGAGAAAAATGTCATTCCTGGAGGTAGACAAGCCAAGGGCAACCATTTGGATTTACTCCAACATTACTCATACACCATAGGTACTCAGGGCTCTTGCAGTTCCATTTCATCCAAAAGACAGATCATGGAGGTCAGAAATCCTAGATTCTTCTTGCAGCTTTTCTACTTACTAGTTTTGTCATCCTAAACCAGCTTTTTGCCCACTGCCCCCCCTGCATACTTCAGTTTCCTCATCTGATAAATGGGAGTAGTAATTCTTATCCTGCCTACCTCACAGTACTCATGGTGATAATCAAGTGAGATAAGATATCCTATGGCACTTTATAAGCAATGATGCACTATGCATACATAAAGGATGGCTGTCACAATGCCCCATCTCAATTGGACTGTTATTGCCACCAAAGATTTCCTCAGGACTCCCCAACATCAATTCTCTGGGACTCTGGAGTAAATTGGTTACTTCCCACACAGCTAAAGGAGGTGCTCATTAGAGAAAACACATGATCCAGCCCAACCAGGTTTTCTGGAGTACATTACACTGTTTTCCTTTCCTAAAAAGGTAGATCATAGCATTTTGACAGAGGATGGGACAACAAGAAGCCATGGCTCATTCTTTCAATAGCAGTAGGTTTAGGATGGACCCAGGGATGGCTAAGATGGACTAACAGCTCACGCTTGCAGAAAGTTTGCAATAGTCAAATTCCAAGGATGGGTCATGTCACAAGGAGAGCAGAAATTCATTTGTTACACAGAACACAGACTCCAGGGACCATCTGCTCCAGGAAGGGATACATTCAACCATACCACACAGGAAAGACAGATTGGCAACTCATGTTTAAGGAGACAAAGGTAAGAGAACAGCTGGCACTTTTAAAGGAAATTAAAGCTACCTCACACAGACACAGTCAGTCCCCTGGGCCTGAGGAATTTTTAGATGGAATAACAAGCACACTATTTGTAAAGCAGCACCTGTTTGGCTTGTGGTGGTCATTTAAATATTTGTTGAACAAGAAACAAATTTATTTGCAGAATTATGAAGAATGAGACTTGAAAGAGGCAAAAGTTACTCTGATTTTTCCATAAACAGAAAGAGGCAATTCCAGAAAGTAAAGACCAGGTGATTTTAAAGGCTGGTTGGGTATCTGTTCCCAAAGTGAACTGATTTAAAAAATTTCTGTCAGACTAGAGAAACGTTTTTAATGATATGTGCCATAGGAATATATCTGACATTGTTCTAGTCACTGTTTCTATCAATACCATAGGGTATTGAAATACAGACATTTGAGCCAGTTAGTCACATGTGAAGGTTTTCTCCTTGCCCTGGTCTGCTCCGAGGACATGTCTACTTCGACAATAGGATCTGGGTAGTCTGAAGTGTTGCCTTAAATAAGGGAGAAGGAGCATTCAAATAAGAATAAATGTGGGCAAGAGCACTTGCCACTGTGAGCAGGTGAGGTAATGCAGGACACTTAAGGATAAGAAAGCAGACCAGCTGGGATGGAATGGAGAATCCATGTTGGGAAGAATAATTGAAGGTGATAAGATTGGTAGTACAGTGTTGCAGGGACCAGATCAGGAAATCCCTGAAAACCTGACTAAGAAGTTTGAATTTTATAATTTCTGCCAATGTCCAACAATTCATTCACTTATTCATTCACTCATTCAGCATATATTTATAGTCTACTTTCTGCTCGAACCTGTACTTACTTCTCACTAGGCATACAGAGATGAGGAAGACAGGATCCTGCTTTCAAGACACTCACTGTCTTACAAGGCAGTCTGACTCATCAATAAACATTCTATTACAAGAAAGCACCAGAGAGCAGGGAGGAGGGGATAAGAGAGTCACGGTGCAGTCGCTGGGATAGAGGTAAGAGTGGTGTTGAGAGTGCAGTCGAGGTCTTCCTTAGGTTCCAAATTGCCCTCCCATGGACCAGTACTTGCTGTGTGAATGTGTATCACTGGACAATGCGAAGAGTTTTTCATAAGTAAAATGTATCGAAAATGTTTTACTGTAAGATCTTAATCTTTCCTATTTTCTTGATAAGAAATATCCATCATTCTTGATGAAGTCCCAAAAGTTCATTTTCGCTTTTGTTTCCTTTGCCTTTGGAGATATATCTTGAAAGAAGATGCTGTGGCTGATATTGAAGAGGTTACTGCCTATGTTCTCCTCTAGGATTCTGATGGATTCCTGTCTCATGTTGAGGTCTTTTATCCATTTTGAGTTTATCTTTGTGTATGGTGTAAGAGAATGGTCGAGTTTCATTCTTCTACATATAGCTGTCCAGTTTTCCCAGCACCATTTATTGAAGAGACTGTCTTTTTTCCACTGTATATTTTTTCCTGTTTTGTTGAAGATTATTTGACCATAGAGTTGAGGGTCCATATCTGGGCTCTCTACTCTGCTCCACTGGTCTATGTGTCTGTTTTTATGCCAGTACCATTCTGTCTTGGTGATCACAGCTTTGTAGTAAAGCTTGAAATCAGATAACATGATGCTGCCAGTTTTGTTTTTCTTTTTCAACATTTCCTTAGGGATTTGGGGTCTCTTCTGATTCCATACAAATTTTAGGATTATTTGCTCCAGCTCTTTGAAAAATACCGGTGGAATTTTGATTGGAATGGCATTAAAAGTATAGATTGCTCTAGGCAGTATAGACGTTTTAACAATGTTTATTCTTCTGATCCAAGAGCATGGAATGGTCTTCCATCTTTTTGTGTCTTCTTCAGTTTCTTTCATGAGTGTTCTGTAGTTCCTCAAATAGAGATCCTTTACCTCTTTGGTTAGGTTTATTCTGAGGTATCTTATGGTTCTTGGTGCTATAGTAAATGGAATCGATTCTCTTATTTCCCTTTCTGTATTTTCATTGTTAGTGTATAAGAAAGCCACTGATTTCTGCACATTGACTTTGTATCCTGCCACGTTACTGAATTGCTGTATGAATTCTAATAGTTTGGGGGTGGAGTCTTTTGGGTTTTCCATATAAAGAATCATGTCATCTGCAAAGAGAGAGAGTTTGACTTCTTCCTTGACAATTTGGATACCTTTTATTTCTCTTTGTTGTCTGATTGCTGTTGCTAGGACTTCTAATACTATGTTGAACAAGAGTGGTGAGAGTGGGCATCCTTGTCGTGTTCCTGATCTCAAAGGGAAGGCTGCAAGCTTCATCAAGATCAAAAGCTTCTGCACAGCAAAGGAAACAGTCAACAAAACAAAGAGGCAACCCACGGAATGGGAGAAGATATTTGCAAATGACAGTATAGACAAAAGGCTGATATCCAGGATCTATGAAGAACTCCTCAAACTCAACACACACAAAACAGACAATCATATCAAAAAATGGGCAGAAGATGTGAACAGACACTTCTCCAATGAAGACACATAAATGGCTATCAGACACATGAAAAAATGTTCATCATCACTAGCCATCAGGGAGATTCAAATTAAAACCACATTGAGATACCACCTTACACCAGTTAGAATGGCCAAAATTAGCAAGACAGGAAACAACATGTGTTGGAGAGGATGTGGAGAAAGGGGAACCCTCTTCCACTGTTGGTGGGAATGCAAGTTGGTGCAATCTCTTTGGAGAACAGCGTGGAGATTCCTCAAGAAATTAAAAATAGAGCTACTCTATGACCCAGCAATTGCACTACTGGGTATTGACTCCAAAGATACAGATGTCGTGAAAAGAAGGACCATCTGTACCCCAGTGTTTATAGCAGCAATGGCCACGGTCGCCAAACTGTGGAAAGAGCCAAGATGCCCTTCAATGGACGAATGGATAGGGAAGATGTGGTCCATATACACTATGGAATATTATGCCTCCATCAGAAAGGATGAATACCCAACTTTTGTAGCAACATGGACGGGACTGGAAGAGATTATGCTGAGTGAAATAAGTCAAGCAGAGAAAGTCAATTATCATATGGTTTCACTTATTTGTGGAGCATAACATATAATGTGGAGGACAAGGGGAGATGGAGAGAAGAAGGGAGTTGAGGGAAATTGGAAGGGGAGGTGAACCATGAGATACTATGGAATCTGAAAAACAACCTAAGGGTTTTGAAGGGGCGGTGCATGGGGGAGGTTGGGGGAACCAGGTGGTGGGTATTAGAGAGGGCATGGATTGCATGGAGCACTGGGCGTGGTGCAAAAACAATGAATACTGTTATGCTGAAAAGAAATAGAAAATTTTAAAAAAGAAATATCCATCATTTTGTGAATGTGTGGTGATTAAGTAGATGATAACTGGACTTCCTTATTTGGTATAAAGTTGCACTCACATCACTTCCTTCCCTGCTGGCTTATTATGGTCAGTTGGCACCTTTGGAGTATAGCAGATGCCCCTTAGAAAGTACATTGGCAACAGCAGCAAGAAGAATGGAAGAGAAGAGCGGACAGTTTAGATAAAGATGGAAGGTAGAGAAACCAAATTAGAACAACAATCGGGTTGACAGGAAAAAGCTTGGTGTTTTCCTGGCACTTGCCTCCATAATGCATACAGATAAAGAGGGTACACAGAGCTAGAAAAGCCAGAGATGACCCAGCACAATAAAGGGGCTCATTTAAAATGGAAGGAATTCATTTGGGTATCAAAATGAATGTCAGGCTGGAGAAGCAATTTGCAGAATGGTGACATGAATACCTCTGTGTTCCCACTTCCCAATGAAACACCCATAGTGGTGAATGTTACTGAAGAACACAACTATTTAAAGTCTCTAGAAATTCAGAAAGTATTCAGCAAATGGGGAAACATTTATTTTAAAAAATCTACTATGGGGCACCTGGGTGGCTCAGTGGGTTAAGCCTTCAGCTCAGGTCATGATCTCTGGGTCTTGGGATCGAGCCCCGCATCAGGTCTCTGCTTAGTGGGGATCCTGCTTACCCCTCTCTCTCTGTCAGCCTCTCGCCTACTTGTGATCTCTCTTTCTGTCAAATAAATAAATAAAATCTTTTTTTTTAAAAAGGAAGTTTTTTTAAAAATCTACTAAATTGCAGTAGGAACAATGACTCACTCCCTTACCCACCCCTAAGCTCAGTATGTTGGAAGTTCAACTCCATCCAGCAGCAGCTCAGGATCACGTAGGACTAAGGGATCCCTATAATCCCAGATACAGGCTAGGGTTGATTTCTCCCCAGCAGAAACAAGTTGCCAGTATTACAGCTCCATGTTGCAGAGATTTGGAGCTCAGAGAAGAGAGGGGAGGGGAGGAGAAAACTGTTCAAACAAGCTGGCTTTTTAAAAAGATCAATGAAATTCACAAATTTTTGGATAGGTAGACCAAGAAAAATGTGAGGAGACTCAAATTACTAAAATCAGGAATGAAAGATGGAACATCACTACTGCTCTGACAGTAATGTAAAGGATTATAAAGGAATAGTATGAACAACAGTATACCAACAAATTAGATAACCAAGAAGAAATGGAACAATTTCTGCAAGGACACGAAATTCTGACACTGATTTAAGAAGAAATCTAAAGAGACCTTTAAAAAGTTCAAATAACCTGCCAATGAATAAACCAGACCCACATGGCTTCATGGCTGAATTCTACAAAATAGTTAAAGAATTAACACCAATCTTTCTCAAACTTTCAAAAATAAAAGAGGAAGGAACATTTCCCAATGCATTCTATGAAGCCAGTGTTATATCAAAACTAGACAAATACCTTATAAGAAAACTACAGACCAATATTCTTTATGAATATTGATGCATAAAACCTCAACAAAATGATTACAAAATGAATCCAACAATATATAAAAAAGATTATGTACCATAGCCAAATGGGATTTCACCCAGGAATGCAATGTTGATGTATGTATGTGAGTGTGTGTGTGGGGGGGTATTTTCTATATTATCCTAATTTTCTCTGTAGAGTACTTCCCCTCCTATTATATTTAATTAAATATCATGAAACATTGTGATTAAAAGCACAGCAAAATCACAACACACATGAGACCAAATTCTGCCTCTAGTTGCCTATTTTTATAAATAAAGTTTTAGAGACAAATGGAACATAATGTAGGGGAGGAAACCTTTCCCCATCTTCCTTTCCAGGTTCTTTGGATGATCTAATAATTAAATTGACATAAGAAAGATTAACAGGAGAAAAACAGATTTATTTTTCCATACAGGATCTCATAAAAATATGGGATTCAAAGAAGTGACCAAAGCAGGCAGCTTTTATACCTTTTACACAGAGAAACAATGCATTTGCGATGCATTGACTAGACAAAGAAATTTGTTCATATAGGTTTCTCAGCCTTAAATTCCCTATCTCTGATGATAAGGATGCCTCTCTTCCTCCTGGTACAGGGAGTATACCTCTCACATGGGAGATTTATTTCCTGTTTTCAGGGAGACAAAGGAGGATCAGAGTGTCCTATTTGTACTCGCTGTTTCTTAAGTAACCTTAATTCAAAAGAATTAATATGCTGAAGTCGTGTATTTTGAAGTAGCATATTCTGCCCCCACCCAGCGGGGGCTACACTCATTATTTACATGTGGTTGAGAGAGAGAGACTATTAGTGGCCCACAAAAGCCTGAAATATTTACTGTCTGGCCCTCTACAAAGAGTATTATCTGGATATGTTCTAGATCTGAAAATTAAATTTCTGAGTTTAATAACCTGCCCAACATCATACCACTATGAATGTGATAGAGTTGAAATTTGGGTGCAAGTCACCATGGGCCCCAGAATCTTACTTTTTCAATTTTCAGGTAGATGCAATTATTTTTTAATTAAAATGTAAAACATGTCATATTTTATTTTTCAGTGAGTATATACACAGTTTTCCATGTATACAGAGGAGAGAATACTTTTTGTACCATACCTGATTTGTTGAGTTAAAGATTTCTTGCTTCTATATAATGTATGATTTTTTAAAACTTTTTAATAGTTCTTAAAATTTGAGTATAGTTGACACAGAATGTGATACTAGTTTCAGGTGTAAAGCATAGTGACTCAACTTCTATATACAATATAATACACAGTTTTTAAATGTGCTCAAGTAAAACATGCTCAGAGAAAAGTGCACAAACTATAAGGTACACCTCAAAAAGGATCAGAAAGTAAACAATCATGTATATCCATTCCAGATAACTTGCTATATGAAATCTCTGGCTAATAGTAATAAAATCACTTGAATTTCTATATTAAAACACAGTGGCACTAAAGGGCCAAATTTGTAAAGATTTTTTTAAAATGTGGGGATTTTTAATATTTGAAAAAAGAACCTGCAATGAGAAGAATGCTAGGCTGTGACTTGGGAGACTTAAAGCTTAGTCTCAGCTGTGCTGGTTCCCTGTTCCCTGTCTCTTTGCTCCTGAAGTCCCCTGCTATACAAGGAATTAAAACAAGATGCTCACCAAGACACCTCCAAACTCTGACTGTTTGGAATTCTAGAAGTACGTTCATATATATTGAGTTAACTGATATCAGAAAGTCCAGAACTAACAAATTAAAAAAAAAAAAAAAAAAACCAAAAACCTCAATTGTAAGTCAAATGGCACCTTTCAAAGTTATTAAAATTCTATTCAAATGAACTGGCCAGAGAAAAATTTAACTGGACAATGTAGTCATTTTGAAAAACAAGTTTTTGGCCATCTTTAGTTAAACAATTTGGCAATGTGTATCAAGGACCATAAGACTTTTCTTGATCTTAAGAATTAATCCAATTTCTTTGACTGTACTCTAAGGAAATATCTTTATGCACCCCATTTCTTTGACATTATTCTAAAGTGATCATCTTATGCACAAAGACAATTATCACATGTAATAGGGAAAAGTAGAGATGACCTAAATGTCCAACGGTATCTAAAACAATAAGGTTATTTTCTTACTGAAATATAGTTGACACAGTGTTACATTAGTCTCAGGTGCACAACATATGATTGCAGAAGTCTGTACAATATGAGGGGTATGTTTAAATAAATTATGATATCTCTATAGACTATGTTATCATGCAGAAATTAAAATCAGGTTGTATAATTTTATTTCATAACATGAAAAAACCTATTATAATGTTAATTTCTAAAACTAGAGTGTAAAATTAAGTACACAATATGGTCTCAATTATGTAAAAGAAAATATAAATGAAAGGAAGTGTACAGAGTCAGTATCATGATTGCTTCTGCTTGATGAGATTATGTGTTTTTAAGCTTGTTCTTCAAGCTTTTTATTTTTTTACAAAGACTCACATTGCTTTTATAATCATAAAAGGAGACAAAGATGATGTATGTTCAATTGTTCCAAAATGATTAAAGTAAAGTACTTGACAAATAATGAAAAGGGCTATTTTTTCTTCCTGATGCATTATTTATAGGGAAAACAATTCCTATTAGTCCCTGTTTTCAAAAAGCACAATGTATACTCTTCACAGTTGCCAATACAATGCCAGGGTAATGTTGGTAAAAAGCACAGATGATAACCCCAGAGATCTGTCTGTTGATTAAGCGACCCTTCGAAATTAGTACACGAAAAGGTCACTTACTCTCCAACAAAAATAACGTTTTTGTCCATGTCCTCTAATTTCACACAATGAGGGTGTAATTTAAATATATATATATTTGAAGTTTCAATTTAGTTTGAAGAGGTATTATGTAAATATTTTGAATATTCAATTTAAAGTTCAACATAATAGACTGGCACCTATTGAACAACCATGCTGTTCCACAAGGGGACAAAGGCAACTTTCACAAGTTTTAATTGGCAGGGACCTTTTTGCACAGAAAGGTTAGCCTCATTTGAATACTGTTTGTATTTATGTGGTCCTAGCTGCCTTAATAACTCACGAATCAGCTGATGGATCATCTGTCCCTATTTGATAGATA
Source organism: Mustela putorius furo (assembly GCF_011764305.1). Lineage (NCBI taxonomy): Eukaryota > Metazoa > Chordata > Mammalia > Carnivora > Mustelidae > Mustela > Mustela putorius. The sequence goes on along the minus strand of NW_025422048.1, from coordinate 3,315,542 downwards.
CATCTCTCAGATGCAGATCAATCTATTTTGAAATGAACAAAGGGGCAAAGGTCTTTTTGGAGATGTTCCACAGGAGATGAGCATGGAAATGAATGCTCAGAGGGTCTTTCACACACCAAGGCGCTGCTGACTCATTGAGCTGCGTGGATGGATGGGGATACATTCAGCCTTGCCTGTTCTCCTCTCAACTTGTTTTTGTGATCAAGGAGATACACTTCCAAAATGGTAAGTCGACAGTGTCTGGATAGGAATAATTAGCAGGGAAATAGTACACACATTCTCTATCCTGTACCTCATTCTTTGAAGGTATCAACTAAGCATCAAATTTGATCTGGCCCTGTTCTCAGCCCATCCATACACTTAGATGTTGTTTTAGTATCTCTCTGCTCTTAACTCCCTGCATCATCACCTCCCTCTGTGTTCTATTTCAAACTTATCACCCACTGTGTGCCATCTTTCTTTCTTGATTCCCAGAACTGGACAGACCCTGGCCTGTCTCTGGTTTGATTCTGCTTTCACTCTTTGGAAGCCGATGCTGATTTACCTATGACCCTGACCACCACGCCCTTCCCCCTCATCCTACACAGGGGTCCTATGTAGGTGCTCCCTGCAGAGCTGGCTTCAAACATCTGCTGAAATTAGCCTTTCACATTTCACCACTGACCATAGCTAAGACTAGTTCAAATAAACAAATAATTAGAGTTGAAAAGAGATATGTGATGTCCAACAACAAACCAACATGCAACATTATCCAGAAGGGCCATCTAAATTGGAGCTTATTTGATCACATCAGTAAGGAAGTACAATCTGAAAACATTCAAAGGGAATCATTTTCCACTCTTTGGCCTGACACCAAACACTATCCAGTCCCCCAGTCCAACGTTGCACATTAGCCCATTTTCAAGCATTAGGTGTGAGTAAGTAGTGAATTCATGTAGGAGCAAGCAAAACTCAGGGTTCTATAAGGTGGAGCTGATTGCACTCTGTGGAATGTAAAGCCATGAGGTTTTAGGAAATCAGCCCCAAAAGAAGACCTGAACACTTTCGTTAAAGCACTGTTTTTAAGGGTCCTGTTGTTTGTGTGCACTGGACAGCTTACGGGTTTTGAGAGGCTTGTTAATACTGAATGTTCTCTTCCTGTTTCTCTCTCTCTCTCTCTCTCTCTCTCATAGACTATTAGTGATTTTTTTAGCGGTGGGATCCCGAAGTGCTGAAACAACCTACCCAAGAGCTTCCAGCCTTCATCAGGTAACTGTGGGGCTGGGGAATCAGCTTTAGCAAGTTCATTAACTATTTTCAACTAGCCGCACAAATCCTAGAAGCTAATTGCTCATTTGCCAAGCAGGGTGGGCCTTGTTCTCCAATTCTTGGTGTCAAGAAAACTGAAACTTGTTTGCATTTTCCAGCCAGAAGCGATTTCACTTAATGCTTTCAATATGGAAGCACTCTGGTTAAAGGCACTGAGCAGAATTTAAAGGAATTGTTGCATCTTCAGAATTAAACTATAAACAGAGGGCAATTTTAAGAATTTGTAAATCCTTCTTCCTGATCCTGAAGTCTTTCCCTGGGGCTGATGTTAGGCAGGGCTTGGTCATTTTCCTTCAAGGGAGGGAGAAATACTAAATTAAGTGCCCCAGGAGATTTCTTTGCCGTGATCAGCCAAGAGTTTTCCCCATAGTCAAACATTACAAGTTACAAAATTACATTACAAAATTTTAATTCACCATAAATCAAAACAAGAAAAACTGAAATTTCATAATTGGTAGATTTCAAGATGATGCTTACTAAATGTGGGCGTGCATGCGTTTGAGGGGGTGAGTAGGAAAGAGACAACTACGGAGGGCTCAGTCTTAAAAGTAAATTTGAAACCATTCATTTCCAAGTGAGTGGCATCCTTGTTTGTACGTCACCCCTATCTCTATCTTGGTACAGGGTCCTGGTAACTGTTTTTGCACCTTCATGTGTGTTGCTGGTGAATGTAGAAATAAGGAAAGTGATTGTATTCTAAAATATTCCTTAGGCTCAACTTTTAAATGTTTCAGGGCAACTTTCCCAGTATCTGCTAGGATTTTTGAGACTTGAAGGCGTTTTTAAATGACTGATGACAGCTTTTCCAAAATTTTAAGGGGTTAATATGTGCATGAGTTTATCTGCAGATTATACTGCAGGGTTATCAAGCAATCAATCCACATTTAGTTTCTGTGTTTTTACAGCATGTGGTGTTCTCAACAGTAAAAAAGCATTGAAAGTATAGGCCTGGTCCTCATTTCTTGCAAAATTACCCTCTGGCTAGAGAAGTAAGTCTTAGAGAATGTTTATAATCATAAACAGAAAATCCAACACAAAAACATATATATGACAGAAGAAGATTGATATTAAAAGTAGTTAGAGAAGAGCAAAAATCAATGCCAAACAAAATGGATGGGATTGGTTAATTAAGGAGGCAAAACAATTTAAGAATACAAAAAGAACATAGTTATATTAAGCATCTGGAAAAATGATGCTCCCTTCAATTTCAAAATAGTTTCTTTTGACTAGAAGCTGGAAAACAAGAGGAGGCAGTTGTGGTGAAGACTGATGGATTTCATTTGATTAAAATGTAAATACCAACATCTCCAATCTAAATGCCATTGTATCTAAAGTAGCAATTCTAATGTTAACAAGCTATGTATTTCTCTGAGGAAATAGCTCTGAAATGTTCTTGCTAAAATATTTCTGATGAAATGTTCCTGAAAAAAATAATGTTGGTTTGTATATAGTAGTCAATATGTTCTTACAGAATCAAACTGAGTTGAGAATTAAAGCTAGTAGCTGAATTTGTATGATTACGAATAAAGCAGTGGAGAAGAAAGGGACTCAGCTTCATAAATACTCAGTAAATAATATGAGTGTGAATTCATGAAAAGGGTATAGTTTTTCTTTTGAGTTGATAATAGATACAGATAATGTATACGTATATATTGTCTTTAAATTTGGACTCTTACCTGGCAGGTAAACTGTGCCCCGAATATATGGTTTGTCTAAAACAGCAGGATTTAAAAGAATCATCTGTATGCTAGTCTTTTTTTTTTTAGATTTTTATTTATTTATTTGACAGACAGATCACAAGTAGGCAGAGAGGAAGGCAGAAAGAGAGAGGATTGGAAGCAGGCTCCCCACTAAGCAGAGAGCCCGATGCAGGGCTCCATCCCAGGACCCTGAGACAATGACAGGCGCCGAAGGCAGAAACTTTAACCCACTGAGCCACCCAGGTGCTAGTCTTAAAAGTCAAACATTGACAGATATATTTGGTTCAGTTTCTTTTTTTTTAAACTTTATTTTTCTTTTTTAAAAAGATTTTATTTATTTATTTGACAGAGAGAGATCACAATTAGGCAGAGGCAGTCAGGGGGAGAAGGGGAAACAGGCTTCCCGCTGAGCGGGGAGCCTGCCTTGGGGCTCGATCCCAGGACCCTGAGATCATGACCCGGGCCAAACGCAGACACTTAACCATCTGAGCCGCCCAGGAGCCGCTTGGTTCAGTTTCTTTCAAAATATTTGAAACTGCATAGTTGAATTAATGCTGATTACAGAGTTTATTGACCAGAAACAGTAGTCACCGTAACAAATAAAATTGCCAAATATATGTCTTGCCTCAAACCAAGATTTTAACTCTTGTTCCTCTTATGTCAAAGTAGAAAATCCATTATGAGAAATGAAACAAACTTTTAAATCAGTTTTACAGGCTTTCTGAAAACACCCTGAGCATAATATTGAATGAGGCAGTCTTTTTACTTTGCCTATTTATTAAAATCTTTTAACTTTACTTATTTATTTTGCAATATTCACTTTACTGTGCTTCATTCATTCCTGGAATCTTTCATCTAGTGTGTAAACTTATAATGAGTAGCTTTATGCCTAGATTTGTTTTCCTTTTGGGGATTATAATTAGGATGGAGTTGACTGTATCTAAGTCTGTGCTCGCACATGCCACCATTTTGTTGTCCAAGGATTCCGTGCCTTGCTAGCAGAATGAGTCATCTGGTGGTTAGCTACAACACACAGAAATGAGATATCTCATTTCCCCCAACACTTCTTACTTGGGGCTTCAAAATCCTTACTGGAGTTATAGGGGTTTTTTTTGTTTTTGCTTTTGTTTTTGTTTTTCTAACTCTGTTTCCTAACTTAATTTTTGTTTTGATCTCTTCATTTGTGCCCTCAAGATATATAGAACCATTGGGTATGCATTCATTGACTTCACAGTGGGTTTTTTTTTTTCTGTTTTTAACTTTTTGTGAATGTTTTCACATCTTCTCCCATTGGATTTTGTCAATCTTACAAAATCTGTTAACTGTGTCAATAAACACAGTCCTAAACTCCATCTCATCTACTCTCGATGGAACATTAATTTGTGTTCTAATTAGATTTTATTCCACATAGTATTCTTCTGCATGTTTTACGAAATCACATTATAACCTTTCACTTAGATGTACTCTTCTTTTAAATTTAGAAAATTTTTTTAAATTAATGAAGATGGAAACTATTTTGAATATAAAACAAGTCCAAAAGTTGCTAAACCTACAATTAGGTAATTGTGAGGACAATTAGCTACCAGCTGTTCGTTCTAAAGTAGCAAGAGTTTGCCTGTGTCACTAATTATTTATACATAAAATTTTGCACTTTTGCATTTTGGCCATTAATTAAATCATGAAGTTAAATTATGCATGATAATTGGGCATGAAAGAACAAAATGCAAATTGAGAAAACTTAGTAAAAGTAGACCCCATGATGAATATATTTTCTAGCCACATAGGAAAATGAATTTATGAGTAGTCATCTGAAGGGCCTTCTAATGGAACTAACTTTGCAGTTTAGATGAGAGATTTGCTGAGAACTCTTTCACCCTACAGTATATACCCTGGCTTCCCCAGGAATTTCTGGAGGTCCCAGGACAGATTTGGGGTTCTCTGGATACTCATCTGTTTCTTTCTGGCTGCTGAAAACTCTCCCTTTATGCTTTGAATTAGAGCCATCTCTGGGAAATGACCTGTCACCCTCTTTCCTGATCTAGTTATAGGTGCCAAGCACTGTTCCAGGCACTAGAGCTACAGCAGTGCACAAAACAATGTCCCTGTCTTCATGGAACTGACCTTCTAGAGGGAGGAGGCAGAAAAAGTACATGAATAAATGCATGCGGTTTTAGATGATGATTGAGTACAGAGAATGGAATAGACTGAGAAATGAGGCCTACTTTAGTGTTTGTTGGGAAAGACCTCTTTGAGGAAGTGATATTTGATCAGAGAACCAAAGGAAGGGAGGTAGTGGGTCTTACAGATTTGAGGGAGGAGTTTTCTAAATGTAAAAAGCAAAGGGTAAAGCTCTCAGAATGAAAACACATTTGATTCAGTGACCAACAAGGATATCTTGTGGTCAGAGCAGAGAGGGTAGAGGGGAGTGGGATGAGTCCAGAGGGCAGTATGGAGCAGATCATGAAGGGTCTTGTAGGTTACAATAGGAACTTACTTCGGATTTTACTTTGAAATTACTGGAAGGTCAAGGGAGAGTTTTGAACTAAACAAGCGAATCACCAAATTGAGAAGTTTTTATGGGACCAGACACTTGACGCCACCTAGCTACAAGGGAGGTTTGGTTCCAAAGTTCTGGTGACAGGGAAGGAACATGTTTAACATGTCTTATCCTCTGGATTAGTTATCAATTGCTTACTGTGACATTACAAATTACTCTAAAACTTAATGGCTTAACACATATTTATTACCTCATAATTTCCATGGATCAGGTGTTTAGGCATGGCTTAAATGCATTCTCTTCTATAGACTCCCTAACAAGGCTATTTCAGTCAAGGTATTGGCTGGGGCTATAGTCTCATTGGAAGGCTCAGCTGAGGAAGGATACTCTGTCAAGATCACTCACATGGTAGGTAGCAAAATTCCATGCCTTGCAGAATGTTGGAGTGAAGCCCGAGTTCTGAATGACCTATTGACTGGAGGCATCTCTTGGTTCCTTGTCCTGTGTACTCTCCATAGGGCATATCACAACATGGCAGCAAATGAGAGGCAAGAATTCGTATCTAATGAGAAAGAAAAAAATAAAGACAGAAAATAGAGAGACAAAGAGAGAGAGAGAGATTGAGAGAAATAGTTAGCAAGATGAAATTCACAAGTCAGTCTTCTCCAGTATAATCATGGAACTGTCATTCCTACAACTTTTGCCATATTTTGTTGGATAGAAGGAAGTTTCTAGGCCCAGCCTGTGCTCAAAAGGGAGAAGATTACACAAAATCATGAATACCAGGAGACGGGGATCACTGAAATTCTTGTCAGAAGTTGTCTACCATTTCTTCTATCTGCAGAAGGCTCTGACTTGTCTATAGCATCTGCAGTTGTGGTTCAGACCAAGGGCAAACCCAGGCCCAGCTTGTGCTTGGGAGCTAAGGACCCGAGATAAGCATGGTCTGGAGCAAGTCAAAGGAGAAGATAATGTGTTCAAAAGATCTACAATGTCCAGGAAGTTAGTAGTCAGAGAAAAGGAGGCATATACCACTGGAGCAAATGACTGAATTAATTACTTTCTTCTCCGCACATTCTCATCATAAGTCCATGCAAAGCCCTGCTTACATTTTAATTTATCTATTTCATGTATTCATGCATCCATTCATTCTTTCCTTTATAAATAACAGATTTATCATAATATTTGCCCACCCATTTAAAGCACATAATTCAATGGTTTTAATATATCCACAGAGGTGCTTAACAGTCACTAAAATCTAAGTTTAGAACATTTTCATTACCCAAAAAAGAAATCCCTGACCTATTATCAGTCAAGTATTTTCTCCCCCTACCCCTAGTACCTATCAGTCATTAATTTACTTTCTCTGTGGCTTGTCTATTCTAGATATTCATATAAATGAAATCATACAATATTTGTCCTTTTGTGTCTGGCTTATTTCACTTAGCATAATGCTTTCAAAATTCATATAGATATACCATATTTTATTTATCTATTCATGAGTTGATGGGCATTTAGATTGTTTCCACCTTTATATCATGAAATTCTAGAACCTAGGTGAGGTTTGGTGGGCTGAGGTCCCGAGCCGATGACCAAGAAAGAATTCTTGAGACATCTTTGGTGCAAAATGGTGGTTTATTAAAGCACAGGGACAGGGCCGATGGGCAGGAAGAGCTGCTGCCTCGGGTTGTGAGGGATGGCAGGTTATGTACCCTGGGGCTGGAGGAAGATGAGGGGAAGGGAGGTTTCAGTGGAGTTTTCATATGCTAAAGAGGGCCTACAAGGTGCCAGGATGTCCCAGGCCTACCTGAGGCCTTGCCCTTACAGCGGGATCAATGTTGTCTTTAGACCAGCCATTAACATTAAGATAGTTGGGAGACTTTTTGGTGGGTTGTCACAATCCTGCTATCAATCGTCTTTGTTAGTGAGATTTAGGACATTTGTAAGCCAAGGAAGACTCCTGTCTAGCAGGATTGTGAGCTCTGCAAGTTAACTATTTGCTTATTGTTCATGGCAGTCAGGGCTGCTACACATAGGACTGAGGGGGAGCGGATTGCGGGGGGGGGGGGGGGGGGGCGTATAAGGCGCCAGCTTTTGCTTTGTCTTCAGCCAGCCTCGTGCTCCCTCGTCATATCTATTATGAATAATGGTGATATGAACATGTGTACAAGTTAAAAGTTCACATATTTATTTACATACATAGATATATACATACAAACATATATATACAAAACCAAAATTGCTGGGCCATTGTGCATACTTTATTTAACTGAGTATTGCTGGACTGTTCTCCAAATGGCTGTCCTTTACTATGTTCCCAAAGCAAGGCATGAAGATTCTTATAATACCTCAGTTCTGTCAACTCTTAGTAATCTATAGCTTTCCAATATTTTCCAGGCCAACAGATGTAGGGTGATATCACATAGATGTTTTAATTTGCATTAATTAATGAGCTGGAACATTTTATGCACTTGTTTTTTGGGTTTCCTCTTTTATAAATATTTTGTTCCTTTAACCTTTTCCCATTTTCTATTAAGCTTCCTATCTTTTTGGTGATGCATTTAAAACATTAGTTTTTGTTGGCATTAGATATTACAATTTTTTTCTCCCCTCCTACCATCTGTCTTTAATTTTATCCATGGTGTCCTTCATTAAACAGAAATCTTTAATTGGAATTTAATCAAATTTATTAATTTTCACCTCACATCTTTGGGTTCAGAAAAAAAACAAAAATTTTCTTATTTAAGGAATTTTTCCCTACTCCAATATGAAAAAATAGTTTTGCAATTTCCTTTACAATGTTATTTTCTTCCTTTCATAATTATTCTTGAAATCATTGGGAGTATACCTTCATACAGGTTTTTAGATGGGAAACTAGTTTGATTTTTTTCTCCCATAATGAAACCATTCTCCCAGCACTATCCACCAAATAACCTATCCTTTCCTGTAATCTGTGGCACCACTTTTATCATAGCTTATGATCTCATATATACCTGGGTCTCCTTCTGAACTCTCATTCAATATGTATACATATTTTGCTCAATATTTTGTTCCATAGTCTGCTTAAATTTAATAGTATTTCTAACATGACTTGAGCTTGGCTGTGTGCATTCACCTTGGTCATTTTCCTCAGTGCTAGGAAAGTAGTAACCCTCCTTAAAACCAAACCAAACTAAACCAGATCAAAACAAAACAAAACAAAACCAAGCTTGAAAAACAAATCTGAGCAGGGGCTCACCTACTGGATTTTGTACAGGGAGCACTTTTGTTGATAATTAGCTACGTTGTGAAGGACATTGACTTCAGTGTTACCTAAGTGCCAAGGGCTACTTCCAAGTTGAAGGCTCAGTTCAGTTTCCAACAGCCTTCTCACTTTTCTTCATTCTAGAGGGTTTGTGGCAATTCCTTGCCCCATGGGACAAGAAACTTGTGCCATAAACTGTTATAAATCAAGAGCTTTGATGCACTTGTAACAAATCCAGTAGGAAACAGATTTTCTCAGATAGCTTAATTAAATGATGCTTCTTGTTAATTTACCCTAGTATACTGTTAGCTGTCCACGGAGATTTCTATTATCCACCATCAGTAGTGAGAATAAGATAGGACTTACTCAAAAGACATGTGATGGGAATATATAATTACCTTCAGGTTGTATGCAAATACAGTATCAGCATTTTTTCATATTATAATTATTTCTTTGTATCCTTTAGTTAGCTTCTGACTAGTTAGTTAGTTATTATGACTAGTTATCCATTGACTTTTACAATAATTTCATGTCACATTTAAAATAATCATAAAGCTATAAACATATTTTGCTCAAATATTTGATTTCCAGCCATGAAGCCCACACTTGCTTTGAGCTAACTGTGGCACATGACTGTCTGCAACCACGGTACAACAAGCTGTTTGGGGCCAAGCAGGTCAGTTCATTACCTTTGCATGGTTTCTCATAATTATCAGTTTCCTCTCCTTTCTTTCCTTCCTCTCACTTTTATTTCTGCCATACATACCAGTTCTCACTCCTAGACTCTCATTTTCTCACTTCTGATTTTTTAAAAAGATTTATTTATTTGACAGACGGAGATCACAAGTAGGCAGAGAGGCAGGCAGAGAGAGAGAGGGAAGCAGGCTCCCTGCTGAGCAGAGAGCCCGATGTGGGGCTCAATCCCGGGAACCTGAGATCATGACCTGAGCTGAAGGCTTAACCCACTGAGCCACCCAGGTGCCCCTCTCACTTCTGATTTTTAATTGATATATGTTATGGTCTAAAATTTACTCTTTAAGTAGAATACAATTCAGTGGTTTTTCAGTGTATTCACAAGATTGTGTGAACATCACCTTTATGTAATTCCAGAACATTTCATCACCCCCGAAAAGAAACTCTGTCCCCATTGGTAGGCACTGCCCCCATTCTCCCTCCCCTCAGTTCCTGGAACCACTAATCTGCTTTCTGTCTTTATGGATTTGCTTATTCTGGACATTTCACTATAAATGGAATCTTTTTTATTATGATTAAACACATGTAACATATAACTTTATATCTTAAGCATTTTTTTTTATTTTTTTAAGATTTTATTTATTTATTTGAGCGAGAACATGCACACATTCACCCGCTTGGGGTAGGGAAAGAGAGAAAAGGAGCAGGGGGAAGGGCAGGAGCAGACTCCCTGTTGAGCAGGGAGACTGTAATGGGACTCAATCCTAGGACTCCAGGATCATGATCTGAGCTGAAGGCAGACCCTTAAATGACTAAGCCACCCAGGTGCCCTATCTTAACCATTTTAAAGTATACAGTTGAATAGTATTAAGTATATTCACACTGTTGTGTAACCAATCTCTAGAACTCTTTTCATCTTGCAAAACTGAAACTCTGTCGCCATAAATGACAACTTTCCATTTCCTCAGTCTTAGAACTCCTTGGCAACAGGTCCACTATTCTAGTCTACATTTTGTCTCTGTGAATCTGACAACTCTAGGTATTCATTTAGGTGAAATCTTGTGACCAGCTTATTTCTCTTAGAATAATGTTTACAAGCTTCACCCATGCTGTATCATCAGTCTGTATACCACTCTTTTTTATTCTTTTGAGATACTATTTTTATTTTATTTTACTTTATTTTATTTTTATTGTATTGTGTTAGTCGCCATACAGTACATCGTTAGTCTTTGATGTAGTGTTCCAGGATACATTGTTTGCATATAACACCCAGTGCTCCATGCAGCACATGCCCTTCTTAGTACCCACCACCAGGCTCAGCCATCCCTCTACCCTCCTCCCATCTGAAACCCTCAGTTTGTTTTCTGGAGTCCACAGTCTCTCATGGTTTGTCTCCCTCTCTGACTTCACTCCCTTCACTTTACCTTTCCTTCTCCTAATGTCCTCCATGCTATTCCTTAAGTTCCACGTATGAGTGAAACCATATGATGATTGACTCCCTCTTCTTGACTTAGTTCACTCAGCATCATCTCCTCCAGTCCCATCCATGTTGATGCAAAAGTTGGGTATGCATCCTTTCTGATGGCGGAGTAGTATCCCATTGTGTATATGGACCACATCTTATTTATCCATTTGTCTGTTGAAGAACATCTTGGCTCCTTCCACATTTTGGCAATTGATTCCACTCATTTTTACAGCTGAATAACACTCCACTGTACGGATAGACCCTATTTTGTTTATCTATTAATCAGCTGCTTGATATTTGGGGTATTCCACTTTTTGGCTATTATGAATAATATTGTATGAGCATGCCTGTACAAATTTTGGTGTGAACATATATTTTCAATTTTTCTGTCATGCACCTAGTAGTGAAATTCCTGGGTCCTATGGTAACTCTATGTTTACCCTTTGATGAGATGCCAGACTGGTTTCTAATGTACTACTTTGCATTCTCACCAGCAGTATATGAGGGTTCCAATTTCTTCACACCCTCAACACTCCTTCTCATTATCTGTCATTCTGATAGCCATCCTAGTGGGTTATAGCAAGAATTCCCAATCCACTGCCCACCATTATGTCTGATCTGAGCCAGGGTAGCAGGAGAAGTCCAGTGATTGGTTGAGTGGATTGATCATTTTTTTAAACAAGAACTATTCATTTTCCATTTTTTTAACAAAAATTCATTCTGAACCCTTGCTTTTGAACTGATTAAAAAAATAGATGACTAGACTGTTTGAATAAACAATGTATGGTGGGATAGGCAGAGCCAGCCCACTCTGAGTTTGAATCCCAGTTCTGTCTCCCTGGACAAGTTATTTCATTTTCCTGGGTCTGTTTCTCTCTTCTGTAAAATGAGGTACAATAACAAATGGATGAAGTGTATGTAAGAGAATCTACATACTTCCAGTACAGAAGAGGTATACAGTAAATCTTCCGTTTATTTGTTCTTTGATTCTTACCAACCTTTTTATTAAAATCAATTTTTACTAAAATTTCCTTTGATCTCAGCCCTCAGGTATTCCTTGAGGTATGCTGGTTTTTCAAGACATATAACACAGAGGAAGTGGAAAATACTCGGGTGGCTTTTCTGGGGAGAAGAGCATTTGGTTGTTTTTTTTAAAAGGAGGGATATTAAAGCCCTACACACTTCAGTATGTTTGAAGCTTCAGTCTGAATCAAGCTGTGTGTACCTTAAGCTGTTATGGTTGTCATGGTAAGTGGTGTTTGCTTTCCATAGCAACTGAAGCTACAAATAATTATACAAATGCTGAAAAGAATGGCCAGAAAACAACAAAAAAAATGTCTTGATCACAGTCTTTAGGTGAAGATGTTTTCTCCTATAAAAGGATTTTAAGGTTCTGTGCAGTGGGGGCCAAGGGTGGGCGGCCCAAAATGTACCATAGTGGTGTATTGATTATTTTGAATTGAAGCTACTTGGGAAGCAACCAGTGCACAGACACTCAAGACCTCCTCTGTCCTCCTGAAGGCAGGAAACAAATCTCCTATATGAAAAATACCCTCCCTATACTAAGAAGTAAAAAGACATCCTTCTGTCTAGACATAGGGACTTTTTGTGGAGGCAAAATACATGAGGGCATGATATAATGGGAGTAGCCATGCCTTCTCATCTGGGCACGACTGATCTCTAGCTCTGAATCTGAACCTGAACTCTGGACAATCCTTCCCAAAGGATTCAGTAGGCTTCAGTGCCCTCAATTAGAAAATGATGGCTTTGGGCCAAATCATCAATAAGAACCCACTTGACTATGGCAGCATCACTAAGGCAGAGCCCCTAGGAAGTTCTATACTTCCACCCCACTCCCATCCTTGTAAGATACACTCAGGGATTCACTCACAGTCTGTAGGTTGGAAGGCATATGTAATTTAAATGTTCCAAACTTACTCTTGTTAAGAGTACAGGAAGAATCCATGGGCATTTAGGTCCCCTGGGAACATATGTTAACCATTTGTCTTTCTTTTTAGTTAGTGATCTCCCAGAAAAAAAAAATTATTTTTTTTTCTGGGTTTCAATGCCAGAACATGTCTCTTCCATAGTTTGTCACAGAAAAAAAAATATATATATTTTTTTCTGGGTTTTAATTCCAGAACATGTCTCTTCCATAGTTTGTCACATTAAAATATTTACTAAAAGCTATAGCAAAGTTCTAACTGTTGTGTGGCAAGAAGAGACAAGCAGCTATTATGATTGAGAGGCTGTTAGAGGCGATGAGAATGGGACAGGGTTTTCCTCAACAGCTGGAAGTGCTTGTGGCACAAAGCAGATAGTACTCCCACCAGGGGAATGATGTGACATGAACTTTTTCAAACGCCATGCTGGCTGCTGGGTAGAGACCAATTTGGAGGGGACAGAGTGATAGTAGGAAGGACTCCAGTCAAGGGTGCAAGCCAGAGCTGATGGGTATATGGACTAAAAGTGTGGAACCTTGCAGAATCCACTGATTGCTTTTTTAAAAAATTCAAGATGGAATGAAATAGCACTCCTTAAATTCCTTTCATGTATTTATCATTGGATTTTCCTATAAGTAAAACAAATCATACTTCACTGTATTAGTATTAGAGCAGGAAAAATGAGGGACTTTTAATGGAAACTCAACTCACACACTGATCCCTGTATTCCAGATGTACTAGAAATACTACCACATTCTAACAAAATGGCATCTCAATGACCTGGAGATGAACAAGGGTTTGAGTGCTCTGCTCTTATAAGCCAGGAGTGAAGCAAACAACTGGCAGTTTGTTACAGCACTTGTTTTTTTGTTTGTTTGTTTTATTTTGTTTTTGTCTTCCAGGGAATTCTTTTGGAGATTTCCACGGAATTTGGGGGCTTGCCGTGGAGGTTCCTCATGGCTGGCTTTTCTTTGCAGAGGAATGCCTAGTCTTTGATGTTGGCATGTCCCTTGTGAGAAAGACCAGAGGTAAAGTGGTACATCCAAGCAAGACCAGAAGAATGTCAGGTGGAAGTCCCCCAAATCTTGAATGTTGTGTTCAGAGGAGATGGACATCTGGAAACCTTGCCTGCCTTTAGTGAGTATTTTATTGTGCTTTCTGATCGTAATTACAGCTCCAGTGACCAGGGCCTTGTTCTTGCTGGGCTCTATCCCAGGCACTTTGCATGCATCATCCCATCGAATCCTCCCTACCTTACTATTTATTATTGGGTCCATTGGTGAGAGGACACTGTGGCTTCAGAGAAGTTAATGACATTCTCTAAGACTGACCAGGATGTATACTTAAGCCCAAACTCTTCCGGTTATTCTGCTGCTGCTAATATCTCTGCTTCTGGGGGCGGGTCATGGTTTGTTTCTGAGGAAGCTTGGTTGGTCATTACCAGGATTAACGCTTCTAATAATCCCTCTCTTTTGAATATTGTCTTTGACAACTCAGGAGTAATTGTATAATTAAAGTTAATTAATGCAGATGATATGCTCTACAAATGACAAACATTACATACCTACATGCTATCCATCCCTCTTTGCATGTCAACTGGCACTAAAAAAATTGATTTGTTTTAGGATAAGAAGAACATGAGCGTTGTGGATAATGGCACCTGGCTTTCCTCCCCTCACGCAACACTGTGCTTCAGGATTTAGGGAAGGGTTATGTAAATGCGTGCCTCACTAAAGAACTTTTTGCTCTATCATTTCCTGGTTATTTCGGATGTCATGCCATGCTAAAGCTTTTAAACTTATTAATTAGAGTTTGTGGTGCCTGAAGACTGTGCCACAGCTACAAATCTGAATGGTCTATTTAAAATGCACTTGGGGGGCGCCTGGGTGGCTCAGTGGATTAAGCCGCTGCCTTCGGCTCAGGTCATGATCTCAGGGTCCTGGGATCGAGCCCCGCATCAGGCTCTCTGCTTGGCGAGGAGCCTGCTTCCCTTCCTCTCTCTCTTTGCCTGCCTCTGTGCCTCCTTGTGATCTCTCTCTGTCAAATAAATAAATAAAAATCTTTAAAAAAATTAAAAAAAATAAAATAAAATAAAATGCACTTTGGGAAGAGTCATGCTGTTTTAAAATGAGTCCTTCCTGAAACTGAGTTTAGGAGCTTCTTTCTAAACGCCGTAAGAGTTTAGGATTTCAACTTGTTTTTAATGGAAGCATAGTTGACATGCAATGTGATATTAGTTTTGGGAGGACTAGAATTTTAAGTTTAATTTTAGAATGAGGAAAAGAATATATCCACAGACATTCCTTCCTTGCCTCATGGTGATGCACACCCGAGCTTTATTGTGATATGATTGACAAATTTAAAAAAATACATATTTGAGGAATACAACATGCTGTTTTGATGTATTTTTACATCATAAGTATGTATATATATATATATATATATATATATATATATTGTGCAATGATTGAGTGATCCAGTTTTGATACCAGAAAGACTGTGCTGTAGATAGAAAGTTCTGGAGCCTTTTCTGTGGCACATGTGTGTTTGAGGGACAAGGGTTGTCACTATTATGAATAAAGTTTAATATCAATGATGTTGTTAAATTAATATTTACTTTGTTCACCCCGTACTGTATGCTGGGTGAGAATTAAAGGTGTTTTTCCATCTTTCAACTCATTGGAGGTCTTTTCAACTTGTCTTTTTAACAAAACTGGCCAGCTTGAGAAAATAACATGTTTTGTTAAATCTAGACCTCAGTGAGGATTACTCAAGTCTGGAGTGAGAGGCTGAGCGAAGTGGTGGAATTGTCTTGTCTCAGTCTTTAGAAACAGCCCTGAGAAGTCCAATCATGTAGTGCGGGGCAACCCCACAACGCTCTAGTGGATGTCTCCGCAGGAAAGGGTTGGCAAGAAGGGCAGATTGGGAAGGGGAAAGAAAGCTGTTTTGAGTTTGGGATTATCATGCTTAATAAGATGACAAGTCAAGGGGAACAGCTACAGTTGTCCTCCCCGACTTTGTCCTCTGGGGCTCCAGCACCACTGAGGCTGCCGTCCAAGAGCAGCACTGGCCTGGCAGGACTCGATCCTCAACTTGCTGCTCAACCGCGGATAAATTTTGGTTGCCCTCAGGCTGCAAGGACACTTTTAATTAGGAGGAGATCTGAGCCTCTTTAGCTCCACTGTGGAGCCCCACTTGGACCCAAAAGACCCCCCATTTCTCTGCTCCACCGCCCTCAGCAGGTGTAGCTCCGCAGTGCGGTGTGCCGGAGCGGAACTTGGGGCTCGGAAGCCAGGAGCTCACCGGAAGGGGCGTCCCGCACCCTAGTTCCGGAGGCGGTCTCTGTGACCCCAAATAGCTTGGGTGAAGGCGGAAATGGCCCTTGCCTCATGTTCTGTACTGTGGGAGCGCCGCTGGTTTGGGGGTTCCATTGTCTGAGGAATCGGAGACAGCGCTCCATTGGCCAAACAGGAGCTTCCAAGCCCTCAGACTGCCCCGATTTGCCCCTCCGCTCCCCAGGACCCGGGGCACCCGGCTCGCAGAGGAAACCTCCTAGAGGCCATCCAACCAGCGCAGGCAGGTGAGAACTCCTGGGAAGTGACAAGTCTTGGTGGGCACGCTGCCTTTTGTCATGGCCAGGGGCTCAGAGACACGTCTTCTGGAGCACCCCAGCAGGGGTGGCTTGGTTGGGAGGACTGTGGGGGTGTGCCTGTGGAAGACTAGCATTTTGAGGCCTCCATAGGGATGGCATCGTAGGTCATACTGCAGGAAGAACCCTTTCCCTCTTCTTTGGAAATTTCTAGAAAGTTCCCAGAGAAAACAGTTTTGCGAGGAAACTGAGCGAGTAGCAAAGCCAGAGGCTCTCCCAGGCACATTAGCACGGTTGAGGCAGGATGGAAAGCAGGAGATTTACCTGTTGTTTACTAGGTTCAACAGCTGGTGCACTGTGAAACCGCAGACTTTCTAAGTTTGAAGGCCATGTTGCAAGCCTAAATTTTCAAAGGATCCACTTGAGGTTTCGTTTGGTTGTTTTTAAAAGATAAGGCATTTGCGTTAGAACCGGTATCTAAACCTCATCCAGACTTAGAGCAGAGAACTTTCCGCTATTCCAGAAAATCCTTTGCTAATATAAAAGGTGAAGCCCATGCATAAATCTGTAAACCTGTGGTATACATAAGTACAGCCTAGATAAATATAAACAGATGCTCCTGCAGCATGAAGTAAATAGGAACCCCCCAAAGTAAACGAAGTAAACAAAAACAAATTAAGTGAACAACTCAGTTTGTGGACAAGTTTTTATGGTTAATAGGACGACTTATGTTAAAATAGTCTAATTGTGTTTAAATTGATTTTCTGAAACTGTTCATTCTTTGAAAAATACAACCAAATTGAGCGTGAGAGAAAAGGAACTCTGGCAATTTAAAATAATTTTTCTATCAATAAAAGAAAGAATAGCATGTTCTGCACAGGATTGGGCGTGAGGGCAGCTGCAGTTTTTAACTCTCTCATGAGTTCAAGAAATAGAGGTTTTATTTAATAATCAACCAGATGAACTTGATAGAGAAATTAAATGAATTATTTTAGCAGGGGTCCCGAATTTTACTTTCTTACTGACAAGCACATACTACTTTCATTTTATAAAGTGAAACTTCACATGTCGGTACTGGCATAGTTTATGCCTCTGAAACTAGCAGCAAGATCAATGCCTCGCAAACTAGGGAAGTGCAGTTAAAGTGCACCAAACGACTCGGAGATTCTGAGCAAAGCAGGAACTAGTATTTCTAAGATGTCAAGGAATTTTGCTCTTTCCCAGATGGAAGCAAAACCTGAAAGATGAGAGAATAGATAGCAGTAAATCTGGCCAGGCCAGGAGAAAAAAAAGAAATGAAAAGGACAGCACAAGGTCTGTATAGTTTCCCTGCTGCTCTTCTGGGGTGTGTTCATCAGCAGGTTACTAGTTTCTTTGACCTCACCTATGAAGAAGAAATTTGAAAGCAAGTGTCATTTTCGTTATACTGATTAAAGGAATTTTGCATTATTTTTTTTAGCCTATTCCTTAAAAAAAAAAAAAAAAGAGGATCAACTGTTCTATAGTGACTAGCCCCTCAAAGAAGTGTGTTTTTTACTTTTCTAATTTAAAATGGCAGATGAGGAGCCCCAAAGTTTAATTGCTTGATACTGGGTAAACAGAGTGAGCGAACGGACCAGTGAATCATCCAGAAGCTCGGGCTTGGTCAGCTGAGCTTATTACATATGTAACTGGATTAAAATGAAGATAGCCCTTTATCTATGGAGCTCAGCAGCCAGAGGTGTGCTCCCCTATGACAGGGGACCTTGGATGGTGGGTGAGGCCACTGGGGGTCATTGTATGATGACCCAGGGAAGAAAACTCGAATTTTCTCATGTTGAAGGGTTATTTCACTACAGAATGATTCTTTTTTCAGTCCTTGCCTTGTAAATGTAGTTATTTGTCTCAAGAAAATACATTTTAAACAATTCTGAGAAAGGTTTTCATGTATGGTATATTCCCATAGATAAATAAAGTAGTACGGTATTAAATTTCTTCTTGTTCTTCTTAATGAAATGAACTCCCACTTGAATCATTACAATTTGAGATTAGTGTTTGAGATTATTTTATTATTTTTTTGAGATTAGTCACTTGACTGAATATTAGGGCAGGAGACTCTCAGGCTGAAATTCCATCCCAGGCAATGACAAGACCTCTTAGCATGGTCCTTATCTTACCCAAAGCTGCAGCTGTACAAGGGAGAAAATGTCGCTTCTGGAGGAATCATAAATTCCTCTTGTTTTATAAAATCAAGCAATTCTTCAGTCAAATAAATAGCCAGTTTAGTTTAATCACTCCTGGAGACATTCGCCGTGATGACATTCAGAAACAAATATGGCCAGCTGAAGTGCTTGCTCTAAGAAATAGTACAGTCCAGTTGTGTTGGAAGTACATAGCATTGTTCTGTTTATTTCTCTGTGTGTTCTAAGAAAAGGGAGCATACAGGTGTGACTACACCAAGGCATTGAAAGAGGATTTTTTCCATTAAACTCTGCGGAATCGCTGGAAAGCATTAACTTATGATTTTGAATCTTTATTTATTATTATTATTTTTTTTAAAAGATTTTATTTATTATTTGACCGGCAGAGATCACAAGTAGGCAGAGAGAGAGAGAGAAAGAGGTGGAAGCAGACTCCCTGCTAGACAGACAGCCCGGTGCGGGGCTGGATCCTAGGACCCTGGGATCATGACCTGAGCCAAAGGCAGAGGCTTTAACCCATTGAGCCACCCAGGTGCCCCAACTTATGATTTTGAATGTACATGGACCAAAATGGCCAGGTTGGAAAGATGTTTAGGCTTAGTGATGAGAAGGCCTGGGTACCTCCCTCCCCCCAAATCAGTAAGTCACTGCACAAAGAATCTCTGCCTCTGAACATGTCTGAGCATGGCATGGCATTTGTAGGGAGAGGAGGGGGCACAAGGGGCAGGTGTAGGGTCTGTGTCCACCTCCCCTCCTATCCAGGACCATTGTGTGCAATTTTGTTTGCAGATCAATTCACAGGTACCCAGATTCTTTAGTGATTAGAACGAATTGAAAAAAATAAATCCTCCTACTCCTCTTAAATTAACGGAAATCTGTTTAGGTTAATGTAGTAATTACGGTTGTTGGGAAAGCAGTTGGTTTGTGGTGGTAAAACAAAAAATTGTAATGAAAGTAGAGTGTAATTCTTCTTGTTTTAGCCCCAATTCAAAAGTCATTCAACACATTTACATTATGACAGGCATCCTTGGAGCTGGAGATGGGTGGAAGGCCAGTGGAGTAAGACACAGGTACTGCTTTCAGCAAGCCCCACAGGCTAGGGGGTAATTTTGTCACTAAGTGCTTGCACTAAGCTTGAATATGTGACAGCATCATTGGGATAGCAGAGAAAGGAGTGACTGACTTCCTCTGAGGAGGTAGACATTTGGGTCTTGGCACATCTCCCTCAAAGAGGAAGATTTAGATTGGGCTTTGAAGGATGAGATCCAGATTCTTAGAAGGAGAAGCAGAGGGAAGGGCATAGATGAACAAAACGAAAGAGGATGGAAGAAGCATGGTATTTTCCAAAGCGAGAGGTGACCAAGTGAGGGTACCTAGTCCTGAGGCCATCAGAGGAGGGTTGGGGAGCCACAGTCAGGTGGGTGGGTTGGTTGGTTTGAGGAATTGTCTTTCATTTCTTGGACAATAGGGAGCCATGGCAGGGTTTTAACAAAGAGCATGATTCCAGATACTGTGGGGATGACCTGATTGGGCGGAGGACAGAGGCATGGACAGTAAAATAATTTAAATGAAGCAGAACAAAAGAGATAGAATTTTATTGAGTATATTGCAAGGGAGCAGTGGACAGGATAGCAAAGGAGAGACTCTTTGCCGGGAAGCAGTGGTGGGAGCTGTAGTAAACAGGGAAAGTGAGGAGGTAAGAGAATGTATGGTATTTTCCTTTTTTGGTACCTGTGCTCAGTGATTGATAACTCACTGGTCATCTAGGGCCTATGGCTGTTTTGAGGTGGTCACCAAGTGGGCCGATTGGCATTTAGCATGGTGCTCACTGTGGGCCTTTCGATCTTACTCACGTTTTCATTGCTTAAGCCTGCTGCCTAAAAGTGGCCTTTACAGGTATCACATCTGATTCAGACATAAACCACTGGGACTTGCTATGATGTGTTGGATTTGGGTGACAGGTTAGGCAGAGGGAGCTGCTAAGAATGGCTCTACAGTTTCCTGCCCTTTTTTAAAAAAGATTTTATTTATTCTTAATCTCACAAAACAAACTGAGGGTGGCTGGGGGGAGGGGGTTTGAGAGAAGGGGGTGGGATTATGGACATTGGGGAGGGTATGTGCTTCGGTGAGTGCTGTGAAGTGTGTAAGCCTGGTGATTCACAGACCTGTACCCCTGGGGATAAAAATATATGTTTATAAAAAATAAAAAATTAAAAAAATATATTTTATTTATTTATTTGAGAAAGAGAGAGAGGGAGAGGAGGGAGAAAGAGAGAGATAGAGAGAGCACACAAGCAGGTGGAAGGGGAGAGGGAGAAGCAGGTTCCCCACTGAGCAGGAAATCCAATGTGGGACTCAATCCCAGGACCCCAGGATCATTACTGAGCCAAAGGCAGATGTTTACAGACTGATCTACACAGGTACCCATACAGTTTTCTGTCTTATCTAACTAGTTCCATTTGCTGAGGTGGGGAGCACCGAAGCATGAAGAGTTTGGGCAAGTTTAGAACCTGAGTGTGAAGTACTGGTGGGACATCTAGGAAGTATCCAGAGCCAGAGCTCAATGGAACAGTCTGGGCTGGAAATAGAGACCTAGAGTCATGGAGGTCTCCCTTCGGCAGAGGCTTCTATAGACTATTGGTACCTCTTTATGGCTCTGGCATAGGGAAACTGAGTCATGGCTACCCACCCCGGCCATAAAAATCTGTTCTGTTCCCTGTCACACCCATGTAACTCATGTTGCATCTGAATACTGATAGCTGAACTCAAGCTCTGAACTCAAGAGAGCTGAGCAGACAGCCCAATGAAGGGCTCAATCTCAGGACCCTGGAACCATGACCTGAGCCAAAGGCAGAGGCCCAACCCACTGAGCCACCCAGGCGCTCTCTCAGGTTTCTTAATAGAGCACATAAACTGCCTTTGAGGTAGGCCTCCCAATTCATAGTCTGCAAAGAAATTTTACCTTTTCCCTTTGTCCTTTATCAAGAGTGTAAGACCTCTGTAAGGCTTTTCCCAAACACTACATAAACATTCAATGGACTTACAAATGGTGTTGATGAGAAATAGAATATTGTTCTTGTTATTTGATATGTATTTATGGAGTATGTGTCCTGACTTGAGTTTAGCTAATGGCCCACTAGGGAAGGGTGCTTTGGAGGTTGATGAGTTTTTCTTCTGATTCTGTTTCTAACAATTAAGCACACTGTTTAAGTAACAGGTTGTTCTTTGATTATAGAGTGTTCATGACCACTAATAAATGTACCCCATATTTAAATATACAAGTTGCACCTCTGGGAGGGCAGGGAGCTAAGGGCAGTCAGCCTTTCATATGCTAATACCTGAGATCAAGACACACTAAATATTATTCAATCAAGCTAATATTTAGCTTTGGAAATTAAGGCATAAATTCATGAATTTGATTAGTGTTCTTCTCTCTGCATTGATAGTTAACCGTAATATATGTATGCACACAATGTTCCAAGATTTTTCCTTTTATTTTTTGACGATGTATGTTGTACTTGTTGCAGTATTTGTTGAATTCATTAAAGCTGTTGTTTTTCAGACTAAAGCCATCCTAGAGTTGTACTCCCAGTGTGTCTTCATGCTGTTTGCCTCCTTGTTTAAGTGAACTTTGACATTCAAGGTTAAAGTGAACTTTTATCATTTGGGGCACCCACCAAATACATGGGTGTGCAGTGCATCTTAGACTTTTCATGGAACTTGCCCTCCTTTATGGTATCTGATTTTCCTGAGAGGACCTTATGGAGTGGCGAGGTCCAGGCTTAGCACCATTTTACAGATGCTCAGAGAGGCCAGATGACCTGCCTAAGGTCACCTGGCAAGTGCAGAACTGGGACTAGGTCCCAAGCATTCTGGCTTCAAGGATATTGTTGATTTCCACTAGTTTCGCAACTTCCCTAGTTAAGGCATTGGATTAATAATTTCTGAAGTGTAAACGTGTAAGTCAGCTCTTTCCTCATAGGAAGCAGTAAGTATCTCCCTTAGCATAGGTGAAGAGTTTTGGAAGCTTCACTCCTCGGGGTTTATCAGACCCATTTGAAACATTCATGAGTGCTCTGCAAATGTACTTCAGCATTAGCTCCATTTGCTGATCTTCTTAAGAAACCTAGGTGTGAGATGTGCTTTATGGTGTGGACCACATGGTGCTTGCAGACGAAAAAGCTTTAAAGTAACAGGCAGGACTTTGGGCAATTGAAAGGTCTGCACTAACGGATTGTACTTGGAGGTGAAGTTCACAAAGTAAATCAACATGAAAAGTCTGGAAGCTCTCAGTGAAAACTGTTTCATCTTTCTTCACATTCCACGAGAAACAAGTTAGAACCTTTGGTGTGACATTCCAACTTCTGTAATCACAGAAAGCATTTGAATGTCTTGAGCAGAGATGCCGTCGTGGCTGGCAGGGAGGGCATTTGCAGAGCCTCACTTTAATGTGGTTGTGTCAACCACCAGCATTAAGAAAAGGAATTGGGGGACGCCTGGGTGGCTCAGTTGGTTAAGCGGCTGGGCTGCCTTCGGCTCAGGTCATGATCCCAGCATCCTGGGATCGAGTCCCACATTGGGCTCCTTGCTTGGCGGGGACCCTGCTTCTCCCTCTGCCTCTGCCTGCCACTCTGTCTGCCTGTGCTTGCTCTCGCTTCTCTCTCTATGACAAATAAATAAATAAAATCTTTAAAAAAAAAAAAAAAGAAAAGAAAAAGAATTGGGTGGGAATGGGAGCTGGGAGTGGAGTGGGCAGGAGGGCATGTGGCTTGGGCAAAGCCAGGAGTCAGCAACAATTAGAGTGGTCTTTTAAGTGAGGAGGTCCACAGTCTTTCAATCAGGAAATGGAAGGTTTCTTTGGCCCCTCTTCTAAATGAGGACTGTGTGGCTAATAAATTCAGTCACTTTTTTTTTTTAACCAAGGTGGTAGATATATTTTTGATCATTCATGTGATATTGACACAGAATTCATATATTGATCTTAAGTTATTTTTTAAAAAAATTTTCAGCAGATTCAGGGAGACAGCTTCCTTGGTTTTTTGGATAAAGCAGCCTAGGATGTATGGGAGGGTAGAATAAGTTGAGGAGAATTGGAGATTGGGGTGGGAAATTATCCTAAATTCAGGAGGTTAAAATAAATGAGGAGAAGCCACCTAACTTCTGAATGGCTTGTTCCTTACTTGATAAATAGGGATCAGTTGACTTGCCTTGGGAACAAACTGTATTCACAGAGTTCTCACAGCTACATAAAAAAAGATTGGAAAGAAATCATCTGAAATGGCAATATTTGCCCCTGGGTGGTAGAATTGTTTGCACTGTTTCTCTGATCTATTTTGTAAATTTAACGTTCTTAAAAATAAGAAAACTAAAATAAATTTCTTTTTAAAACGAAAATGTCAAAAGAAACAAGGCTGGCTCTTTCTCAGCATTCTAGTGGGAAATGATTATAGTGCTCTACAAAGCTATTGAAGGGGCTACATAGTGATGGAAGGTTTTTGTATTTCTTTTGGAAGGATCTTAAGGGAAGGGCTTTGCTGATGCTTCCAGATTCCAATGCTCCTTTCTGATGTGAAGGTGGCCCCGGGACCTTTGTCTTGAGTGGTGAACACCCAGCATGCAGCCAGGAGCACTAGCAGTGGGTGCTCCCTTACAGAGCACCTTTTGGGTCTGGGGCTAACAATTGTCCTGCTTCTTATTCGGTAAACTGTCAGGCTTGTGGGCTGCCAGCTGCCTTAGCTTTACCAAAAGGAGGCGGTTCTCGTTCATTCTTTTACTGTGTATTGTCAGCTGAATAAATCAGCCTACCACAGGCTTTTGGACAAAAGCTCTCCATGAGGATTACACTGCCAGGTTGGAGAAAGGCCCTTTCAATGCTATACAGCCTCACGTAGGGGCTGTGTTCAGCTGACCACCTTTATGCAAATCCCTTTTCTTTGTTGAAAGGCTCCCCCTGAGACAGAGGCCAGTTAAGCCTTTCTGGGCAGATAGGCTTTGTGCAGGGCTGGGGGAGAGATCGCCCAGGTTAGGTGCTCCTGGGAAGAAAAGCTGATTGAAATGTTTTTGTAAATGCCATTGCTAAAAAATTGAACGCTGGCAAAAACTTCTTACAATTAAGAGATTATCAACAAAGAACTAATCATTCCTCAAATGGAACAGATTAAAATGGCATAGAGTTTGGGAGTGCTGTCATTATCGATCTTTGACATAATGCAAAATATATTACATCTGTATCTCTTGTTTCCAGTTCTCTTCATATCCTTCCTGATCCTGGCCTTCCTTGCTTTTGTCTGGAGTAGAGAAGCGCTGCTTACTCCCTCCATCCTAATTGAATATTTTCAAGGTTTTATCTTCTCTTTAAATAACTCCCTAGGGCACTCCGACGATTACATTTCAAATATTCTCTGTGTACGTGTCTTGTAGAATTGTGGACTCTCCCAAGATGGAGGAGATCTACAAGTCACCCGTCCAAATATCTCTTACGTCTGTGTGGACAAAGTGATCATTCATGTCAAGTAAAGATGGGTTTTCTGGCATTTTCTTTGACGTCTAAGCAAGCAAGAGAACATAAAATGGGTGAATTGTCTCTCCAAACTCTTCCATAATCCAGTTCCTTTAGTAAAAAACATCTCTGGCCTTATGACTTTCAACCACTCCAGCGCACATTGCCCACAGGCCCATTATGATTAATACTACCACATCTGCCTCTTACCTTACCCTTTATCCTTTCTTCTATCAGTCTGCCTCCTTTAGAGCATGTCTGAAATCCACCCTCTCTTGCAACTTTCCTCTCTTCTTTTTGTAACAACTACCTTCTAAACTCAAGCCTTTCCTCAGCCCATCTGCTTGAGTTCCCTGCATCATCTCTCTTAGAGCTGGTTTGATCTTAGTAGTCACTTTCTCAGAAATTTGTAGTAGTGTCCAGCTATCTTACAAATCAAATAAAAATGTTAATGTCTTCAGGTAGAAAACCCAGCCTGTCTGACCATGTTGATTTTCCTGTTTGATACTTGGGTTCTTCAACATTCTCACTACTTAATTTCTAGAGAATTCCTTTGACAATTATGTAGCTCTTCTTTGAAATAATAATTATTTCTTTGTAGTTCTTTTAGTTTTAATGGCTGATGGGAACAATAGCAGCAGAAGCAGTAAAACTAGCTGGCATAGTGCCTTCCCCATAGTAGATAACTATCTGGGACCCGAACAACTGAGCAAATAAATGGAAGCACTGGAAATCACTGTAGACACCCTGATCTGCCCAGAAACCAGAAATGTAGGACTCAGATTCCTGAAAACAGAATCCTTGCTTCCTTGGTAGCTTCCTATAGCAGTCAAGAAGTATGAGCCTTACTAAATATGGACGAGAGTGGCCTAAAATATTCCAATATAATCTTTAATACTTTCAGGTTCTTGACTCATCTTCAGTATTTCTGTGACTTTATGTATGTTAATCTTCCTGTTTACGAAGTTCTGCTATGAACAGTTACAGTATCATTTTCTTTGGTTTGTTTCACCAATTGGCTTCTTAAAATTTAAACTGAACTGAAGAGTGAGAAACCGTACCCATCAGATTCTTAATTAAATGATTCACTAAGACGTCATTCAATGGTTCCCTTAAAATATACCTTTTTGTAAGGAAAGGGTTCCACATATGAAGTCATCTTCCCTACATATTTTTCTATATATCCTCAGTCATTCTTTCCTGAACTAGTGTCTCTGGTGAGAAGAGCAAGCCCTTGTCACAGTCCTCACCCAACTAAATATTTTTTATTCCTCACAGTTTTATGGGTTAGGTTCAGACAATCATGAGTTGTTGAGAGAAACTAACACTGTTTCCCCACAGAGGGGAGAGACTGGCCACACATGACTTTGATACAGTACTAACAAGGGCAAGTGCCATCAGAGAGAGGATCAGAAAAGCACTTCTGGAGAAAGGGCTCTGGGGAATGTGTCTTCGAAGGATAGATGTGTTTTCAATCAGTGAAGACATGGGAAGGGCATTCCAGGCCAGGAGACTGTCATTGAGTAAAGGGCAATGGGAGGTAATGAAGAGTGTATGTTTGGGTAATGGCAAGTACTTCCTGGCATTCAGAAGATGTGAGCAGTGGTGTGGCTTATGATCCATTCAGTGCATGCTTCTTGTGCTTCCATTCTTTGCCAGGTGCTACAGACAGGGAGGAATGAGATCGGATTCTGGCCTTATGCTCATAGTCCAGTGGACACAGGGGACCAGCAAGGGCTGGAATAGTGATCAGGCACTCTAGAAAGTGGCAAGTGCCCTGAGACAGTGGTAGATAGACAGTGAACTCCTTGGAACTCATGGAGGAAGAATATGAGGAGAGCATTCTATACAATTCTGAAAAAAACTTGAGAGAAATGATATCTTTTTGGATCCAAACTCATATATCCAATTTCTTCAAGCCTCATAAAAGCTGTAGGGGTATGTTTGCCAAACATCGGAAACAGATTTCTATTTTGGGACCATGCTCTTTGGTTGTGCAGAATTGGTACTACTCAGATGGTATAAGGATCATGTGTCCCTTAGAGAAGGAGGGCATACTCCCTGTCTAACATGAAGCAAGCCCATAGCACCTGTTAGGAGAAATTCATGGACATCAGCACTTCTCTATCTAGGATTACACATAAACATTTTTCTTAATTGTACATAAAGGAGAGTTTGTATAGAGGCATATATTAATGTCATTTTTAGGGGTCGTATCACAGTTACTGGATAAGAGAGCATCAGAAAGCTCAGTCCCTTTGGTGAAACAGGATTGAAGGGGGCTGGAGTTAGGAGGAGACTAAGGAAATTTGTCTTCATGAAGAAGTTAAAAGGAGTTTAAGAACCTTCTTGAGTGAGGGGCAATCCTACTTTCTTCACCCCAAAGCATTACTGTGAGAATCACAGCACTGTATGGAAAAGTCCGTTTTAACCGAAAGTCTTGGTAGTTGAAAAGGATTCTCATCTTTATTTTAAGTGTGCATTTACATGATGATCGACTTCCTTTGTGTTGCTAGAGGGCTATTTTTTATCTAGAAACATTTCTTTCTTTGAAGGTCATCTGGATAGACTATGTACTGCCCAGAGACAACATTCATTAATTTCTTCATCTCTTATTCTTGGGTAACAAGACAGTTTTTATCTTTTAGACTTTTCTTTTATATTTTCCTAAACACGTATAATCTGATGCAAGTGAGAGTCTTATGTGCTTCGAAACTGATCAGCGAGTCATAAGTGTGGGGAAAAATCTAAGTAATGGGTTGCATTTTAAATAATAGTAAACACCAGAATTAATCAAAAATTAATACAATCAAGGCATACTCAGTCAGGCTTGAAGCACAGGTCAAGATGCAGCATCAAGTAATCACAGTCAGTTCTTTTTTTGTTTTTGTATGGAACACTTCACAGATCTGCATGTCATCCTTGTGCAGAGGCCATGCTAATCTCTGTAATTGTTCAAGGTTTAGCATATGTGGTGTGGAAGCAAGCCCTATAATCAATTCTTAACACCAGTGAATTGAATGCATGTGAAATTGTATAGCACAAATAAAAATATCTGTTTATAGATGTTCTTGATTTTCACCAGCTACAGATTTGAATTCAAATATTTTATTTTAAGAGATTATGGGGGGGGCACCTGGGTGGCTCAGTGGGTTAAGCCTCTGTCTTCGGCTCAGGCTGTGATCTCAGCGTCCTGGGATCAAGCCCCACATTGGTCTCCTTGCTCAATAGGGAGCCTGCATGTCCCTCTCCCACTCCCCCTGCTTCTGCTCTCTCAAGCTCTCTTCGTGTCAAACATGAAGTTAGATCTTTAAAAAAAAGAAAAATATATATATTCTACTTGGTCATTCTAAATGTAGCATTCTACCCATATCCTGAGAGAATTGTAAAGTGAATTGAAGAAAAGAAAAGATGTTTTTGTTTTAATAAATTGTGGATTTTGGATTGAGGGGTATGTGTGTGTATGTGTGCCTGCATGCAAGGATGCTTATACACATGCACACAGGCCAACTCGGAGAATAAATGCAAACAGAACTGAACTTGAATGTTGATTATTTGCATTTAATTTTATATTTATATAGGTGTGTATATAATCATATTCTCTTATGAATGAAAACTCAACCTACATATTTCCCTTGAACTGTAATGTATAAAATAGAATGTAACATACATTTATTGCAATAAATGTTATTTGGTATTTAAGTTCTCTGGGAACTTTGATACTTCTGTACTAAAAAAGTGAACAGATATAAAAAATCTGTTTATAAATCTTAAGATGGAACCCTCATATTCATTCTCAACCATTACTTTCAGAAGGGACATTTTCCTAGGAATGCAGCTGGTCAGCTCCACAAATATATTTTCAAAGATTGCATGGAACTTATATGTCTCTCAGGCTAAATTGTTCATTTTCTAAAAATATCTCAATAGAAACACAAATTTGTCCCTGTGTAACCTTGACATTCCATACCAGGAGTATTTCTTTAATGTAGAAATTCCACTGTGATGGTTATACCTGGTGAATGGATTTTACCACGTTTCTGGCTTCAGAGTTATTTAGATGTTAAGTGTTAAGGGTATATTAATTTGGCTCATACTATGCAGGAAGGAGAACATTTTCTTACATAGATAATTCTGAGTGAGACATATTTGTGTCTCATGTGATCATTGTAATTGTTTTTCATTTAGAAGAAAGTCTTTTCTGTTTTCCTTTTTTAAAAATTCCAAGTTTATTGAAATATATTTAACGTATAAAAATTATGAAATGCTTCATGAAGTTGGTTGTCACCCATGCACAGGGATCATGCCAGTCCTTACTGTATCTTTCCAAGTTTACTGTATGTGCTACCCAAGCGAGCACTGCTTTCAGTTATTCTTTAAAAGAAAGGTTAGGTGTGAGCCCTTTATCCCTAGAGTTGTGTCCCATGTATCTGGGCAGGCTTTGTTGGGGACTTTTTGTGGAGCATCCTGGACTGAAACTAATGAACCAGTTAAAAATGACCTCTGTACTTACCACATTCGTTTTCCCTTGGACCCTTCCTAATCTTTCAGGGAATCCTAGACTGGGGTTTGCATCCCAAAGTTCATGAAATATTTATTGTTAGGTTTACAAAGCTTCCTTTCTGTCATTCATAAGCTAAAATACTTCTTGTCATTGAATGTGCCTGTGGATGGAAGGTAAAACAAACCAAGGACTCAGTGAAGTCATCTTGAAGAGTCCCAGTGCTCCTAAACTTGTGAAAAGCCCTGAGATGTCTGTCCTGTAGTAAAAAAAAAATCTACTTCACTATATTTAACTGAGCATTTTCCAAGTGTACCCAACCAAGGAACACTTCATTTTAATATTTGCTTCACATCTACTAATATCCCTTGGTGTTGTATTCTGTGGAAGCAATAACATTTGGGAAGGTCTGGGTTACTTGTATGAGGCCATTTTATGCATGTAAGCAATGACATATGAGCCTGGCATTCTCAGACTCCCCAGGAATAAGATTTACCAGCCATCTCTGAGCAAGAAGATTAGCAGTGGTTAATCACAACTTCAAACTTCCTAGGATAACTGGCCATGAATGTTTGCATTGATTTAGGTTCCAGCAGGTTTGAAGGTAGCAAAAACTCCTGTGGTATCTCCAGTAGGTTCAGAAACTGGCTTTCTAGGCTTAGCACTTTCTCTGCTGCAGAGACGATGGAAAACAATGGTCAGCCCCCAAAATGAAGAATGAGACTCATTGGCATAGTCCCCTCTGCTCTTAGATGCTATTGTACTGGGATGACATTCCACAGAGATCTCTCCTCCTCTCCTTATGTATTGAGTGGCTTTGAGAGGATGGACCTTGGTGACCATGTCCATGTCCTTGAAGGGGAAGTGTGGGGACCAGCATCACACCTGTGATGACAAAGGGTCTCTTCCCCTTGAAAGAAAGCTCAGAGAATGAGTTGCTTCAGAGACAAGTTAAATAAAAGAGCTTCAGAATACATTATTCGATTTTTTTTTTCTTTCTGAAAAATCATCTGTTGAGCCATTAAGGTCACAGACCAAATTCAATTCCATGTTTCTGAGAACCCATCTTTTCCACTGTAGAAAACTGAGTTTGCATTTGGTTTAACAAATTAACTTCTCTTTAAAGAAAGAGTAAAAAGTAATCTACCCATTCTGCAAAAAAAAAAAAAAAAAAAATTGAAATCCTTGGTATCAAGTTTCAGTGGGTTTTCTTTTCAATGAATATGATTGGAATTCTATTTAATATGTGACTTTAGAAAGTCAGTTTATATAGCATATAAGGTAGAATCTAATGTGGAAAGATTAATAGCAAGTGTTTATTTTATGAGCCAGTAAAGACTCAATTAAAAATCTTGAAAGTTCAACATAAGTCTCTTACTTAGGTGTGGTGTATTTTGTCATTTTTATAAAATTTTTGAATTACTGGAGTAACTAGAGTAATTTTTAGTTTCTCTAAATTCCAATATAATGTGCAATGAAGGTTTTCCTCTGCATAAGTAACTCGAAGAGGTTATGCTGAGTGAAATAAGTCAAGTAGAGAGAGTCAATTATCATATGGTTTCACTTATTTGTGGAGCATAACAAATAGCATGCAGGACATGGGGAGTTAGATAGGAGAAGAAAAGTAGAAGAGTAAAGTGTTTCACAGATCTATAGAACCCAAGTCAAAGGTTGAGTTATTACTCAACTTTTGTGAGGAGCAAAGGAGTAACTCTGTAGGAAGCCTACAAACCTTAGATATTTTAGTGAAGGAGTTGTAGTGAAATAATTGAGAGGGACATGGGGATAATCTTGATTCAACTCTAATTTTTACATAATAATTTGTGAGTTCCAGTGTTTTAACCAATACCAAAGCATGGTTACTTCATTTACTAATTTATTTACTCATTCAGTAACAATTTTGGGGCAAAATGAGGATTGAAGTTCCAGGGGAGATGTTCAGGCAAGGAAGAACTTCTCAGCAGCTCAGTCTAAGAGCAAGAATGACTCTGGCAGTCTGACATGTCCACCCAGAAGTGCCTGCTTGTAGCCTTGCCTGACTATATACTCCCGGGACCCAGAGACAGGCCCAGGGAGCCTGGGTACCGAGTCTTGCAGCAAACACTGTCTCTTCCCATGTATCAGATTTCAGGCATCCAGGACCTCTAGACATGTGTGGCCATTTTCCTGGGGTCAGTGATTTCGTGCACAGGAAAAGAAGGAAAGGAAGGAAGGAAAGGAAGAGAAAGAGGAGCGAGCCTATCTTTTAGAATCTTGGAGGCTATACTTTGGTGCTTTGCATGATTTTTATTATTAGACAAAGTTAAACACATTGATTTCCCAGAATGGGTTGAAATTGAAGTTCTCTTGGAATATAATGGATCAAAATAATTTTTCATTGATAATGGTTTGTTCTTTCCTTCATAGCAATTTCAGGTTTACTTTCTCTGTACCTCTAAGGATGACAGCCCAAGATTTCTACTAGCTAGGGAGCTCTGGGCTTCACTGTGGCAGAGTTTAGAGAGTTACATTTAAGAAAAAGTATGATTATTTTAACCCAGAAGCTCCCCTGCAACCTTAACATCAGGTCCCAGCTTCTATAGCTCTGTTTCTATGTTCCCTCCATGCCTGCCATCTTGGTTCCTTCTTCTCAGCTTCCAAACACTTTATGTGAATTTAAATTTTGCCAGTTTCAACCTTATATTCTAGTTAGTTATCTGTTTGCAAGTCTGATCTCCCAAAGGGTAATCCATGTCAACTTTTGTCTCTTTATCCCCCCGGAGTCTGCCAGAGAGTCATAACTCAGAAAATGTCTAATAAATAAATGGGATTTAAATCACATATAACCCTTCAGGAAAGGTGTATTGTCTGATGAAGGGAAGAATTTCTTTACTTCAACAGTGGAATGTCTACTTTTCACTTAGAGCTATCTGGGAAAAAGAACCAGAGTATTGGGATATAGGAGCTTCTCCTTATTGCTCTTTCCCTTTCGCATCTTCTCTGTACTCTTCCCTTAGAGATGAACTATCAGCTACACCTTTTGAGTTTCTCATTCTTCACATTTGGTAAATTCTTGAGTTGGTTCTTTTACAGATTAGACAGTATTAGAATATGGGGACTAACTGATGAAAAAGAGGAGAAGAGAAGAGTAGGATATGGGAAGAACGTGTCCTTTGACTAAACCTGGAAAGAGAGGCATTGCATAGCCAGCCCTACCCACTCAGTTTTGCGCAGTATCAGTGAGTAGCTGAAATAGGTAGGTCAGAGTTATGATGTGTGAAGGATAGAAGAGGAAAATTTTCTGTGTAAATAGCTGAGTAAGAAACTCCAGGGACAATAATCTTGACAACACATTCTTGGGTCTTGAGTGAGTCTAAGAGTGTTAGCCTTGGTTTGATTCCTCTATCTTCTTAAATAATCATAGCAGCAAACACACAAGGGGGCTTTGGTAAAGCTCTTAGGTGGGAGAGAGGTGTGACTGGGTTTTGGAACTCATAATCTCCAACCACTGGAGGGAGCCAAGGTGGGAAGGAGTAGATGGAATGCAGTTCAAGAATCTTACCCTTTACAAAGCCCAAGTGTTCTGGCACTTCAGCCTTCATTCTGTCTAGAGTCTTGAAGCACACCAGACTGTCACTCTTTGCTATAGACCAGAGATCTCAAATACTCAAATCTTGTGTCTCACAAATCACTGTCAAGGGACTGGGCTCTTACCAGGATAGAAACCAAACTTGCCTATGTTTTTTAGCAAAGGACATTGATGTGTTTAGACAGCTTATCAGCATATTTATGATTTTTGGTGAGTTTCAAGGACATGATCAATTGCAGAAAGGTTATTGGACATAAGTGTGATTGCTACAGAACTTCAAAGTAATTGTCCATAGGCTGGGGAAACAAAATTGAGAGAAACATGAGAGGTTTGTGCTTACTTCTAGTCTGCTGGAAGGTCATGGGTGGAGAATGGAGGCGGGGGAGGGTGGGAGGAGGGTAGGTGGGAGATGACACGTGGCGTTTGCAGATGGGCAAGGTCTTGAAAGAGGGCCAATGTCAAGTCATGGAGAAGTGGTACACTAGGGAGTGAATGCATTGCCACTGACTCTGAAGGCAGCCTTGGGAAAGTTAGCTAACCTCCCCGGACTCCATTTTCCTCATCTGTACAATGGGGATGGTAATAATAGAACCTTGGATTTAGTAAGTGTTTAATAAAGGTCTCTTAATGTTATTACTTTGTTAAACTTTTTTTTTTAGACTTTATTTATTTATTTGATAGAGATCACAAGTAGGCAGAGAGGCAGGCAGAGAGAGAAGCAGGCTCTCACTGAGCAGAAAGCCAGACATGGGGGTCAATCCCAGGACCCTGAGATCATGACCTGAGCTGAAGGCAGAGACTAAACCCACTGAGCCACCTAGGCGGCCCTACTGTGCCAAACTTTTTTGAAAAATCTTCTATCTTCCTACTGCTATAAAGCTTAACCTGGTAAATGTGGTTGAATCTGGGCCTTGTCCCAAGGAAGTTTTATGGCTTAAATGTAAAAATAACATTATAATGAGGTTGTTCTCATATTCACAGAACTCTTAGAGCAAGGGGCCTTAACACAGATTCTGAGCAAACTGCACCCCAGTTTCCTTGAATTTTAAAGAAGAGATAGAAACATAGCCTTGGTGATTAAATTGAAAAGTTTGCAATATTTTCCAGTTCTGCGTGGGTTTTTCTGGAATTCGCAGACTGTTTTAACTTAGTGAAATCATATTTATTTATTTATTTATAATATTTTATTCATTTATGAGAGAGAGAGAACATGTGTGCCCTAGCATGGGGAGGGGCAGAGGGAGAAGGAGAAGCAGGCTCCCTGCTGAGCAAGGACACTGATGCTGGGCTCAATCCCAGGACCCTGGAATCATGATCTGAACCAAAGGTACACACTTAACCAACTGAGCCACCCAGGCACCCCAACGAAATCCTTTTTAATTGAGGGATTGTAACTATCGGTTTAAATGTCTCTTCCTGTATGGACTGGCATCTTCATGAGGGCACAGACTATGTGCTTTCATCTGTCCTAGTTCTAAAAGAATTCAGAGTAAGTCCAGGGAAAATCAAAAGAAGATCTAAAAAAGGTATGATAAAAACCTACTGGTGCTTCCCTATTAGTTCTCACTAGATTTTCTTAAATGTCAGTTAGGAGAATATTATACATTTCATAGATTAATAGAAAATCGAGGTTGTTTTAGAGTGACTTAGCAAGAAATATAGGGATTTTGAGCAATAGTTTTAAAACTTTCAGTTATAAGATGACTAAGTTTGGAGAGCTAACATGCAGTAATGTGACTGAAGTTAAGGATACTGCACTTTCTACTTGAAATTTGTTGAGAGTAGATGTTAAGTGTTCTCACCACAAAAAAAGATAATTATGTGAGGTGACGGGTGTGTTAATTATCTTGATCATGGTAATCATTTCACAGTGTAGATGTACATAAAATCATCACATTGTACACTTTAAATATATACAGTGTTATGTGTCAATTATACCTCAATAAAGTCAGAAAAAATAGAATTGCCCTGCAAACCCCACAGTCACTGTCTTTGCTAAGGAAAGACTAGCCCTCAAAATAGAGATTGAAGGAATCATTCAGGGAAAAATAGCACCAGACAGGACATCCTTAAGAAAACTGGTTTTGCTCTCATGAATCTTGCATCATTAAAGCTCCTTTTCTGCATCTCAGGGGTGGAGGCTTCTATAGGGATTGATTTCTGTGTTTAGTACTAGGACATGCTTTGGGATTAAGTGAAACCATGAAGTTCTACAGTTCTGACTGAAATCCTACAAATCTTTTCACCTGGATATTTATAGGGTTCATTTGTGAGATTTTATAGTCTAGCTGCCATGATTAGCAGACTTTGGATCAATTCTGCTTTTTTAGGATGTGAAGTTCTGCAGAGGGAACTTGTTCTTTCAGGGAAAATCAAACTAATGTTGAACTTCCCTTTGCCTGTTGTGAGTGGAGATAGCCCTGGACAGTTCAAGAGAGTACAAAACAGTACTTTAGCCATTAGGTATGAGAAACTTGGAAACCATTTATCTTGCTAAATGCTTCCATAGGCCATTACCATCCTCCAACTCTGAAATAGCTTAAGCCATGATAAGGTTGGTGAACAAAATTCACTTTGGACATTGAATAGGCTGGATTTCTCTGGAAGCATTTCTTCTCTAAAACCCCAAGACTCTTAAGGCCCACATCCCTTTGATCCTTGGTATTCTGAGTTCCCATTTCCTTTCTTCTATCATCTGGGTGTATAGGACTATATTCTGTCACTGTGAACTTGGCAAAGAGAAAGGAGAACTATGAAGGTGAAGTAGATGGCACCAGCTCTCTCACTAGAGGTAGCATGAATTCTCTATATCCTCTTTCATGCTTATGCACATTTTTGGATTAAACAGATACCAAGTAATTTGTACATAGGGAGAACAGTTTTAAATATGTTAGGGTATAGAAAGCAGAGTAAGACTCCTCTGCCGTGAGGATACTTACACTCTAATGTACACAGAGCACAGTTTATATAGGGGTCCTCAAAGAGAAGACTTGGGGGGAAATCTGGGAAGAATTCCTGGAAACAGTGATGGAAGACAGTGTAGTATAGTTTTTAACTCCCAATACCAGACTCCTAGGATTCAAATATCAGATGGAAAATGTACAAGCTGGGTGATCTTGGGCCATCCTTCTGTGCTCCAGTTTCCTGAGAAACTGAGATGAAAACATCAGAGCCTACCTCACACAGGTGATGTGAGAATTGAGTAAGTTACTTGTTGGAGAGATCAGGGCCTCTTTGTAAGTCTGGGATAGTGGGAGACCCAGGGGAAGACTTTGGGAGAAGATACAATATTAGGTTAGTGTACTGAATATATGAGGATAGACTGAAGTAGGGTAAGAGTGGAGATCAATGAGGACAGGATGGTTCTAGGAATTGAGGTGAAGGGCCTGAGCCTGAGTTCTGGCATGGAGGACAGAGAGAGAAGCAGGCAAGCAAGAGCCACAGTGTAGAGGTGGGCTCCATGGATGCTGATCAGATGGGCTCAAACAAGGAGAGAGAAGGAAGAGAAGTATGGAAGGTAATTTTGCAACTTTGATTTGTAGGGATAGAGATTTGATGCTCACACTTGAGGAGTTTTGACATATAATTGGGTAAAGATGAAGAATTTGGACTTTCTAGTCCTTTTAGAGGATTGTTATACAATAAGGGGAAAATTTAATTCTGGAGAACTTTCTGTTGTTGCTGCCAAGGGAAGTAAATGTTGAGTTCTCTTGATAAATAAGGAAGGGAAAGGAACAAACATTAAATGCCACCCTGTCACTGATCAGCTGAATTCCTGCATAGCCTTGGGATTCTGGATGGGACAGGCTTGTGGAGGGGACACTCAGTTTGACCACAGATGAGGAAGCACATTACTCAGGGACTTCACGTACAACCCAGGCAAAGGTGGGAGAAAGGATGTAGGAGATTGCATCCAAGTGGGTAGTTAGAAAGCTCAAAAGTTATCCATTTATTCATATGCCATCATCCATATCAGGTGAGCTTCCAAAATGTCAGAGTAATAATCTCACTGTTTAATAACAGAGATAGTGGGTAGTGGAGCAAGACAGGGCAAGCTTATTTCCCCTGAGGTTTGAAAAGCAGCACAGAAGAGGTGATAAAGCCAATGTCTACAGACTGATTGGAATCCCAGTTCTGTCAGGTACTATCTATGAAAGCTCAGAAAATTACTTCAACTCTAACTGAAATTTTTTTTTTCCAGTTTTGTTGGCTCATGTGGAATTTAAGAAACAAAACAAAGAAAAATAACAAAAGCCAAACTCTTAAATACAGAGAACAAACTCGTGATTGCCAGAAGGGATTGGGGGATGGGTGAAATAGATAAAGGGAATCAAGAGCACAGTTGTCTTGATGAGCACTGAGATATGTATAAATTTGTTGAATCTTTATCTTGAACACCTGATGCTAATATAATACCGTATATTAATCACACCTCAATAAAAAATGATGGAGAGAAGTTGGTCATTAGTTAAAATAAGTTTTATTGAGATGTAATTGACACATAACATTGTATAAGTTTAAGGTGTACAGCATCTTGATTTATGTATATATTGCAAAGTGATTATCACAATAAGTTAACATCCATCACATTACATGGTCACAAATCTTTTTCTTTGTAATGACAACTTTTAATATCTACTGTCATGGCAAGTTTTAAATATAAGGTACATTATTGTTAACTATAATCACCACACTGTACATTATACCTCCAGAACTTATTTATTTTGTAACTGGAAGTTTGCAACTTTTGATCACCTTCACCCATATCCTTCACCCCCATCCCCCACCCAGAGCAACCATCAACCTGCTGTTTCAATGAAATTTTTTTTAACATTTACATATAAGTGAGATTATACAGTGTTTGTCTTTCACTTCTTATTATTTCTTTTAGCATAATGCCCTCAAGTTCCATCTATATTGTTACAAATGGCAGGATTTCCCTCCTTTTTATGACTGGGTAATAGTATTCCATGTGAGAAGTGGGAGTAATAGCACCTGCCACACAGTTGAGAGGTTAAAATGGTGGGTTTTGAAATACACAGAACCTAGCATGTATGTAGTAAGTTCCATAATTGTTAGTGATGATGGCCCTGTCTGTGCTGCCACTGTCCCATTGTAAGCCTTTCTGGGCTGAATTCCTTGGGTGTTCTAACCCTGTGCTTCCCAAAGCTTCAGGTAAGACCAACTCTGCTGAGAGGGGGGCCACACTAAATTTTTTTAATATATATTTTTAAAGATTTTATTCACTTATTTGACTCAGAGACAGAGAGAAGGAGGAAAGGAGAGAGTATAAGCAGGGGGAGTAGCAGAGGGGGCAAGGAGAAGCAGACTCCCCACTGAGCGGGGAGCCCTATGAGATGTGGGGGCCAATCCCAGGATCCTGGGTTCATGATCTGAGCAGAAGGCAGACACGCTTCACTGACTGAGTCCCCCAGGGAGCCCTGGGGGACTCATTTTAAATAGTAGCCTTCTTTCAGCCTCAACTTCCTTGTAATCATCTAACCCACCCCCAGGGTGATCTTGATTAAATACCAATATCCATTTTATCCTTACAGAATATCACTTCGAGTCATAGCACCTCCACCGTGTTCTCATGTGACACTAGGGGGGGGGGGTAGATCAAATTTGATCTAACCCTCCTCCACCTGATATTCTTGATTTCAACCACATTGTGTTGCATGCAGAGCAGGCCTGGACCTTTATTTTTGGTTTTCTTTGGTTTCTTTTGGTTTCTTTTGTTTTGCCTTTTTATTGTGGTAGTAAAATACACATAACATAAAATTTACCAATTTAACCATGCTTTAAGCATATGACTGAGGGGCACTAAGTGCATTCACACTGCTGTGCGGCCATTGCCGCTCTCTGTCTCCACAACTTGTTCATCATCCTAAACTGAAACTCTGTACATGTAAACAGTATTTCTCTATTTTTCCTTTCCCCAGCCCCTGGGAATCACCGTCTTACTTTGTTTCTTCATACAGTTTGCTATCCGTCATTTCAGTGAATCTTCACAACATCCAATGAAGTGGTGCTATTATCATTCCCGTTTTTTAGGTGAGGAAACTAGGGCCCAGAAAGGTCACGTGACTTGCCCAGGTTCACATGCTAGGCAGTAGTAAAGACAATCTGATGTCGCCATACCATGCTGTTCCACGACAGTGCCTCTACTCAGGCTTTGTTTTCTGCCTGTGGTGTCCTCTCCTCCTCCATCTACTGGCTGAGGTCTTTTGGATCCATTGCATAATTACCTCAGACACCTTCTGTGAAGTTTCTAGTCCAGCAGTGATAATTCCGTTGACTTGAATCAGTGGACTTATGTAGATGTCAGTCTTTCCCATAAGCCTGTGTGCTGCCAGGGTGTAGTGGGCACAGGGATCAAATGAATGGCTGAAATTTCAGAATTGGCAGGACCATACAAAGGGTTTATAGATGATCCAGATTTTTAATTGGACTATGACTAAGATTAGGAATTTAAAGAATTGCTGCTTTCTTTCAGGGGCATGTTCAGTTTTTACTGCATCATATAGAAACTGGAAATGTCCTACCAGAATATTGAAGGATGTAAGAAACATTTTGCTTCTTAGTATATTGCCTCAGACTAAGAGAACATACCATACAGAAGTCCCAAAACTGCAAAACCAGTAAGAGATGTATGTGTAGATGCGACTTTGTTTCTCTATCCTCTGGGTTTGCCTGCCTGTCTTCTTCCTGCCTTCTTTCCTTTTTTCCTTTCTTCCTTTTTCTTTCTCTCTCCCCTTTCCTTTCCTTTCCTTTCCTTTCCTTTCCTTTCCTTTCTTTTCACCTGTTTTTCTTTTAGGAACAGAACATAATTAGTAGGATAAGAGATGTTCAGCAACCTTTGGCTATTCATCAGCATTTTGCCAGGTAGGACACAGTGTTTTTTCTTTGACAGGTTCATCCACCAAACATTTATTCAGCATAGGTTTTCTACCAAGAACAATTTGGGATGCTGGGAATATAGCAGTGGACACAAATCACCTGACCCTGTCCTTAGAAGGAACTGTAGAAGGTGCAAAAAATGAACATCAGCATTGGTCTAGGAAAGAGTGGATATTTTACTTGTGGAGGTGTGTGTGCTCTTACATAGATAGGTTCATTTTCTTCAGTGCCTGGCTTCCCTATCACCTCACCTAGACCAAGGCCCATACCTGTGCAGTGAGAGCTAGCTACAAAAATCTCAGGTTCAAGAAAAGAAAAGCCATCCTTGGGATGCCTCGGTGGCTCAATTGATTGAGCAGCTGCCTTCGGCTCAGGTCATGATCCCAGCGTCCTGGGATCGAGTCCCACATCGGGCTCCTTGCTCAGCAAGGAAGCCTGCTTCTCGCTTTGCCTCTGCCTGCCATTCTGTCTGCCTGTGCTCGCTCTCTCCCCCCCTCTCTCTCTGATAAATAAACAAAACCTTAAAAAAAAAAAGCCATCCTTTGGGGATAATGTAAAGGTATCAGAAAGTCTGATCCTGTTTCTGGATCTCTTTTGGGTTATGACTTTGCCACTTGCCCTTTCCTGGTTTATGCTTCATGGTACTTGGCACACATGTTACCTAATTCAGTCTAGGTTAATTTTCATTCTTAATTTTAACCATTAGAAAAAGATGTTCCCTTAAGATGGGTGAGTAAATAGAGTCTTACGAGGTACAATTTTTGAAGAAAATTTTGATTGAAAATAAATTGGAAAATTCCCTGACTTGGTTGATATATTTATGCCATAAACATTTAACATCATTACTGTCTACATGAGAATTGTTAATATTTCATTTTCACTGTTTGAATATCTTTAATAAACCTTACAAGAGTAAGAGATGTTGATTTCATTCAAATTGATGAAGCATGCCATCATGCATTTCCCCTTATAAGCTTAAAAAAATCCCCAGAGTCATATTGAGATTGAAAGACCACTTTCCTTTATGTGAGCAATTGTTTATTTAAAAAAAAGTGTGTGCATGTACGTCTCTCTCTCCCTTTTTCTCTCTCTCTCTGTATAAAGGAAGACTTGGTCCTTGATAATGCACAGCCAATTTTCTAACTACTAATGTATGGTATGATTATCTTCCACAATGGCATTTTAAATACTTTGAGGTTTTTATTTTAAAATAAACAAATATTGTAACCAGAGTAATAGCCAAAGATGGATTCACTGTTACATTCTGCTTTTCTTCAGATCCTATCTGGTTTTCTTTAGAATTCCATATAAACATTTTAAATGATGTTTATATGAGCCAAACACTTTCTGGCCATTATTGGTCTGTGAAGGCTGCAAGGGTTTCCTTCTCTCTGTCAGTTGGGCCAGGCTGACTGACAGATTGGTTGGGGGTGGGGCAGTGGGAAAACTGATCTGGAGGAGCCCAGTAAGGGCTGCTGCTGAGCAAGGATTAAATCTGCTGACCAGCTCCTTGGGCCCCCCAGTCACTGTCTGGGATTAGGCAGCTCTACAGAGAGGGCAGTTGTTCCTTGGTTACTGAGCACTAACTAGTTAACTTTAGCCTCTTCGGATGTGGCAGGGTGAAATGTGCTATCTTTCTTGCTGTATTTTTCTTTTTATGAAACAGATATTTTTTATGATTGCATTTGGTTATCGCCAGAAACTACTGGTGATATTTTCAACTGAATCCTCCCCAGTTATGCTATAACCTCTGATTCATTTATTGCTCTATCCATGTCATTTTTAGCAGCCCTGTTCTTTGCTCTCTTCAGATTGACTTCACCCCCCTGACTGCTGTAATTTTTCTTGGTGAACCTCCCCGTCCTTGTTTCCAACTTCTTAGTCAATCTTTACATTAAGGTCCAACTTTCAAGTACTTTTTCTGGCCAATATCCTTGGTGGCCTCTTGTCTTCCTCGATGCTCAGGAAAACACCAAGCAAAGATCAATCTGAATATCTCCCTCATCCATTCCTACATGCGGGCTGTTTGTTGCTCTGGAGAAGATCTTGCTTCTGTGCTGCTGAGGACCACTCCAGAGTTACAATCTTCCACCACATGTTCATGATGAAGACATACATTAGGTGGCATAATAGCCCCACTCTGTCTTTTGCCATGTTAGATTGATCCAGCTGGTCCACTTCATGGTGATGGATCTCAGGGTTCTCTCATTCTTGTCACAAGTGGCATTAAAGGACCTCTTTATTGCCAGTTGTTTGTCCTCGATTCCTTTCCTGAGGAGTGCATTTTATGGTCCTTTAGACTGTATACTACTGCTAATGTGACTATCTCTAATTAAAGCTATAATGTATTGGGTGGCTACTATGTGCTAGACACAATGCTAACCACTTTTTATGTCCTTTAGCTTAATTCTCACAGAAACTTTGCATGTAGGTGTTATATAACTCAGACTTTACAGTTCAGATAATCAGGACTCAAAGACTAAGGAACTCACAAAGA
Source organism: Mustela putorius furo (assembly GCF_011764305.1). NCBI lineage: Eukaryota > Metazoa > Chordata > Mammalia > Carnivora > Mustelidae > Mustela > Mustela putorius. The sequence continues at coordinate 3,272,958 of NW_025422048.1, read as the reverse complement.
CTACACAACTCTGAAGGGATACAGTTGGGACTTGAATCCAGGTCCAATTGATTTGAAGCCCGACCTCTTCACTGTTCAGCACTGGCTTCTGTGTTTGAGAGGTGTTTCTTAATTTTGAATGTTACACATATAACGAACTTAAGAAATGCAAAAAAAAACACTCCTAGAAAACAATAAAATAAAATAACATATAAAAATAAAAATATGTTTAATCACATATTAAACATAATCACATATTAAACACATGCTTAATCACATATTAAATACATAGCCAGAGACACCTCTGGATGTTTTCTTTCCCTAGTCCTGTTTTCTACACAGGATTTTATTTGTTTGTGTATCATGTTGAACATGATTGGACTAATATAACATACACAATTTATGACCTTCTTTTTCACCTATATTATAGCAAGTATTTTCTTTCCTAATGTAGATTCTTCACAAACATGCTTTTCAGTGGCCTCCACACTGATTTAAAAACATATGAAAAATCCACTGGGTAATGTCGCAAATGCAGAGACTTTCCATGAAATAAGAAATGTAATTTCGGGAGGAAGGATAAAGGGAGTTCGATTCCTAGTGGCGGGACAGTAATACTTTAGTTCAAATTGAAGAATGCAACAAGTGTAGACATTTCACATGGAGCTTCATTAAAATTCAACTTTAAAAATCCTCAAACAGAATAAGCAAAGGTAGATGAGTCTGAAATTGTGGAGAATTTGTTGGAAAGGTCATCATCAGCCCTGAGTCATGTAAGTAAATTCCTTGAATTGCAATGCTGTATGTCGTCTTTATCCTGACATTTCTATTCCTCTAGGTTTGCATCCAAAGAAAGTCATGGTCTTGCTATTCTTTTGCCCCTCAGCCTTAATTCTCTCTATGGCTGCAGGGTGCATGATGTGTTCACTTTGATTCTAATTCAGGATTAAGCCTTTAGTGTCATTTAATCCTCATCCATTTCTACTGGGAGATGATGGCACATGTTTTCTGTGTGTCACACAGGCCCCAGATGTGGCCCCTGAAAATGTTTCAGGATTAAGAATTTAATGAATTGGGGCGCCTGGGTGGCTCAGTGGGTTAAAGCCTCTGCCTTCAGCTCAGGTCATGATCCCAGTGTCCTGGGATCGAGCCCCACATCGGGCTCTCTGCTCAGCGGGGAGCCTGCTTCCTCCTCTCTCTCTGCTTACTTGTAATCTCTGTCTGTCAAATAAATAAATAAAATCTTTAAAAAAAAAGAATTTAATGAATTGACATGACTACAGCTTTATAATAAGCTTCAGTGACTAGTAGGACACATCCTTTTACACTGTTGTTGTTCTTCAAGATTATCCTGGATATTTCTGATTCTTTGTTCTCCATAGGAATTGTGTAATTAACTTCTGAAGTCATATAGAAAAGTAAATCGCATAGAAAAGTAAGTCTTAAGTCATATAGAAAAGTAAATTTCTGGGTTTTGACCAGAATTAAGTTAATTACTAGATTAATTGGGGAGATCTGATAGATTTATGATATATGGGGACTTTCTGTCCAGGGAAATGGCATATCTTTCCATTAATTTAGATCTTCTTTTGTCTGATTTAATAAAGACATTATTTTCTGTGTAAATAGCACATTTTTGTTGGATTAACTACTGATCACTGTAGTTTCTTTTTTCTTTTTCTTTCTTTTTTTTTGGCAGCAAAGCAAAGTTTATTAAATGATGAAGTGCAAAGCTTCTGAACAGGGAAGCAACCCAGAAGAGTTGCCACTTAGTTTTTTTTTGTTTGTTTGTTTGTTTTAAGTAGGCTAGTAGTTTTAAAAAATATTTTCATTATTGAAATAGAGTTGATATACAATGTTATATTCATTTCAAGTGTACAACATAGTGATTTGACATTTATGTACATTATGAGCTGTTCACCACAATAAGTGTGGTTCGCATCTGTCACCAGACAAGGCTATTATAGTATTGTTGACTACATTCTTTATGCTGTACTTTTCTTCTTTGTGACTTCTTCATTTTGTAGCTGGAAGTTTGTACCTCTTCATCATCTTCATCTACTTTACCCATCCCCCCACTATCTCCCCTCTGGCTACCATTAGTTTCTTTTCTATATAAAGAAACCTATAAATTTATTTAAAAACATGAAAAAGTGATTTGTGTAATTATAGATATATAACTTTTTTGGAAATACATGAGACCAAAAGTATGTATAGTGTAGTTCTAATAAATTATAATCTGATAATTGAAGTTTGTAAAATTAAAACATAATTTTCATAATCATTCAGCTATAGTTGTCTAATTTCCCTTGTTTAAACCTTTTTCAAAGGTTTCTTCTTTGATTCACAAATTATTTAGAAGTATTTTTTAAAATTTAATTTCTAAGTATTCAGGGGTTTTCCAGATATTTGGTTATTTATTTATTATTGATTTCTAATTTAATTCTCTTTGAGAAGAGAACATAATCTATATGATTTTAATGCTTTAAATTTACTGAAACTGGTTTTATTGTCCAGCATATTTGGAATCTTTATAACAGTTACACATAGAATGGAAAATATCTGTTCTATAGTTGTTAAGCATCATGTTCTGTAAACACATGGGGCTAAGTTTGTTGGCAGTGTAAGTCTTCAATACCCTTACTTATTTTCTATTTACTTACACTATTGATTACTGGTAGAAATGTGTTGAACTCACCAGGTGAAATTATGGGTTTCTTTCTTTCAGTTCTTACTCATTTTGAAGTTTTGTAATTAGGAGCATATCTATTTAGGATTGTTATGTTTTCTTGATTGACTTATCATTGTGAAACATCCCTCTTTTTCCTTAGTACTATACTATGCCTTACCTGAAGTATTCTTTGTCTGATATTAATTAGCCATTCAAGCTTTTTGTCATTAGGATATTATATATATATATGCTTCTATTCTTTTACTTGTAACCTAGCTGTGTCTTTATAATTGAGGTATTTTGTAGACACTTGAATAGTTGACCCTTGAATGACACAGGTTTGAACTGCAAAGGTCCACTTATATGTAGATTATTTTTTATGTAAATACCGGACAGTACTGTAAATGAGTGTTCTCTTCCTTATGATTTTCTTAGTAACATTTTCTTTTATCTAACTTACTTTATTGTGAGAATGCCGTAGATAATATACATAAAATCCAAAATCTGTGTTTATTGACTGTTTCCAGTAAGGCTTCCTCTCAAAGGTAGGTTATTAGTAGTTAAGTTTTAGGGAAGTCAAAAGTTAAATGTGCATTTTCAACTATGTGGGGAAGGTTCACTGCCCTAACCCCTCATATCATTCAAGGGTAGTTTGGTCTTACTTTTCTTTTCCTTTTTAAAAGATTTTACTTATTTATTTGAGAGAGAGAGAACGATAGAGAGCATGAACAAGGAGGAGAAGGAGAAGCAGACTTCTCGTGAACAGGGATCCCAAGGTGGGCCTTGATCCTAGAATCCTGGAATCACGACCTGAGCTGAAAGCAGATGCTTAACCTACTGAGCCACCCAGGCATCCCTATTTCTTTTTAAAGATTTTATTTATTTGTTTGAGAGAGAGAGCATGAGCCCAGGAGATATGGGGCAGAGGGAGACGGAGAAGCAGGCTTCCTGCTGAGCAGGGATCCCGACTTGGCGCTCTATTCCAGAACCCTGGGATCATAACCTGAGCCCAAGGCAGACCTTAACCAACTGAGCCACCCAGGCACCCCTTGGCCTTACTTTTCTATCCAGTTTTAGCAGTTCCAGACGGAACGTTTGTGTCCATTGACAGTTAATATAATTATCAGTATGCTTAAACTTAAGTCTACCATCTTGCTACATGTTTTCTGTTTGTCCCATTTGATCTTTGTTTGTCTTTTTCTTCATTTGGATTAAATGAGTAATTAGTATGCCATTTTATCTTTTTTTTATTTATAGTTCATATCACATGTGTGTTTTATTTGTTGCTCTAGAAAGTTTATAGTACACATCTTTAACTTATTACTGTGTGCTGTGAACTCCTATTGTCCCACTTTATGTATAATGTAAGAACCTGACAACAGTACATTGTTTTCTCCACCCTTCCCTCATTTGCATGGTTATTGTCATAGGTTTGACTTCCACACATATTACAAGCCCTACAGTCCTTTGTTTTTATTTCAATTCTCTTGGGCATAAAGATAAAAATAATTATATTTATCTACATATTTATTATTGCCAGTGCTTTTCATGACTTTATGTAAATCTGAGTTTCCATCTGGTATTCTTTTCCTTTTACCTGAAATAGTTCCTTTAACATTTCTGGTAGTGCTAGGTACTGGCCTTACCTTCTTTCAGATTTTGTTCACCTGAAGGTGTCTTTACTCTCAACTTCTTTGAAGGGTATATTTTAGTTGGATATAGAATTCTAGTTTGATTCTAACCACTCCCATCCAACACTTTAAAGATGTTTCATTTTCTTTTGGCTTGTGTTGTTTGATAAGAAGTCAGACAGAGGTCATTCTTTTTTCTCTTGTATTAAAAGTGTTTTTTATTTCTATTTGCTTTTAAGATTTTCTTTTTATAATTGGTTTTCAGCAGTATGTTTATTATATGCCTTAGTGAGTTTATTTTCTTGGATTCATTGAGCTGCTTGAATATATGAGTTTATATTTTTCATTCAGTATAGAAAATTTGACCAGTTTTCAAGTTATTTTGCCTCCTCTTTCTGAGAATCCAGTTACATATATTTTAATATAATTTTTTATTTTTTATAAACATATATTTTTATCCCCAGGGGTACAGGTCTGTGAATCACCAGGTTTACATATATTTAAGATTGCCTGATTTTATCCCACGGGCTCTGTGCATTTTCTCAGTCTTTTTTCCTCACTTAGCTGGATGAAGCTCAGATCTCTCATCCAACCACACATAAGTTGTGATCGTTTAGTTTTGAATTTACTGGATTTGTTCTTTCCCTGATAGGTGTTCCTTGCTTGGTTTTGTAGATTGTCATCGTGCATAGGCACAGGTTAAGTATTCACCCAAAAGTTCGAGGGACTCTATTCAGATTTCTGGGATTTGTTTGTTTTGCCATAGCTTTTTTCTTTCTGGTATTCTGCTCCACAAGTTCCAGCCACTTTGGCTTTCTTGAATTCTTATTTCTGTCTCCTAATCTCAGTGAGATCCCTGTGCTCTTCTTGGGAGTCTGCTTCTTGAACCATGGTTTGAAAGTACCTTTAGGTAGAAAGTGGGATTATTCTAAGGTTCGTCTCATTTTTGCTCTTATCTCAGGGATCACAGGCATGTGCTGCCTGCTGTCCAATGCTTCCAAATAGGTATTTCCTCTGATTTGTTTAGTCTCATAGTTGTTCATAGCAAGAGGGCTATTCCATGGCCATAAACAGTAGTCCCTATAAATTTCTCTTTCCATTGTATCTTCAAAAAAAATATTTTCTAATTTCTGGTATAAAGGTACAAGATTAACTTTTATATAGTAATCTGGTATATAGCCATCTTGCTGAAGTATTTTATTATTTTAGGAAATTGAAGATCTCTTGGATTTTCTGTGTAGATAATCATAGTGTTCATGAATGAGGATTTTTACTTTTCCTTTCCAAGAGTTATTGATTTTATTTCTTTTTCTTATCTAAATGTATTGGTTAGTACCTTTAGCACTATATATTAAATGTCTAAGTATGATCTTTGTATGCTTTTGGTTGTTTTCCTCTATCAGGTTAAGGAAGCTGCTTTATCTACCTAGTCTGTTAAAGTATTTTTTTAAAAAATTATACATGCGTTTTGAATGATATCAAATGCATTTTCAGCATTTACTGAGATGATCACATTCTTTTTTCTTTTTGTCTGATATATTGAATTATATTTTTCTAATGTGAAATTATCTTAGTAGTTATAGAATTAGCCCCATTTTAAAAATAATGTCTTGTTTTGGGTTTGATAATTTTACTTTGGATTTTGCATCTGGATCATAAGCAAAATTGGCTTATAAAATTTTCCCTTTTGATGCTTCCTTTATCTGGTTTGGTATAAAGAATATACTAGGATTATAAAATGAGTTGGGTGAATGACCTCTATGTTTTCTGGAATAATTTGCATGAAATATCATATACATATTATTTAAACATTTAAAAGTGTCAGTCTATGAATGCCTTAGGACTCTTTTATTTAGATTAGGTTAGGCTTTGACCCTGAGGTGATGTGTGAGTTTCATTATACAATTCAAAACAGAGGACTTTGGTGATTTTAGGGCCATTTTTTATATGCCCAGGATTTCTGTGATAGCAGCAATAAATGCATATTTTTTTCTATTGTGGTGTGGTATTGTGTATAGATATGAAGCTTTTAACCCATGTCTGTCTTTGTTTCATTAAGTGTTCTTCAAGTTAGTGGAAGTTAAAGGAATTTTAAGGGCATGGAGTTAAACCTACAGATACTTTGGAATTAAGTTGTGTAACTTCATAGTGTTTTTGTAACTTTTTAAAATGTATTCATTTGTAATGCTACTGTGACTAACATTCATTGGGGATCAGACAACAAAACAAGTCTTCAACATCTACATAACTTATGAGAGGGTTATTGGTACTTAATGAAATTCTATCTTTAAAAGAAGTAGGCATTCCTTAAGGGAAAGGTGCTATGCAATTGAGAATTTTGATTAGTTTTATTGCTTTATTGTGATTCATCATAGACTGATTTCTTTGTAAAATATTGTTCTACTTTGATTTCAGAATTCTTTGTTACATCACTGAATAATGGATGAAGCTGAGAGAGAAAAAGAGAAGAGGTATGAATTCATAACCGACTGATATTTCTGTCAAAGCCCTCTCCCCTGTCTTTTGTTTCTGTTTCACATCTTGTAAAATCCTGCTTCCTTTGGGAAGCCTGACTCAGGGAAATTTGGTCTCTCCAGTGGGTTTTCGATAACTCCTAGTTCCAACTCAGTTATAAAACTTAGTGTGTTGACTATGTACATGACAGCCTCCCTCATCAAACTGTGTCTTCCATGACTTACACAGTGGCTGCTCGGAGCTGACACTAAATAAGTGCTTTACAGTCCCTGATAGGGTTAGAAGTCTGTTTTGGGGCCGTGGTTTGCCTAGAGCTTAAATTCATGTATGTTTGAAAAGATAAATAACCTTATTTTTCCAGTTCTAGCATCTAAAGTAAATTCCTGAATGGGAAGCAATCAGAGAGGGAGAGAAACTATGAGAAGCCCTTAACTCTGGGAAATAAACTGAGGGTTGTTGAAGGGGAGGTGGGTGGGGGGGACGGGGTAACTGGCTGATGGGCCTTAAGGAGCACGTATGATATGATATGCACCAGGTGTTATACGCAACTGATGGATTATTGAACTCTACATCTGAAACTAGTGATGTACTATATGTTGCTTATTAAATCTAAATTTTAGAAAGATGTTAGTTATAAAAATAAATTCTAGTGCACTGATGGAAAAGTTTTTGTCCAGATTTTTTAGTATGATCTGTTTTTCAAAGGTAAAAAAAGCAAAAAGCTCTCAATTAGCATTTTATTCCCCAGCCTTCTCTTTCAGATGAAGCAATGGCTTTGCAAGAGCCTCTTGAGTAATTATATATAATTTAGAAAGAATTTTCTTTAATCAGAAGTACTCTTGTAAAAGCAGGTAAGAATATATGGTGGAACAAATATCCACCATTTAATTCAAATTCTTCTGGATTTAATTTATTTTATATAATTCTTAGGTTACTGTGCTAGACACTGTGCTGGGTTTTGCTATGGAAGACACTGAAACAGATGTGGTCCCTACCCTCGAGGACCTCACAGTCTAAGGGAGATGAGATTGGCTTTCATTTCCTCATTCTTTTTTCATTGCCTCATTTTAATATTGACAGCTATTTCTGTCCTGTGATAGATCAAGGATCTGGGGGTTTTTTTGCTCAAAGTTTGACATTACCAACTCCCTTTCTCTGTTCTTATTTCTTCTCCATGCATTGTTTCATCATCTGAATCCATCACCTACCCTGACTGTTAACAACGCTGATTGTTTTTTGTCACTTAGGGATGTACCTGATATAACTGAAAATAAGAAGGACCGGTTCCATGCCTTCTTCACGGAACTACGCGCCATGATTCAAGCTCATGGTTACCCTGTAAAAGGAGACAGATCTAAAACATCACAGAGGACGACTGCTGCTTCACAGGAGAAGGAAGGTTTGATCTGGGCACCCCAACCCATCCTTTCAGGTTTTTGATTAGCCATATGGAAAATTGGTTGTGGGTGAGAATCACTTAGTTTCTCTCTCTCCAAAGTTTGTTTATAGTCCATGTTGAAAATATTGTTAAGGTTCATGCAAAAGTGGAACAAGGAAATGAGAATTAATAGAAGAATACTGGTTAGGGAGCCTGGGTGGCTCAGTTGGTTAAGCAACGGCCTTTGACTCAGGTCCTGATCCTGGAATCCTGGGATCAAGTCCCGTACTGGGCTCCCTGCTCAGCAGGAAGTCTGCTTCTCCTTCTGACCCTCCCCGCTCTCTGGCTCTCTCTCTCTCTCATTCTCTTTCAAATAAATAAATAAAATCTTTAAAAAAGAAGAATACTAGGCAATAATAATGCAGATTTCTTTATCCTAGGCGCTTGAGGCATGTGGTAAATGTTGCAAAGAGAAACATGGCCCTGAGGGTGTAAAATAGTACCTATAATACTTAAGTAGGCTTAATTCAAAACATCTGAACAGGTTATACCCATTTGCATGTAATCATGCTGTAAAAATCTGTTCCTTAAAAAAATATTTTCTTGACCCCATGATACTTCTATTACTCTGTTTCTGTGGCCTCTTCACAGCACAATTTCTTGAAAGGCCTGTAAAGGCTCTGTCCCCACATCCTCATCCCTCATTCTTTCCTCATTCCACTTCACTGAGGTCACACTGCTTGTTGCTCCAGTATGTCAAGAAGTCGGCACTTTTCTAAGGGGAACATGAGAAAGTTTAAAGCAGGAGAGGGTATGTGTTCTGTAAAGAATACCAGTGACCTTCACATCCCTGAATTATTTGGTCCTTAACTCTCCACATCTTTCTTGGCCTTTTAAAAACATCAGACGGGTGACCACTCCTTTCTTCTTGAAGTATTTTTCTCTTGGATTCCAGAATAACACACTCACCTGGTTTCTCTCTTAGCTCATTGGCTGTTCCTTTGCTTTTTCCCCTTAATTTCTACCTTTCCACTTTCCCTTTCAACCTCTGGACACTGGTGTGCCCCAGAGCTCAGTTGTTGGACCTTTTTTCTCCTCTAGATACACTCATTTCCTGGGTGATCTCATCCAGTCACTTAACTTGATGTGCTACCTGGATGTCAGTGACCCCTGCTTATTAAGTCCATCTTTACCCCTGACCTACATGAGCTGCATACTTGAGAACTGTACTCATTATTAAATCAGCAAGAGTTTCCTATGTGACTTCTTCTCTTGGATATCTAATAGAAAAATTAACATGGCAATAAAGGAACTCTTGGTCCCTCTCCACTCCATTGCCTGTCACCTCCACCCCCCACCTAGTTTTCCTTATTCCAGTAACTGATACCACCAGTCATTCTTCCAGCTTCCCAGGCTAAAAATATATAAATTATCCTTGTGTTCTCCATTTCTTTCACCTCCTCATCCAGTTCATGGCAAGCCCTTTTGGTTTTGCCTCTAAAATAGATCTCAAATCCATTCACTTCTCCCCATTTCTATAACTTTGGTATACCAACTGAAACCAGGCCACCAGCATCTGTTACTTTTGTAGACGCCTCCTAGGTATATTCTGCTTTCATTCTTTCTCCCCAATTTGATCTATTTTGCATAAGCAGCCATAGTGGTCTTTTATTTTTTATTTTATTCTTTCTTTATTTTTTAAAAGATTTTGTTTATTTATTTGAGAGAGAGAGAAAAAGAGAATGAGAGAGAGAGTATGAGAGAGGGTAGGGTCAAAGGGAGAAGCAGACTCCCTGCTGAGCAGGGAGTCCAGTATGGGACCTAAGTTAGGATCATGACCTAAGTTGAAGGCAGTTGCTTAACCAACTGAGCCACCCAGGTGCCCCTATTTAATTTTTTAAAAAGATTTTATTTATTTATTTGACAGAGTAAGAGGGAGGGGTAGCACAAGCAGGGGGAGTGGCAGGCAGAGGTAGAGGGAGAAACAGGCTCTCTGCTAAGTGGGGAGCCTGATGAGGGACTGGATCCCAGGACCCTGGGATCATGATCTGAGCCCAAGGCAGATGCTTAACTGACGGAACCACCCATAGTGTGCCCCCATAGTGATCTTTTAAAAAAACATGTCATTCTAAAGGCACCTGGGTGGCTCAGTTGGTTAAGTGTCTGACTCTTGATTTTGGCTCAGATCATGATCTCAGGGTTGTGAGATCCAGCTCTGCACTGGGTATGGAGTCTGCTTAATGTTCTCTCTCTCTCTCTCTCTTTCCCTATGCACCTCCCCCCAAAACACATATCACTCTTCTGCTTAAAAGTATCTCATATTCCACTTAGAATAATGCTAACTCATTAACATATAACCTACATGATCTGGCCCTGCCTGTCTTTCAGATTTCATTTCCTACTACTCTATCCCTTGTTCACCCTATTGTAGCCACTCTGGCCTCTTGTTTGTAGTTTAAGCAGGCCAAATTATTTTCTGCTGTGCTTGACACTTACTGCTTTCTCTGCTCAAGATGCTTTGCTACCAGGTTTTCCTGTGACTGTCTTCCTGTCATTCTTGTCCATGTGTTCATTACCTACCTACGTCCTCCATTCTGTAAGATACAAAAGGATAGTCACGTTTCTTGTCTGGTTCATACTATAAACTGAGTCTCTAGAACAGAATAGCATATACGTAGTTGGAGCTCAGTAAATATTAGTTAAATAATGGGGCACCTGTGTTGTGCAGCTGGTTAAGGATCCATCTTTTGGTTTTGGCTTAGATTGTAGATCTCAGGGTCATGAGATCAAGCCCTGTTTCAGGCTCTGTGCTCTGTGCAGTGTTTGCTCCTCCATTTGTGTTCTCTCTCTCTCTCTCTCTCTGTGTGTCAAATAAATCTTTGAAAAAATTAGTTACATAAATGAATGAATGAGATTTAGTTTAATAAGAATTACCAAGTCCCTATTATGAGTTAAGTATTATGCTAGATACTGGGGTTTTCATGAAGAATTGGATATGGTCCCTATCCTATAAGCCAAACAAGAATAAATTTGTGAATAATAGTAATATAAAAAACTCTTTATGGTTGATTGATAAAATACATTGGTCTTATTTTCTTGGAAATATGTAGACTCTCTTTAGTCTTATCTATTTCTTTGGAGGGAGTGTAAGGGATGAAAATCACTAGGTAAAGTTGAAAGTCAGTGGGGAAATGACTTCAGCAGTCAGGTGGGGGGGGGGGCATGTCATGGATTGTTTCCTGAACTTGAGTAGCTGTACCAGAATTGAGTTTCCAGGCTGGAACAGTGGTCAGAAACACTGGCCTTGAAGCATTTGTGCAGTTGGTGTGGTTTATTTTTGTATTCTGTCATTTCCCAGGCAGTTACACACCTGCTTTTCATTCCCTCTTTAGTGAGGGTTCTGAAACTTTTCTGCTCATGCTTGGTCTCCTTCTTATCCAAATCTACTGATAGGAAAGGATCTGAGATTTATACCCACTGAAAAAACAAGCTCTGCTCTAGGAATTATCCTTGTCAGGGGACAGAACATTTTTTAAAGGGATCAAAGTTGTATGCCATGGGTCTCTGTTTTGTGAGGAGCAGAAACTAAGTTATTGACATGTATTAAAATAACTGGAGGTCTGTGTCAGGAAAATCCCTGTGTTAGTGCAGTTAGTGGAGTGGGTGGGATTAGAGAAGGTAATGTGGGGAGATGTTGATAGCAAAGGTTCTGAGTGAGCACAGTAGCAGAAACTGTTCATTGGGAAAACCAGAGGAACTTGAAGAATGAAGAAAGATGGACGAGAGATAGAACTTTGTTAACAGCTTTGAAGAGATATGAGATAGGGCTTAAAGATATTCTAGTTAGGTATCTTGAGCTGCTTAGAGCCCTTGACACAGTGTGTACTTTCTCTGACATATTATGATTACTAGCTTTGGTTGAATGCGGAAGACGTAAAGAAGTCGAGAAAAGAAAAGAACTACAGGTTGAAAATCAGTTTTTGGAGAGGTGTGTACAGTGGAAATTGAGTTGGATGATCTTCAAGGTCTTTTTCAATTTGGAACACTTCTCTGTTTATGATCATTTATAAGCAATTAGTTAGTCCACATCAGCTCCTTCATTAGCAGTCAGCATTTTCTCATGAGAGTCTTTTCTATAAAATTAATTAGAACTTTGAAAAATCTAATACCCATAGCTAATCATTTTAATGTGACAGTTTTCTATCTTTTCTTTGTTTTTCTAAAAAGGCAAAGTCAATCCAGAAACCTCCAGAGAGCAATCCAATTGGATTCCATTTCATAGCTATGAAGACTTCAAGTGTAAGACACTACAAGTAAGAGGGGATTTGTTCTTGGATTACCTCATATGCTAGAATATGTTCAATAGAAGATAAAGAACAGTGTTTTTCACAGTGTGGCTAAGAGACCATGCATATCAGGATTACCCAGAGAGCTTGGTAAAATTCCAGATTCCTGGGACCCACCTTAAATTGTCTGAGTCAGAATCTCAATTCTGGTAGGGCTAGGAGCCTGCATTTCTAGCAGGCTCTCCAGATGCTGCATATGCCAACTGATTTTTGAAAAACTCATCTTGAGTGACAACAAATACGAATAAGTCTTTGTTAGGGGCAAATTAAGTAATATCTAGTAGGTCCCTCAACGTAGATTGTTAGCCTCTAAAAAACACCTTCAAGTCTTACCTTTTCCCCTCCAGGACCTGATGTGTTTATGGTTTCTATCTCCAAGGAAACTGGTTAGCTTCACTGAGTTCAAAACCCACAAACTAAAGCCTGAATGACCATGGTCTTTTGAGACAGACAGATACAGTTATGAATCATGTCTTTGTCATTTACTTGCTCTGTATCCTTGAGAGAGTTACTGCCTCGGAGCCTTGATCTTTTTCTCTGTAAAATGGGTAATAAAAATTTTCTTTCTCTGGGTTGTGAGAATAAAGTGGATAGGTGTAAAATGTCTAGGGTCTTCCTCACTCCCTTCTCCATGTCGTTCAGTTTCCTGTGTTTTCCATCCCTGTTTCTCTCTCTATTGTGGTCTGAGTCATTTCTTCAGCTGTTTTCTCTCCAGCTATGTTCTAGCATAGTGAATTTTTATTTTTGATGATAATATTGTTTCTAGACATTTTATTTATTTTTCACATCTGCCTGGTCAGTTTTGAGTCTTTTGTTCCTTCATCATATTTTCAAATTTGTTATTTATTTAAGCCATTTAAGCAAATTTATTTTATATTCTATCTTCAATAATTCCATTATCTACTGTTCCTGAATCTGATTCTGCATTTTATTATTTGTACTGCCCCTTGTTTGTGATGTTTCATTTCTTCCTCTGTTTGTTATTGATATCTTATTATAAACTCATGATATTTGGAACTTTATCCACAAGAATTATTTGAGCCCTGGTTTTAGGATGATTCTCTAGAGATTTTTTCAGTTTCTTTTTACTAGATGTCTGGGGTCAGGAACACCTTAAACTGAATAATGGGCTTGGGCTGTGCAAGTCTACATAGGCAGTTCATGAATTCCAGCTCCAAATCTCTGTGAGTGTGGGTTTCTGTTTAACAATTCTCAGAAGAGACTAGTTTTAGTTTTCCCTCTCTAACCAGAGCCGAAACTGAGGCATACATGTGCATTCACAGTCTTTCTTGGATGGATAAGGTCTCAGCCTGCTGAGAGTGTTACCCTTTAGGAAGCCAGGTTTTATGCAGAAGTCTCTGATTTCACTTCCCACCTTGTGTAGCCTGGGTTTGCTTTCTCTCCCCCAAACTCTATGCCATCAGTGTTGTGCAGATATTTCCAAGGCAAATACAGGCTCTAGTATCCCCCTGCCTTTTAAATCCCATGTTGTAGTCATTTCTGATACCAGATTGTTTGTTTTACTTTACAATAAGCTTGGTCTCTTTTTGAAATATAACTTTTTATATACTTTATTCATCATTTATGTGTTCTCTACCAGGAGGCATTTGTTTGGATATCAAATCCATTATATAGCAGGAAAATAATGGCAACATCCATATTTATAAGTAGATGACTAAACTATTCACAAATAAAAATGCCCTGCAAAATATTCTTAGCATTTTTGAAATTAATTTTGAATTAAATGTGAAACAACCTACATACGGAAATGAGTCTTCATAGCTTGTGTTGGAGAGTTTTCTGTTAATTGGGTATACATTAAAATTTGTTTGTCTAAGTGACACATCATTTGATAAACATATCATGCTTAAGGTTAAGTAGATTCTGTGTAGGAGGCAGAATAATGGAATTTTAATTAAGTCTGTGCCTGCTTTATTGATATTTAAGGACCACAATACATTTTCAGTGTGCTATTGTAATTATTTATGCATTTTGAAATAAAACTATCATTTTATTATTGTTCCACTATTTAATTACATTATTATTCTCTCTTCATTAGTCATTAGATGGCTTTATGATAATACTGAGCACAGATGGAGTGATAATTTTTGTCGCTGAAAACATCACTTGTCTCCTTGGCCATTTACCAGTAAGTTTTTCCAGTTTGGGGGAAAGGATCATTCTGGTTTATTATTTAGAGGTTCATCATTTGTTTTCAGGAGCATACAAGTCATCAGAGATGTTATCTCAATGTTGTCAAAACATGCACTTCTTTTATTGTCATCTTCATTGGTTTCAGTTTTAAATCCATAATAAAAAATTCTAATATGTGGTAATTCAATACTCTGTGTGTGTGTGTGTGTGTGTGTGGTTTCTAAAGATTTTATTTATTTATTTGAGAGAGAGACAGTGAGAGAGAGCATGAGTGAAGAGAAGGTCAGACGGAGAAGCAGACTCCCTGTGGAGCTGGGAGCCCTATGTAGGACTTGATCCCGGAACTCCAGGATCATGACCTGAGCCCAAGGCAGTCGTCCAACCAACTGAGCCACCCAGGCGTCCCTGTGTGTGGTTTCTAAACTGCCCTGAAGGTAATCTCCAAAGAATGATGTGCTTTTTGAAATGGCAGTCTCCTCAGAATCAGTGGATAGCTGCCAAGGTGACTGATTTGCAAGGCAGCCCTCACTGTGATGGATGTGTTTGATTCTGTACATTTCTTTAAAGTCCACTATATACAGATTAAACAATGAATGTCATGATTTGTTCATGCTGGCTCATGGCATCTATTCCCAGATATGATTTGCTTTTTTTCTTTATATTGGAGAACAAATTACAATCTCATTTAAAAAATATAGAAGTGATGACATAGTTTAGCTGGAGACATCTACCTATGAGTTGTAGTTATGGTCTATGGTGTCCAAAAAGGTCACTCGGTCATTATACCCCTCTTCAGGAAAGCTTTCTCTCTCTTCATAGGACTGTTGACTTAGAATATGTGATTTCCAAAAAATTTTCTGGACCTTCAGGTTGCACATCTAACAAATATGCCACTTAAATATGAAACTACTACATTCCTTCTCATTCCATTAATGTATATGTGTGAAGGGAGGATATCTAGAATTCATCCTCCTCCACTCCTGAAATCTCTGTCATCTGGCTAGTTCTGTCAGTCATATTTGGATTGTTGCTTTCATTGTATATTTCTCATTCCACAGAGTTGTCTAAAGAACTTGACAAACCTTGACCCAGAGATCTATATAGTACTTGAGTTTGAAACATGTAAATTAATAGTTTTGTTACATTATTCTTTAGTTAAGTTAGAAGTGGAAGATGAGAAGTTTATTCAACCAGTTATGCTATTCCAGCCAGCATGTTCCATGACGTGGCTAGAATCATAGACGTTTGTTTTGTTTCTACTCTTTTCTCTTTATTTACAGATAGTATGATACATAACTTTAGTTCTCATTCTTTTTCCTTTTTTTAGAAAACATTTTACATGTTCAAATTCAGCTTCTATTTGTAGGATGCCAAAAGAGCTGAATAAAATGCTAGAGATTGTGGACTTGTTGATTTTAGCCATTCTGACTGGTGTGAGGTGATATCTCATTGTGGTTTTGATTTGTATTTCCCTGATGCCGAGTGATATGGAGCACTTTTTCATGTGTCTGTTCGCCATCTGGATGTCTTCTTTGCAGAAATGTCTGTTCATGTCTTCTGCCCATTTCTTGATTGGATTATTTGTTCTTTGGGTGTTGAGTTTGCTAAGTTCTTTATAGATTCTGGACACTAGTCCTTTATCTGATATGTCGTTTGCAAATATCTTCTCCCATTCTGTCAGTTGTCTTTTGACTTTGTTAACTGTTTCCTTTGCTGTGCAAAAGCTTTTGATCTTGATGAAATCCCAGTAGTTCATTTTTTCCCTTGCTTCCCTTGCCTTTTGCGTTGTTCCTAGGAAGATGTTGCTGCGGCAGAGGTCGAAGAGGTTGCTTCCCGTGTTCTCCTCAAGGATTTTGATGGATTCCTTTTGTACATTGAGGTCCTTCATCCATTTTGAGTCTATTTTTGTGTGTGGTGTAAGGAAATGGTCCAATTTCATTATTCTGCATGTGGCTGTCCAATTTTCCCAGCACCATTTATTGAAAAGGCTGTCTTTTTTCCATTGGACATTCTTTCCTGCTTTGTCGAAGATTAGTTGACCATAGATTTGAGGGTCTATTTCTGGGCTCTCTATTCTGTTCCATTGATCTATGTGTCTGTTTTTGTGCCAGTACCATGCTGTCTTGATGATGACAGCTTTGTAATAGAGCTTGAAGTCCGGAATTGTGATGCCACCAACGTTGGCTTTCTTTTTCAATATCCCTTTGGCTATTCGAGGTCTTTTCTGGTTCCATATAAATTTTAGAATTATTTGTTCCATTTCTTTGAAAAAGATGGATGGTACTTTGATAGGAATTGCATTAAATGTGTAGATTGCTTTAGGTAGCATAGAAGATGTGGTATATATACACAATGGAATACTATGCAGCCATCAAAAGAAATGAAATCTTGCCATTTGCAACAACATGGATGGAACTAGAGCGTATCATGCTTAGCGAAATAAGTCAAGCAGAGAAAGACAACTATCATATGATCTCCCTGATATGAGGAAGTGGTGATGCAACATGGGGCTTAAGTGGGTACGAGAAGAATTAATGAAAGAAAATGGGATTGGGAGGGAGACAAACCATAAGTGACTCTTAATCTCACAAAACAAACTGAGGGTTGCTGGGGGGAGGGGGTTTGGGAGAAGGGGGTGGGATTATGGACATTGGGGAGGGTATGTGCTTGGGTGAGTGCTGTGAAGTGTGTAAACCTGGTGATTCACAGACCTGTACCCCTGGGGATAAAAATATATGTTTATAAAAAATAAAAAATTAAAAAAAAAATGCTAGAGATTTTCATTGAATTGGACTTATAGAAGAAGAATGGTCTTATTAAATCTATATTAAAAGAAAGAATGTATGAGTATGATATATGACAGGTTAAGTTTTGTTATAGTGAAGACCAGAAAGCTTCCCAAATTCTCGTATTAGATATTACTTAAACCAACTTGGTCATTGAGTGAGACTGGTAAATTTTTCCTATTAAATGAGGGTTTTGCACAGTGATGGTCTTAGTTGTATTATCCTTGTTTCTTCATGTAATTTGGCTCAGAGTTTCCATGCAAGGGAATCTTTTACCTTTCAGCATTTTAGGTAATACACACACAGGGCCTCACCCTAAGGTAGAGGGGTCTGGGATATGGGGTGGAATGACTAATCTTAAACCATGGAGTTGATTACCTGAAATGGGTATACTTAACAATAAAGCTATGGCTACTAGGTCTGTACATAAACATTAAATGAGAATGAAGTTATATAGCCTTGCTGAAAAAGACTAGCTGAGGCATAATTTCACACCTTCCCTCATTAAATCCTAAATCTTCTTAATTTGTAACAATACACAATCTTTTTCCAGGCTTTGATTAAAAATTTCATTTTTTATGTCACTTATCTTATATTAATATAGAGACAAAACAATTTCTAGAGTATTTTCCTGGCCCTGGGAATCTACAGTTTCATTAAATATCAAGATACCTCTGTCTCTTGAGCAACTCTAAACTGATAGCATGGTGGATGGAAAGAACTTTGTCTTTGAAGTCAGATAATCTGGAGATTAAAATTTGGCTCAGTCACTCACTAGCTACATGGATTTTAGTTTCTCATCTGTAAATGTGGAAAGAAATACTACCTAGAGAGTGACTGGAGGTGGGCTATTACAAATGTGGGGTTAGTAAAGACCTGCCTTATCAGGTGATGTTTCAACAGAAGCCTGAATGCAGTATGTGAGTCATGCAGATAACCAGAGCAAGTGTGTTCCAGGCAGAAGCAAAAGCAAGTCAGGAAGCACTAAAGCACAAATGTGCTTGATGTGGAAAAGTACAGTAGAGGAGCCACTGTGACTGGAGCACCGTGAGCAAAAGGAAAAATACTAGGAGGTGATGAGAACAGAGCAGCAACAAAGGTCCCTTGTTTAGGGTTATTGTAATGACTGTGAGTTTTCCTCTGAGATGGGAGAAAGCCATTGTGGGGATTGGAGCAGATGAGGGAAATTATCCGAAATTTTTGGGGCATCACTCTGGCTCTTATGTTAAGAATAGGTAATGGGTTGTTTGTATTGTTTCTTAAATCCCACATATGAGCAAAGGAAAAAAAAAAGAGAGAGAGAGACAAAGCAAGAAACAGACACTTAACTAAAGAGAACAAACTGATGGTAACCAGAGGGGGGGGTGGGGGGGTGAAATGGGTGATGGGAATTAAAGAGTTCTCTTGTTGTGAGGAGCACAGGTGTTGTATGGAAGTGGTGAATCACTATATCGTACACCTGAAACTAGTATGGCCCTGTATGTTAACTTTACTGGAACTAAAAAAAAAAAAAAAAAAAAAGAGTAGGCTATGGGAGCAGGCATGAAAGGTAGAGAGTCCATTTGGAAAGCTATCACAACAGTCCAGGCAATTAGATGGTTGGATGTTGAAGTCATCAGTGTTTTGTAGGTAAAATAAGTTTTGCTGATGGATTAGATGGGGGTGCGACAAAAAGATGTGAGGAGTCCAAGGTATGGTGTTGTAACACACACAATTATGACCAAAATGATGGCTTATTATCATCATCATGGTATTAAATTTATATCTTAAATATGCCATCATATTTTTCCAATCATTAATTTTCCTTGACAGTGTTTTCCTTTGGAAAGACTTGCAGTCACTTATAGTACTAGTACTTCCAAGCAGCCTGCCCTTCTACTCACCTTACTTCATCACTCCCCCGCCAAGAAAAAATTAAAACTGGGAATTTACATGTAGTTGTTCTTTTACAATTTTTAAACAAATGAAACTTTTCAACACACATTTCCTCATGGAAAGAGTTTCTCAGCATTGAGTTTTTAAGAAACTTTATCAGGTTTTGAATATAGGTATATGGTTAGTTCATGATAATTTTGATGAGTTTTGCTCTGTTCTCCCGGCAGAGCTTATAGTATAGTAGAGAATTATCAGTGATGAGTCTTGTTTGATTCAAAATGCAATCTGAATTTCATGCAGAGGCTCTTCTCCTTCCCTGTGCCCTATACAGTTGAACAGTTTTCTAATGCTTGTTTAATGTGAATGTCTGTGCCAACAAAAAGATATTTCTTGCCTGGATTTTCAGTAAATGTCATGAAGCGGAGTAAATTCTTTTACTTTTTTTTGACATGATTGAGGCCCACCATACTAATATTCATGGGACAACTAATGGGTATTTGCACACTTGACTTTTGAGAAACCTCCTTAACTTTTCACGGGTATTTATCCTTGCTTCATTAAGCTTTGAGTGCCTTGATCTTTCTACCTTGTGTAGTAAGAAGAGCAAATCCCAAAGATTTACAAAAATAACATGGTGTTGATAATGTTTTCAGATTTCTGCCCTTTAACTATGGAGCAGGACCACTGGAATGATTGTTACATTCACTTTTTTAGTTGGTGGTCAGTTATAAGGCATTAATTGTCACTATCACGTTCCTCAAAGAATGTGGTTAATTAATAAGAAACTAATTGCCAGTATTTCCATCCAAGGGAATGTACACTATCACAAGACTGCTCACTTTGAATTCTTTTATTCAGTGCTGTCCTTTATTCTACTAATGAAAGAACTGGTGAGCCATGGCACTTTGTACCTCTTGTTATAGTTTTGTTGTATAGTTAGCATCATCGTTTTGTGTCTGTCTCATCTGCCTTACTGAACTGTGTATTCATTAAAATTAGAATTCATGTCAGGATCATCCATTTTAACCCATGTAAGTACTCAGTAAAAAAAAAGAAATTGATAAATTACTTCCTGGAGAATGTTCACAGGGTAGAAACTGGCCCAGTAGCAAGTCAGCTACTCCTGATATCAATTGGACTTGAGGAAGCTATGGTGTAGTGGAGGAACAATGGATATAGAATTAGCTGGGTGGACTTGGGTATGAATATTATCTCTGAACTTCTGATGTCTCATTAATTGGACAAGCCTTAGTTTCCTCTTAAACAAAATAGGGGACAATTCTTCCTCTCACAGGGCATTATGTGAGCTAGTTTGTGTGAATATACCTAGCACAGTGTCAGGCATAGAGCTGTTGTTAATTATGTGTTAGACAAACGAATGAATGAGTGGTCTCCACTGACCAGAGGTAACTTGATTTGGTTCCTGAAGTTTATTTTATAACTAAACCAATGAAGGAATTTTTACTGAAAAAGTTAGGTTTAATGAAAAATATCTCTATTCTGGGAAGTAAATTTCTTATTGGGTGACTTCCATTGTCAAAATTTATTGCCTGCTAATTCATAATGTTTTGTTTGCTAAATTAAGGTAATATTTCTGTCCTGAATTGAGCCATGCTTTTTCTTGATTGAGATAGGATCCATCTGCTAATTTGAGCATTGGTTAACTCATAGGCTGGCTTCTACAAATGGGCCATAAAAACATATTTCTGAATTTTGACTGTATATTATTAATATTAATCAGTTCAAAATTACTTGAATTTGTGGTTCATCACCCAAAATCATTATTCAGCTACAAAGAATACTTTGTTTTTTATTTTGTTCCTATCACATTAAAAACTCATTACTTAACTTAATGCCTAATATTCAATTTATCCATGTGTCACCATGTTTCAGCTACATGGTACAGCATTATTCATTCATTTAACCAACATTTATTGAGTGCTCATGTGTGTCAAGCTGTGCTCTAGGTGTTGAGGATGTAACAGTGAGTAAGATAGCCAAGGTCTCTGTTCTAATGCAATTTACATTTTACTGAGGGAGGCATAATAAACACAAAAACATACACTATAATGTCAGGTAGTGATGATTATGCTATGAAAAAAAAAAACAGGAAGAAAATATCAGGAAATTGGTGCCATTTAAAATAATTTTGAGTAGAGAGTTGAAGTAAGGGAAAGCATCATTATAAATATTTGGGAAAAAATGTTTCACATTGACCTAAGAGCAAGTTTAAGGGCTCCTATTTGGAGTATTTCGAAAAGAACAAGTACTTTGGCTTTTACTTTGAATAACTTGGGTAGCTGGGGAAAATGTTAAGTAGAAGAATAACTTGACCTGACTTATGTTTTAAATGAAACACTGTAGCTGCTCTGTGAAGAACAGAGTGGGAGCTGAGGTGTGGCAAAAATAGATGTAGGGAGACCAGTTAAGTCTGTTTGTGGTAATCCAATCTAGAGATAATGGCTTAGCTCATGTGATGAAAAGTGGACGGATTCTGCCTGTATTTTGCCTGTGTTACCAACAGAGTTTGCTGATAGACTGGGTTTGGGGTTTAAGAGGAAATAGGCAAGTCAAAGACAAACATGTGGGTAAATGGTGGTGCCTTTTACTGAAATGCAGATGAATGAGGGAGGATCATGTTTTGTGAGGGAAAAGATCCAGATATGGTGTTTTGGATATCTTAAAATTGAAATCCTATTAGACATCTAAGATATCTAGAAGAGTTTAGAGAGAAGTCTGGGCCAGAGGTGGGAAGATAGGTGGTATTTAATGAGCTAGAACTGGAAGAGCCCACCCAGGGAGGCAGTACAATGAAAGAGGTCCAGTGACATGGCTCTAGGCACTCTGATGCCAAGTAGTCAGAGAAATCTCCAGCAAAGAAAACTGTGAAGGTGTAACCTTTGAAGCAGAAGGATATCCATATTTATATGGCATCCTGGAAACCAAGTAAATGAAGACTTTCCAGAAGAAGAAGGGATTTGTTGAATCAGATGCTGCGATGTCAGGCAAGATGAGAGTTGAGAATTGATCATTGGATTCGGCAGTGTGGAGCTCACTGGTGACCTTGACAAAGTTAAAGTGGTTAGGTAAAAATAGTGATTAATATGGTTTCAAGGGAGAGTGAGAGCTGAAGAAATGAGAGGCAGCAAGTATAGTTTTTTTTCAAAGATTTTTTTTTTCTAAAGTAGACCAGAGAAGTGCTGGGGGAGAGAGTGTAAGGCCAAAGAAGGTTTTGGATTTTAGAAATTTTGTGTTGTTTTTGTTTTTAAGATGACTGATATTATAACATCTCTGATAAAGCATTTGCATGCTATGGGAAAGTCCTGGTAGAGAGGGAAAGCTTGACATTGTGGGGAACAAGGGGAAATTTCTGGAATGATGTCCTTGACTAGTTGAGAAAGGATGAGGGGCAGTGCACTAGTCTTCATTGGATGCTTAGTCATTGGAATAGGAGAAAAAGTAGGTTTCTAGCCACAGGAACAGAAAGGTTGGTAAATCTGATAGCAGGAAGATACTGATGTTTATTTTACCCTTTGCTTTTAATTACAATAAGAAATGAGATCCCCAGCTGAATATGAGGAAGATGGGGGAGGGTTGGAGGTTTGAAGAAGGAGGAAAAGGCAAGTCATGGTCACAATGAATAGTAGACAATTTCCAGGCAGATCTGAGTGACCATTTAAAATAACATACAATATGGTTATGGACTTTTCTCCATAGATAATGCAGTTGCTTGGGTGAAGTTATAAGGTAGATGAAAAGTTGAAATGAACTAGAGTTGGGGTTTTCCCAGGCAGATATATCAGAAAGAGAGAGAACATGGAAGTCATTATAGTGATCCACCAAGGAATCTGAGCTGGGTAAGGAGGGATGTGACAATTTGCAAGAGATAATGTCCAATGAAAATGTGATGGGAATTGCCTGGACTGGAGGTCTCAGTGTGTGGAATACTTGTTGAAGTTGTGGGGTATTTACATGAGTACACTGGAAAGGTAGGGGGTAATGGTCATGGAATGGGATAATGTGAACTGAGACAAGTATAAGTATAATAGGTACGACCACAAGATGGCTGAGAGGGAGCAGATGATAAGCTTACTGGAGGTAAGGAGGTAGAGGAAGTGACCAGTAGTAGCACATATAACAAAATGTATTTTCTTTCTTTCTCAAGAATGAGATTATAGGTAAAAAGTTATTAAGTCTCCTGCCTGATCATGAGAAAAATGAAGTCTACCGAAAGATTGCTCTCAAACTTCCTTTGTCAAACTCAGGTACAGATTGTTATTTCTCAGTTGTAAGTTCTTAGATTTTAAGAGACCAGTAACAGTCACTCAGAGGAGTAATAAAAATGAAAACATTAGGGCCAATATAGTTGCTGATTATATATTAACTTAATATGATTTCACAAATTATATTTTCAGTATTAAAAAATTTCTCCTCCATTAAATCTTGCTCTTTATCATGAACCCTGATTATTTCAGCTTTTGTATAAGTGCATTAGTGTTATATAAATAATGTTCTAGCTGGTATTCCACTCTACGGATACAGCGTAGACAGTTATGCAAATGCTACTGCTCCTAGAAAGAAATTAATATTTTTGTAAAATCTGTTCTACGTAAGACAATAGTCCTATGAAATAATCCTGCCAAATATGGTAATGTACAATTGTAAACTTGTTTTATATTTGTTTTTTTTTCCTTAGTGGGAAAACATATTGATTTTTGCTGTCATTTAAAGAGAGGAAATGTTGAACATGATAGTGCACCTACTTATGAATATGTGAAACTCATCCTAACTGTACAAGATATTTTAAATGGTAAGCAGTTAAGTTTTTATCTGATCTAAATGAAATTAATGGGTTACCTAGCCCATCATTGCTAACATAAACACACTTCTACTGTTGATTCTTTCACATTCTCTGATATTCCTATGAGCACAGGTTTTAGTTATAGACAATCAGATTTTTAAAAAAAGAAGCCCATGATTAAAAAAAAAAAAAGGCAGAGTAGACAATAACGGTGCAGACATTAATAGATTACTAAGAAAAGGACCAAAGGAAAGCTCTGATTAAAAAGAAAGAGTAAGGTGATTATTCCAAAGGATCTCATTGTTTTAAAAATGGACCTGATAATATGAGCACCTTGCTTTTAACTGTCTCTGATCTTTATCTCTGAGACCAGAATTTGGGATAGATAGCTTAGATACTTACCTGACACTAATCAGAAAATACACGATATTATATTTAAAATATGTTTAGTTATATTTAATGATTTCCTTAGTTCCTTGTTCATTAAAATAACTTTCATTTTTGCTATTGCAGTTATGAATAGATAGAAAATTTGTGCCAGAAGACACTGCTACTAAATCAGTACCCCAAAATCCTTGGGCTTTTAGTGTTAATTGTTCAGGCTCTTTGAATCTGAGCAGAGTGCAGTGTTACTGTGAAACAGTGCAGTGAACTGTGCAGTGAAAGGAAAGGGGGTTTTAGGAGATGATGAGGACTTGAAACAGAAATATATAATACTGTCCAGTACAATGGAGCAGCTTACTTATGAGAGTTGTAATTACTGTTTTATTTCTCTGAGGAAAGTAGAAAAGAGAGGGAAATAGGGGAAATTCTTGAAAATGGAAAACTTTTTTAACAGAAATATCTAATGTATATTATAAAATTCTAATCCTTGTTGAATTCCTTATATTCTTAAAAAGTATATTACGTATTCAATTAAAAAGTATATTACTTTTTTTTAATGTTTTAATTAATTTTTTATCTTTTGTAAACATATATTTTTATCCCCAGGGGTACAGGTCTGTGAATCACCAGGTTTACATATTCAATTCAATTAATAGTGAAATTTACAAGGTAGGACCACATGGTAACATTGTGGACTGAGCTAACAAGAATGACTCTTTCCTTCTATAAAAACAAGGAAACCGTTTTTAAAACATAACCAAAGAAGTTTGATGCATAGCTAAGCTTAAAGAAAGGGAGGTTCATGGGTGCTAGAAATTATAGGATAAAGTACAAGACTCTCATGGTAACAGGAGGCCTAGGTGATGGCCTAGGTGGGCTGTAAATCATATGTGGGCTCCATTGGCTGGGGTCTACAGTTCTAATAGTCATTCAAGGACCAACACATAAAACCTCGAGACTTTGAATGGTCAGAAAATTGTGTCCACTGGTCAAAAGGAAGAAAATGTTTGCCATCTCCCTCAGAATTTGAATGAAAAAAAATGTGTCATTTATAAGAAATCAAAACCCAAATCTGTGTTGCATGGATATGGGATGTAAATTTACAAATTTTAAGGTTTTGGGAACTGTAGGTGAAGAAATGAATATAAATACTGATTTTGGGCCACTAAAAACATCTAGGTCTTGAACCAGAGGTAAATGGCCCAACAAATATGTAAAAAGGTGCTTAAATTCATTAGTAAGTAAAGAATGAAAAATTTAAAAACCAGTGAGATAGCACTGTACACCCATCAGAATGACCACAATCAGGAAGTGTGAATAATAAGCAAATATTGCTGAGGAGGTAAGAATTAAAACACTAATACAGCATTGAGAAAAATGTAAACTCATGGTACATTCCTGAAACACAGGGTGAACTTAAATTGTTAATTATCCAATGACTCGGCAATCCCCATCACTGGACGGAAATATACCAGAGGCGAACTTGCAGAGATCTGTGTCGAAGGGGACATATACAATGAATGTCATATAGTTGTTTGTGGTAAGGAGGGAGTTGGAGATAGCATAATTAGGGAAATAGACAAGTAAAATATGGGAGATATAAAATATGGAAAATTTTGAAAGCAATGACCTGTAGATATACATACTACAACATGGTTGAATCTTAAAACCATATTTTTTTGAAACCATATTGAAAAATGTAAGAAACTGAATGAGCTAAATTTCTTTTGGAGACTACAACATCCAACCACAGAATAAGAACACAAGGCTGAATATCACCCTGAAGTCAACAGCAGTCATTTCTCAGTAGTGACTTCATGTTTTGGTGGAGACCTGGGTGAGGAGGGTAGCTGGTACAGAAGGACGGTGGGAAAAATCTGAGACTCAGAATTCTTAAAATTGTCAATGGGCTGGCACATAGCCCACTGATGTGGCAGTTGTTCATCTTGTGTAGCCAGTCGGCCTTTCCATTTGATTGTCACATGTGTGTCTCTGTCTCCCTTAGAACCTTTGATGCTCTTCAGCAGCTTCTTCCCCAGCCATGCCTATGCTGAGTCATCTCCTACATATCTTCCTCTGGAGGATCGGTTTTATCTGGTGGGGTCTATCTTTCTCTTCAGGGCTCAGACCCTACGGGTGAGTATGTTATGTGTGTGCCTTCCCTACTGTGGCCTTGTGAGCTTCTTTTGAAAGGCCATATCCCCTTTGGTCCCTCAGCTACTGGACTGTGTTGCTGAGGAAACCCATGTGTGCAGGGGGTTGTGCTAAGTAAGATATGTGATTGAGGAAATATCAGCTTCAGAGTTTCAGAAGGTGAATGTGTCAGTGGAGATCTCAACACACCCAAAAGAGATGCATATTCAGTCATTTACAAGTGGTTTTGCTGTGATATGAAAGCGTTATATGGGGACTGAGGGTGGGTCATATGAAAAGAAACTATTTTAGGAGGTGGACAAAGGAAGTTTTCTGTCACAAAGTGAATTTTGAGGCAGCTGTCCCCACTGCTGACCGCCATTACTCACTTAGTGTTGTGCTAATATAGCACTCCCAGATTCTGTCTCTAAAAACAAAAATCAGTATTTGGAATTCATTGGATAGATTGAAGTTCATTGAACTTATTCACTAAGTAACATATTAAGTAAGAACCTATGATGTGTCATTTGCTATGCTAGGTCGGGGAGTAATATTAGGGGAAATAGACAATAGGCAAGTAATATTGAAAAGTCCCACAGGGATGATAAAACAGTCATATGCTAAGGACTGGGAATAGGGAGTTTGGACACAGTGGACATTCAAGGTCTTTGTCTGACGACCTGTCTTTTGAACTGAGACCCACAATGATGATGTTGACCCAGCAAAGAAAGGAAGGCAATCGAAGTATAGGGTTCAGCAGTTGTAAAAGTACTGAGGTAGTAACTAGCTTGGAGGGTTCCAAGGAAAAAATACCATTATGTGACTAGAAGCAGGTGAAAGTGGGAAGGAGTAGTAGAAGTAGTAGGAGGTAGACAGAGGCCAGGTTATGGAGAACTTTGAGAACCATGATCATGAGTTTAAGTTTTACTCAAGTGCAGTGGAAAGCAGGATGACATGATCTGATTTCATTGTTTTTGTTTTTAAAAGATTAGGCTGGCTGCTGGGTGGGAAATGGAATCTGGGGGAACAAGAGCTTAGGCAAGAGGGGTGCGATAAGGGGAGATGGGGCTTGGGCTAGGATTGGAGTGATGAGGGTTAGGGTTAGAAGTTATACAGATTAGAAGTAGACAGATTTGGGTCATCACTGGCAGACAGGGCATGAAGTCCTTGCTGATGTGATGAAAGTGGGTGGGAGAAGAGAGAAAAATGACTCCTAGCTTTATTGTCTGAGCAGCTCAGTGAATGGAAGTGCCATTAACTGACTTGAGCAATTCGGGGACACTATGAATTGGATAGGGCGATATGGGAGTGGAGGGTGCAAATCAAGAGCCACGTGAACTGTGACGTACAGCACATCCAACTGCCTTGCGAGGGAGGCCTCTGGATCCAGGCCAGCTTCAGAACCTCATCCAAGCCACTTACGTCTTGCAGCTTCAGTTTCTTTTTCTATAAATGGTGAGACTAGAACCTTCATTGAGGATTGTCTTGAAGAGTGAATAAGATGGCACCTTATGCATGGTAAGCACTTGGGAAAGAGGTTGCAGAGAGGAAAAGTAAATAATCATCTGTATCATTATTATTGTGATCATCAGTATTGAGAGAGGGCAAAAGACCTGCTTTACTTTTCCTCTCTAGTTTAGAATGCCAACTTTAGCTGACCACATTTCGGAAACCCGTTAAGGACCCCTTTACATTCAGTTGTATAGCAGTGATGTGTATCATCATTTTTCCAGATTTAAGACCATGAGAAAAGTGGCAGAGAGAAAAAGCAATTGAAGGAAATTGCTTGGTCTGATTGCCCCAGTCATTATGTATCTCTGGCAGCTTTCTGGGATTTTAGTTCTCATATCTGCCACAGAGAAGCAGGCATCCCATTTCGGGGGTCATCTCCAAATCTACTTCCTCCTCTGAGAAAAAAATCTCATTTGGCACACTTCCCTCACCCTCATCCCCCCCCATGAAACAAGGATCCCTATTTGGGATCTATTATATTTTCCTCTGGGTTTCTAGGATATTTGTTCCATATTGGTGGTCACTTTGGAGAACAAATCTTGTGAGAACAGAGGACTTTTTGAAGGAAGACTTTTCACAGTGTGATTTTGCAGTGCAGTGGGTAGAGCAGTGAACTGAGGACAAGTGTGAGATGGATCTACTTTGATCTTGAATCTACTAGCTGTGCATTTCAGGCTAGATCATTACATCTCTATAATCCTCAGTGTTCACATCTGTAAAATCAAGTGACTTTTTCACATTGCTATGCAGATTAGCTGTGATACTGGTTATGAGATTGCTTTCAAATTTACTACATGCTATATAAACGTGTTGGTATTTTTACTATATAAGTACATTTTAAGTATCTAAAATGCTAGTTTTTCTGCAGGAACTTTTCACTGTAAAGAAAGCTGAGGAAGAGGTTCTGCTGATACAAGACTCCGATGAGGAAGCTGTATCTCCAGAGCACAGGTGAGAGGCTAATGTTAAAGTAAGTGAGGGAGACCTCGGGTACACTTTCATTAAACAAAACTGAAATGAGAGAAATAGTATCTACAAATATTTTTCCCATTAAAATGAAAAAAACAAGCAATTGAATCCAGAAGAGCTATCTACTAGGCTGAATTCCTTTGTGCAGCTAATATAAATATTACTTCTCCAGGAGAAACTACATTTAAAATGTAAACTACATTTAAAAGTAGTACTTGATTACTTCTTTTCCTTGAAATACTTTTAAATGGTGGAACAGCAGGTTCACATTGTGGCAACTGCTATTAGGTGTCCCTTTTTTGGTGAATATAATGTTTCTTTTTTTTTTAAGATTTTATTTATTTGTTTGACAAAGATCACAAGTAGGCAAAGAGGCAGGTAGATAGACAGGAGGGGGAAGCAAGCTCCCCGCCAAACAGAGAGCCCGATGCGGGACTCCATCCCAGGACCCTGTGACCATGACCCAAGCTGAAAGCAGAGGCTTAACCCACTGAGCCACCCAGGTGCCCCTATAATCTGTTTATTAACATTTGTTAACCGAGTTTCAGAGAATGGAGGCAGTATTCCATGATTTTGAATGAGAAAAATAAAAACGCATTCCTAACCCACAGGAAAATACCAGTTGAGCAGGTACCACTAAACCCCCTTCTTACACCTATTTAACTATCCACCAAGGATGGCTTAAGTGGGTAGGAGAAGAATAAATGAAACAAGATGGGATTGGGAGGGAGACAAACCATAAGTGACTCTTAATCTCACAAAACAAACTGAGGGTTGCTGGGGGGAGGGGGTTTGGGAGAAGGGGGTGGGATTATGGACATTGGGGAGGGTATGTGCTTTGGTGAGTGCTGTGAAGTGTGTAAACCTGGTGATTCACAGAACTGTACCCCTGGGGATAAAAATATATGTTTATAAAAAATAGCAGCCACTCTGGAAAACAGCATGGAGGTTCCTCAAAATGTTGAAAGTAGAACTGCCCTATGACCCAGCAATTGCACTATTGGGTATTTACCCTAAAGATACAAACGTAGTGATCCAAAGGGCCACGTGCACCCGAATGTTTATAGCAGCAATGTCTACAATAGCCAAACTATGGAAAGAACCTAGATGTCCATCCACAGATGAATGGATCAAGAAGATGTGGTATAGATACACAATGGAATACTATGCAGCCATCAAAAGAAATGAAATCTTGCCATTTGCGACAACATGGATGGAACTAGAGCGTATCATGCTTAGCGAAATAAGTCAAGCAGAGAAAGACAACTATCATATGATCTCCCTGATATGAGGAAGTGGTGATGCAACATGGGGGCTTAAGTGGGTACGAGAAGAATCAATGAAACAAGATGGGATTGGGAGGGAGACAAACCATAAGTGACTCTTAATCTCACAAAACAAACTGAGGGTTGCTGGGGGGAGGGGGTTTGGGAGAAGGGGGGTGGGATTATGGACATTGGGGAGGGTATGTGCTTTGGTGAGTGCTGTGAAGTGTGTAAACCTGGTGATTCACAGACCTGTACCCCTGGGGATAAAAATATATGTTTATAAAAAATAAAAAATTATAAAATATATATATATATATGTTTATAAAAAATAAAAAAAATAGAAATTGTTTGTGATACTATCTAGTTATTTAATACTTGATAAATTCATTAGTGGGTATGTCTGTATGCAGAAAACCGTAATACTAGACACTGTCCTGTGTTGGGAGTGGATTACATTTTCCTTCTGCATCACAGTGTATATGTATATGTAAATAAATGGGAAAATAATATATTAAAGATGTGTACGACATGTCAATAATACTTAGCAAAATAAAATAAACAAGATAAATTTTCAAGAGGTTTCTTATGATTAAAGACATGCTTGTGTGAGATCTGGTGGTAAGAGGAGGGAGCTGGAGGCAGTGGTCACTGGTGCTATTTGGTGGTGGGGGATGGTAAGGAAGAAAGAGCTGGTGAAGAAATGAGTTAAACAGGAAATGTCTGATGTTCATCTGTGTCTGGATCTAAGCAATGAGGGGAGAATCTTCCCTTCCTGGCAGGAGAGTTCAGAGGTGTTTGGCTGTGAACCACCGTCTGAAGCTACACACAAAGCCGTGGGATGGAAAGCAGAGGTCCCCATGGCAGTCTGTTTGCATTCTATGGGCTTGGTGTCCTGCAGCTCTCACTAACATGGGACTCCATTTGTAACTGGGCGAATGTGACGAGTCTGCTCATGCCAGGATCACACTCACTTGCACCAGCAAAACTTTTTTTTTTCAGAATCTCCAATTTCTTGTGAATATTCAGCAGTGTATTTGTGGTTTGTAGGTGTTGGGGACAGACACGTGCGAGGCCAAGCCTAAGACTAATAGTCATTCCACTTTCTCAATGTGCGTTATCACTCCCGGTTTTTCTCAGAGTGCACACATTTCCTTCATTAGTGTTTTTACTTTATTACAAGACCTTTTACTGAATAATCTGGGGAAGAGGCTATTTGTAAAACATAACACGTTTAAACAGCATGAACTCAAGACACTCTCCTGTTAGGAGAATATCTGAGATGCAATTGCAACAAACTACATGGGTAATGAATTTTGTATCAATCAGCAGATCATTGTAGCAAAGATTCAGATAGAGTTCAGAGAGTGAGGAAACCTGTGTTTTACTTTTAAGTAGAGTTTAATTGGGTGAAAAATATTCTGATGCAGAAGTGAACCAGCTACCACATCTATGCCACTGATCTACATAGAATATAAAATGTTTTCTTGAGGCTTCTAATAATGTAAGAAATTATCACTCCAGTGTGGATGAATGTACTCTAGTTTCTTTTTTTTTTTTAAGATTTTATTTATTTATTTGACAGACAGAGATCACAAGTAGGCAGAGAGAGAGGAGGAAGCAGGCTCCCTGCTGAGCAGAGAGCCCGATGCGGGACTCGATCCCAGGACCCTGAGATCATGATATGAACCCAAGGCAGCGGCTTTAACCCACTGAGCCACCCAGGCGCCCCTGTACTCTAGTTTTATATGTTCTATACTTCTATAAAATATTACTAAATTTCCTTCAAAAATTTTGCAATGGATTATATACCATGTAGACAGTAAGAAGGAAAAATAACACTTAGGACAGAGCTGATGGGTCTGATGAAGACATTCTGTTTAATTCCAGCCTCCCTGTCCCTTTCTACATGTTCTTTGAAAGGTAAGAAGCATCTTGCTAAGAGGCTTGAAAACTTTGTACTTATGAAAGAAACACAATGAGGGAAATGTGAGATCTTCAGAAGAGTCTGTTTCCATGGAAGATATCTTGTCTTGCATATTTCAGATTTGAGGCTAAGGAATATTTCATTTCAGGGGAGGGACTCAAGGGTTGGGTTATTTTCCATTAAAACTACATATGCACTGGAGTGGAAGGTCTTGTTTGCTTGGACCACTGAAGATAGAAAGAAGTCATGAGTACTCGAAAGTCAGTGAGGGGCAGACCAAAACTGGAATACTGTGTAGCCCTCTCCTATCTGTCTCCTGCTAGAGTCAGAAGGATGTACCTAACTACTCGTTCAGTTTGTCCAGTGGTACGTAGAGGTAAGGCCCAAATTCCCATCGTAGCATCGTCTCAGTACAATGGCCTTCACAATAGGATTAGACCTGTTGGAACATAGTCATAGAGCATATGCAATTTGCCCAAACTCACACAGTTGGTTCCACAGTAGAGCTGGAATTGGGACCCAGATTTTCTTGGGCTCATTCCTGTCAGGACATGAGTTTCAGGAGCTGTGGCTAGTATGGGATTCCAGGGAAAAAACTCAAGGAGTCTTTAAGAAGTCCTTGATTGGGATGTTATTGGGAGAAAATCTTTTTTTTTTTTTTCCTTTAATTTCACCTTAAATGTAGAGGAGAGAGCAATTAATAGATAGGACACTACAATGATTAACCCTAACACTGTTGATGAAGATAGCATCTTCTCACCCTTCGATAGAGTAAAGAACACAAGAAAATCAAATGTCAAGCATTTCTAAGGGTTCTAGTAGCTCTTATATTTGCTTGCAGTCTTCAAAAACTGCTACAGTGCTGGAATTGGTCCCTGGGGAGACTCCACCTGTCAGCAGCTGCACCAAAAAGAATGTTCCTGCTTAATTCCCCCTTTTAGCTTGTGTCAGTGAGAAGTTAGTTGTACAAAGGTGGGAAGAGAATTTTATAAAGTTGTATGATGATTCTAATAAGCATACTTTTGCTGTATGGAGCCTTGGTACTATTCTATACTGACTTGATTCCTCGTGTCCACCCCATCTTGAGCAGGAAAAGATCCTGCGTATCTTTGTATCACAGGCTGTTAAATTTGGTTTCTCTACCACTAAGGAGCTAGCTTGCCAATCTCATCATTCCAGTCCCAGTGAACCTCATTCATATTTAGCACCTGCTCTGTATGAGAAGTTCTGTTCTAGGCTCTGAGGACACAGCAGTGAACAAAAATCCTTAACTGCCTGGAGTTTACATTCTAGTGGAAGAGAAAGACAAAACATAAATCAATAGAATGGAGTAGAAAAGATGGTGAGGAGGGCCAAGGGCAAACGTTAAGCAACGAAGAGGGATAGGGAAGGTTGTTGGGGGAGGTTACATTTGATTTAGATTTTGCCATATGCAGTTGACATTTTTATCAATTAAATGACAGTGCAATGTTGGCAGTTCCCGATGGTGTCATGTAATAGGGTGGCCAGCTCAGCTCTCCACAGAGACCTTTTCACAGCCTCTTAAACCTTCAGTCAAGTCTTCCTGCTCTCCCTGTGCAAGTTACTTGGCTAATTCTACTCCACGCTGCCTGCCGTCATCTTTGGTAGTATTTGGGTTTTATTTCTCAGCTTGACCATTTACAAGTTGTGTGATCTTGGAGAAGCCTCCTTGACTCTCAGGTTCTTTATCTATAAACAGTAAAGATAATTACTGCAGAAAGTGCATCTTAATCCAATAAGATAAGGAAATGAGAGCTATCTGCTTCGATAACTAAATGAGATCTATCTGCTTTGTAAAATACTATACAAAGCCAAGTTATTATCAATTAAGAAGTATTTTTAAAAATAGAGTAATTATAATTTAAATCTATACTAAATCTTTAACTGTGCTATGATGACATTATTAATTACAAAGGGTTACATGTCAACTTGGCTTATGGTCATGATCTGAAGTCTGTCTCTGGTAATATCTTAAATACTCTTATTTTTCTATTAATTTAAGGTTGTTGGCTTTTCCTGTTTAAATCCAGCACATTTTAAATTCTTATGAGATGGTTCTATATCCATTAACACCCAAATTGTTCTCTGTAACGTGTCCACCTCACCTGGCTGTGTGTGTCTGTCTAAACATGACAGAATTCCCAGCTTGGAGGTCATATCCACTCTAATAACTGCATGCTTTCACACTTGCCTGAGGGACTCTCACATGATGATTCCTGGTGCTAATAGATAAGGAAAGGAGTTGGGGTCCATTCCCATGCAGCTGCAGCTGTTAGATCTGGAGCCAGCCACTTGGTTTATTGTGTTAGTATGTACAGGACCTGGTTCTTGAGCAGGGAAGCCATTAAAAAATGAAGAAGGAGAAGGAAGAAGAAAGAAGAAGGGGGAGCAGGCTCAGGAGTCTGGGTTTTATGTTTCATTGTGTTTATATGAATCATAGCCCACCTGTATTCCAAATTTAGCTATATGACATATTATTTTGATCATCTCAGAGCATACAGTCATTAGACTGCCTTATTAGATTTACAATTGATAAGAGTAATTTCATTGTTAATATTTTTTGAAAAGCTCAAAGTAAGACTCAAAACTCATTGAAGCAGCTCCGAAATCACTGAGGGCTTAGACAGTAATGAAAAGGAGTCTAATAAATATCATCAAAGTTTGGAAAAACTGGGAACAAATTATCGAGTATTAGCCTATTTTATGAAAAGTAGTTTTGGGCAAATACACTGACAGCTGCTAATTCTGCTCAGACAGTTAACAATGTAATATCTTCTCTCTTCCTGGTGTTCATTCGTCTTTTGTAATGAAGATGTCATGCTGGGTATTAGGATCTGAGGAAGTGGGACATGCTCTGGCTCTCTTTCAACCTAATATTTTTTGCCCTATCTTTTTGTATTCCAGAATATTCTTCTGCTTTAGTTCTGTTAAACTTTTTTGTTAATTTTTGAACTTTTATTTGAGTATTGGCAGGAACTATATGTATGTGTCCGCCTCTACTTGTACTCACAATGATTGGAATTTTGCTGCATTTGTTTTATCATTATGTATAATTATTCTCTCTCTGTCTCTTCTGCTGCACTATTTATTTATCCATTTGTTTATTCACTGGATTATAATATTATTTTTCCATTATTATTTATTTCAATGCTCAGATTGTCCCAGAGTCGAACCATGGTCGCTCCTTTAATCTGGTTCTTGTGTCTTTTGAGTGCTTCTCACCATTCTTGGAACATTCCTTACTTTCTGGCACTAATGATATTACAGGTTTGTTTTGTTCTTTCTCTGCCTCAGCCATGAAATCAACTGGTTGTCTAAACCTTAGCCAAAGGAATCTTGGCTTCTTAAGTGCAGGTATTTAGAAGACAAGATCTGGATGCTAGTTGTGCTCCTTGTTACTGACTTGTGACTACTTCTAGTGCTTTCAGAACTAGCACACAAATCCACACACACACATAGGCATAAAGACCTATATCTATATTTGTTTCCTTGTCTGTCTCTTTGTATGTGTACCATGGTATATATGTGTATATAAAATAATACAAACCGTGAATTCATATGGATGACTCCAATTCTAAACCAGCACCACAAGGTTCATTCTGGGCCTTTCATTTCCATTTTTGCAACACTCTAATCCAATAGTCAGATTAGCTTGGCCCCATTATCCTCAATATATTTACTTATTAGCTCAAGTCTAGAATACACAGAAAGGAGTTTTCTGGTTGCCAACTCATGTCATTGAGAAAAGCAGACTTCTTCATTTGAGTTCATATTTTTGTTTTTAAGATAAAATTTATATGTAATAAAATGCACAGATCTTAATTGTTATTGCATGATATTGGACAAATGCATAAACACATGTGACCCATATTCCCATCAAGACATACAGTATTTTCAACACACTAGAAAGCTTTGTTGTGCCTTTTCTGTTATTCCACTACCTAGTGGCAACCACTATTCTGATGTTTTTCAGTATAGATCTTTTCCCTTTGCAAGAACTTCGTAGAAATGACCCATATAATATATACTCTGCTTAGTCTACTCTCTTAAAACTCAGTATAATGCTTTTGAGATTCATCCTGTCATACGTATCAGTCTTTCTTTTAGGTTAAGTCTTTGGATGTGACACAATTTGTCAGACATTTTCCTTTGATGGACATTTCTTTCTTTTTCTTTTTAAGATTTTATTATTTATTTGACACAGAGAGAGAAATCACAAGTAGGCAGAGAGGCAGGCAGAGAGAGAGACGGAAGGAAGCAGGCTCCCTGCAGAGCAGAGAGCCCGACATGGGGCTCAATCCCAGGATCCTGGGATCATGACCTGAGCCAAAGGCAGAGGCTTTAACCCACTGAGCCACCCAGGCGCCCCTGGACATTTATTTCTAATTTTTGGTTACTACAAATAGAGTTTCAGGAAACATCCTCTTATAGGTCTTTTTGTGGACATACATTTACATTTTTAAATTGTTAAACAATTTATTAAATTTTACAGCAAAATTGATTTGTTTTTTTTTCTTGGTGTACAGTTCATGGTTTTAACACAGGCATTGATTTGTGTAACCATGACCATAGTCAAGATAAAGAACAGTTCCATCACCCCCAAAAAACCTCCTTGTGCTGTCCATTTATAGTAATCCCTACTTCACCTCACCCTCAACCACTGTCAGCTGCTCATTTATTCTGTATCCCAGTAGTTTTGTCTTTTTGAGAATGTTCTATAAATATAGTCCTACAGTATGCAGTCTTTATCACTGAGCTGCATTTCAGTATATGGGTGTACAACAGCTTATTCATTCACCTGTTGAAGGACACCTGGGTTGTTGCCATTTTGGGGGCAATTATTAATAAAGGTGCTATGAACATTTGTATACAAGTTTTTGGTGGACATAAATTTTCATTTCATTTCTCTAGGGTATTAAATTATGGTATTAATTCACATTCCCCTAATGACTAAAGATGTTGAGCATCTTTTTATCATTTGAATATTCAGACGCTTTGTCTATTTTTAAAGCAATGTTGCTTACTTTCTTACTATTGAGTTTTGAAAATATTTGTATAGTCTACATACAAGTCCTTTGTCAGATATTTGATGTGTAAGTACTTTCTCAAGTTTGTAGCTTCTTTTTTCACTCTCTTAACAGCGTCTTTTGCAAAACAAAAAATTTTTAATTTTAAAGAAAGATAGTTTTACCATTTCTTCTTCTTTTTTTTCTTTTGGGGCCATGTCTAAGAATTTATTGCCAAACCACAGATCACAGATTTTCTGTGTTTTTCTCCCTGGAAGATTAATAGTTCTGTGTTTAAGGTTTGTAGCTATGATCCATTTTGAGTTAATATTTTTATAAGGTGTGAGGTTTAGGTTTAGGTTGAAGTTCATATTTTTTGCCATATGGATGTCCGATTGTTCCAGAACCATTTATTAATATATAATCTTGTCCCTCTCCTGCTAAAAAGCTCTCAGTGGTTTCCCCTTGTTCTTACAATGAAATCAGAAAGCACTTTGTCTGATTTGTAAGTCATAATGCTGTCATGCTTACCTATTCCTCAAACCTCATTTTGTGGCACTCTTCCTCCTGTCATACTCCATCTGCACCGTGAATTCTCACAGCTCTTTTCCAACACAGAACCTTTGCACATGCTTATGTCTTCAACCTGGAATATTCTTCCACTGTGTTGTCCCATGGTTCTCTAGATCCACTTTTGGTTCTCTCCCATGGTATCCTGCTCTTTTTTGTTTGTCACACTTTTTTACAGTTCATAAGTGTATAGTTATCTTCTATTTGTTCATTGAATTCCATATGAAATTGTAAACCTGTGAGTTCTGTGTTCTCAGTGCCCAACACTGTGCCTGCCCTCATGAAACTTATTGCCTAGTGTACACATGGACAAGTAAACAAGTAACTATAATAAAGTCACCATTCCATGTCAATGTGTCTAAGCTCTTTCACTGTACTTTTGGTCCTGTTTTCTGCACCGATGAAAATGTCTTTCTCCTCCATAGTTTTTATGTCCAGATCCTTTTCACCCCTCCAGAATTTCCTGTCAGAAGTTCCTGCTGCCTGGGCTGGAAGAGCTCTCCCTTCCCTGCTTTCCAGTTGGCACACTCCACTTTGCCTTGAGATTACACAGATGGTCTTAGCTCTTCTGTTAGAGAATCAAAAGCTCCGAGAAGGAAGTATTCAAACTGCATTCAACTTGTGCCTCCCTCCATACAGAGAATAGTTTGTCTTATTAAATTAACTCACTTTCTGGTTTCTAGGATACAAACATGTGAGTAGCCGTGTGCCACCTTGCCAGTAAAAATTGATGGGGCTGATGTGGAGAACGGAAAAAGACAAAATTTTTTTTAAAGATTTTATTTATGTATTTGACAGACAGAGATCACAAGTAGGCAGAGAGGCAGGCAGAGAGAGAGAGGATAAAGCAGGCTCCCTGCCGAGCAGAAAGCCTGATGCAGGGCTCGATCCCAGGACCCTGGGATCATGACCTGAGCTGAAGGCAGAGGCTTTAACCCACTGAGCCACCCAGGTAGCCCGGAAAAAAAACAAATTTAAAGTTATATCTCATGTTTACACAGCCAACTCTTGGGTTATCAGTGCTTTAATATGCAGTGAAGACATATAAAAAGGTTTTCTTTTAAAATATGCTGGAATTTGACCTCTGTAGGGTTTTTTTTTCCCCAAATGGCTCAATAATAGTCCTATGAAGGTGACAGAAGAAACAAATAGAATGCCACCTTTGAGAAATTTTTAAGACAGTTGATTATAAAGTAGGAAGATTGAGATGCCAAATAAAACATGCGCTGTTTGATAAAACCTTACCATGAACATAAGTATCCAGGCCAGGCCCTCTGAAGCCACTGACTGTATTAAAAAGAAATCGGTCCAGCTGTGTTTTTTTCCGTGTAAAAATACTACGTGTGTTTTCTTTTTCTTTTTTTTTTTTTCCTGAAGTGCTTTGTCAAGGGAATAACTTAGACTAAACAATGATGAACTTAAATTCATAAAACAGTTTTCAAACCATTTCAAACTGGAAGCAATATTTGATAATATACCTAAACATGAAAATAATGAAGTATGCAAGTATATACAGTAGCAGATGAATTATAAAAATGCATCTCAACTATCAGTTCCAGTCCTTCAAAGACTGTTCTCTTGGAGTAAGAGATACATCCTTATAGAACCCTGTGCCGTGCTGCAAAGCTTGGTGTTAATAGGCTTATTCGCTGGAGCGAACAGAGCCAACTCTCTTTATATCTTCCCACACAGTGCTGGTCTTAGTATAGTCTCCTGTCTGATTTATGAATTTCTCCTGGAATGAATTTTCCACAAACATATGATGGAGAACTGTGTAGCTTTGACATTCAGTCTCCCTGTGAATGTTAGCAGTGTTAGCAGCTGGCACCAAGGCTGAGGTCTAGGCACGTTCCAGGGGCTCATTAACCAACACTATATGTCACCTTTTCAATGTTTGAAAACGGCTCTTTTTGGGGGGGGGGGCAGACCACAGAACACTAATCAGATTCTAAAGGTTCCTTCTTGTTTGCTTAATATTTTCATGCTGGTCAGAAAAGCAGTGTTCTTTTCAAGATGATAAAACGTTGAAATTTTTTTCTTTTGGTTATTGATGATTGACCACATTTCATAGCAATAGGGTTTTTGTTTATATGGGGTTTGCTTTCTTTTCATTCTTTGACAGTAGGGCATTGCTTATTATAGGTTTCTTGCCCTTTGAGGTACAGGGGACATCAGGCCATGGCTTTTACTATGTTGATGATTTGTATGTACTTTCTAAGTGGTATGAATATTGTGCATTTCTTGTTTTTCTCTTCTGGTGAGGAAATACCACTGAATGGTGTTAGATATTTTTCCTCTTTTGATGTGTTTGTGGAAAACTGGTGTAACCAAAAAGCACATTACAGAAGTTCAGACTGGCCCTTTAGAGCGTGCTGTTTTCTATGAAATGGATAGAGTAAGCCTTTGATGGAAATTTTCCCATTTGGACTCCATCCTTTGTAAAACACTGAAATATATGAGGGTCAGAGCATTTGAGTTTTGTTCCTTTTTAGTTATGTATCAGCAGTGGTTGGAAACAAGTCTGTTTACATATCACTAAAACAAGGACTGAGTTTCCTTAGCTATGTGATAAAAGTAATTACCTCCCAGATAATTTTTTTAGAGACTTTATTTATTTATTTGACAGAGAGATGGAGAGAGAGCACAAGTAGGCAGAATGGCACACAGAGGGGGAGAGAGAAGCAGGCTCTTGGCTGAGGAGGAAGCCCCCAACGTGGGGCTTGATCTCAGGATCCTGGGATCATGACCTGAGCTGAAGGCAGATGCTTCACTGACTGAGCCATCCAGGAGCCCCTCTTCCCAGATAATTTCAAAAGGGACCCCATACTTTAAACATATGAAACTTGACATTTTGTTTTAAATCTTCATATTCTCATACATTTGAACTTCCTGTATGAGATAGGTTTGGTAACATAGCAGCTTAGGGTTAGGGTTAGGGAAGATGCCATTGATACATTTGGCTTAGAGACCCTAAGTCATCTCTTAGGAGCACCAGTTCTCTTGGCACTTTGGCCAAGGAACAACGAGGGGTGAAGGGCTTAGAGTAGGAATCTGAGAGAAGAACCAAGTATTTCCCAAGCCATCTTATTTCATTTTCTGCCTACCTCCCAACCCTCACACACACTCACATACAAACACACACCCCCCCCAAAACATTTCCTGTTCTATCCTTTTTGGCCCCAGAGTACTGGGTCAGAAAATATATGGGTTTTGTTTTGGTTTTGGTTTTTGGATTTTTTTTTTTTTTGCCAGAAAGTGCATTTAAAAACTGCCAGGGAGGTGAACCATGAGAGACTATGGACTCTGAAAAACAATCTGAGGATTTTGAAGTAGTTGGGGGTGGGAGGTTGGGGGAACCAGATGGTGGGTATTGGAGAGGGCACGGATTGCATGGAGCACTGGGTGTGGTGCAAAAACAATGAATACTGTTACGCTGAAAATAAATTTTAAAAAATTATTAAAAAAACCTGCCAGGTTCCTCAATATATCATAGTCAATAATATAAATTACTCTATAAGAGAAGACTGGATATTCAAATAGTACACTAATTTCATTCAGAGTATCTGAAATATCATACTTTGCCCCTCCCATTAAAAAAGAAAGAAAAAAAATTTGAGACTAAAAATAATTTAACCCAAAAAACATTTTTGGAAGCACTGTATTACTCAGCCATCTGAAAAGACGAATACCCACCATTTGCATTCGACAAGGTTGGAACTGGAGGGGAATATGTTAAGTGAAATAAATCAAGCAGAAAAAGACAATTATCATAGGGCTTCACTCATATGTTGAACATAAGGAATAGAGCAGAGGACTGCAGGGGAAGGGAGGGAAATCTGAATGGGATGAAATCAGAGAGGGAGATAAACCATGAGACCCTCTACTCCAGGAAACAAACTGAGGGTTACAGAAAGGAGTGTGGTGGGGTTGGGGTGACAGGGTGATGGGTATTTAAGGAGGGCACATGTAGGAATGAGCATTGGGTGTTATATGCAACTAATGAATTGTTGAACACTACAACAAAACTTATGACATACTATATGTTGGCTAACTGAACGCAATAAAAAAAGTTACCATATTCAAATGCTAAAATGTTTTTTAAAAGTGGGAGGTGGGATTTGCTGTCCCTTTGCTAGCAAGAGACTATGATCTTGAACAACTTCCAGTCCATCAAGATCTTTCCCAAGCAGTACTGAGCCCAGGCTGCTTTGGGAGAGAGTGGAGAAGCTGTTGCCCAGGGCTGGTAGTGGCAATTCCTTGGGGGTCCAGCAACTCAGGATCCCAGTCTGTGCCCCACCCCGAGTCTCAGAATGGCTCGGGAGAGTGTTTCCGAGTGAGGTAGTCATCCAAATCTGAAGACTCTTCACCTCAGTGCCTCTTCTTCATGAAAAAAACATGAAGATAAAGAAGTTTTTAGACCTCTCAAGCCTGTTGATTTGACCACATTGGCAGTAGAGCTTCCAGCAGTGGAAGATGTGTGACACCCACACAAAGAGGCAGATGGCTACTCATCCAGTGAGTAGTCAGGGACAACAGATGAGGAAGATGATGATGTAGAACAAGAAGGGACTGAGGAACCCACCTCTGGACTTGTGAACACCAGAGCAGCAGCATCTCTGAATTTGAGCAATGGTGAAACAGATTCTGTGAAAATTATGATTGTCCATGATGATGTAGCAAGTGAACCAGCCATGACCTCTTCTAAGGAGGGCACTTTTATTGTCCACCAGCCTCAGTCTGCTAGTAACACTCTCCAGAAACACAAATCTTCCTCCTCCTTTACACCTTTTATAGACAGCAGATTACCACAGATTTCTCCATCTAGCGGGACAACAGTGACTTTTGTGGTAGGATTTTCCTGTGATGGAAAAAGACCAGAAGCCATAGGGCAAGACCTACGAAGAAGGATTCAGCAGTCAATGTGAATCTCATGAACACTAGACCACAGAGTGACACCAAAGAGATTCATAAATGTAAAATGAGATTTAATCCTGAGATTCTGTGTGCCGCCTTAAGGGGAATGAATTTGTTAAAGGGTACGGAGTGGGGCCTGATGTTGCTTGACAGAAGTGGTCAAGGGAATATAGATCCTCTAATTAACTGAAGATGATTTCAGCAGATGGATGTCCTTGAAGGCTTGAATGTCTTGCTGACAATGTCTGGCAAAAAGGATAAGTCAGTTGTCTATTACTGATCTTGGTTAAGAAATAAAATACTTCACAATGTTCCAGAAGTTGAGATGAAGCAAGGATGGACAACCATGGGGGACTTGGAAGTATGTGTACACTATAAAGTTGTAAAATATGAAAGAATCAAATTTCTGGTAATTGCAGAATTCTGTGAGGGTCTATGCATGGGCACCCAGGCTATGTCAAAAATTTATGGGCTTTAAGTCATTTGGAGAATTGGTGCATAAGCCATTACTGGTGGATCTCACTGTTGAGGAAGGTCAGAGGTTGAAAGTGATCTATGGATCCTGTGCTGGATTCCATGCTGTTGATGTGGATTCAGGATTGGTCTATGACATTTATCTACCAACACACATAAGAAGGAACCCGTACTCTATGATCCAGTGTAGTATCAAACCCCATGCAATCATCGTCCTCCTGAACACAGATGGCATGGAACTTCTTGTGTGCTATGAAGAAGAAAGGGTTTAGGGGTGCCTGGGTGGCTCAGTTGTTAAGTGTCTGCCTTTTGCTTAGGTCATGGTCCCAGGGTCCTGAGAGTGAGCCCCGTATCAGGCTCTCTGTTCAGTATAGTACCTGCTTCCCCCTCTCTCTCTGCCTACTTGTGATCTCTCTCTGTGTCAAATAAATAAATAAAATTTTTTAAAAAAGAAGAAGAAAGGGTTTACATGAATGCTTAATGGAAGAGTCTCCAAGTATGTGGTTCTGAAGTGGGGAGAGTTGCTGATGTCTGTGGTATGTATTCAATCCAGTCAGATGTTGGGTTGGGGAGAAAAGGCCACAGAGCTCCGTTCTGTGGCAACTGGTCAGTTGGATGGTGTGTTTATGCACAAAAGGGCTCAAAGACTAAAATTCTTATGTGAGTGCAAGGAAAAGGTCTTCTTTGCCTCTGTTGCATCTGGTAGAAGCAGTCAGGTTTATTTCATGATGTTAGGCAGGGCTTCTCTTCTGAGCTGGTAGAAGCAGTGTAATAAGGATTGTTGGTCTCCAGATTTTTCTAAATCCTGAGAACTTGGAATTCCTTGCATATTGGAGCTTAGAGCTCCACTCTGTAATCCATGACAGCTCTGTGTGTGTGTGTAGGCTCTACATGTGGGGGTATTTTGTTTTCATTTCCTTTATGCACCTCTTACCAGTTTATCCCTCTTCTTTTCCCTACTCAAAATTAAATCAAGGCTGCAATACAGCTG
Source organism: Mustela putorius furo (assembly GCF_011764305.1). NCBI lineage: Eukaryota > Metazoa > Chordata > Mammalia > Carnivora > Mustelidae > Mustela > Mustela putorius. The sequence goes on along the minus strand of NW_025422048.1, from coordinate 3,228,696 downwards.
GTGCTGTTCACATTCTTAAAAAAAGAAAAAAAAGAATAATGAGCTCAAGATAATCCTTGTGACAATGAGGCATATTTCAGGATGGCAAATTGCTCCTTTCCACTCTAATGGTGATGATGTAACTATTGCCCTCACTGGTATAAGCAGTTGGCAGACGGGGTTTCTATTCAGACTTTGTCATTTATTATGACCTTATAATATTATTCACCTTGTGGAGTCTTATCTTCATCATCTATAAAGTGGGGATGATAATAGAACATATGCCATTGAGTTATTTTAGGATCCAAAGTGGCACTATGTATAAGATACTACATGGTAGAAACTCAGTAAATAATAGTGTCTCCCCTGCCAGTCAGAGGTGAGATTGGTGATGGGTATGCAGTAAGGTTAGTTAGCAGTTGTCATAGAACTGAGGGTGGTGATGGGGTACTCACTCCAAATAACTGATTTCTTGAACTGATCAAAATTATCCCCTTTGCCTATCTGCCTTTCAGTGAGTTTCCCCAAAATAAACTAATTCCATCTTCAAATAATGTAAGTCTATTAAGATGACATTCTACAGCAATTTATTTACTAAAGGTGTTATAGTGAAAGAGAAGGAACATTTAAAAAGCAGGGTAGTTATTTTGTATTAGTAGGGATCAATTTGTACATTGATCCAGGGGCTCTTACAAGTGTGTGTTGTACACACAGCCATGTAGCTACACAATACCCCTCTTCCTCCTCCAACCCTTGTCCAAAGGAGTAACCGTCTAGGTGATCTACAGTAATAGCACTTCTTGATCCCCAGTCTGCTTATCTTAACACTGGAGAGTCTGCTTGTTGGTTCTAAAGGAATAGAATGGTAGCATGCTAATGGTAGCATGTGCATAAAATGTATAGAATACATTTTCTAGGAGAGAGGATTAAAATCACAAAGAACCATTTTAGAGCAAATCACTGTCTTATACATCCCAAATCATATATTTAAGTGGAGAAGAACTTAGAGGAATGGAGCAATCAAAGAGAGAATGACTAATGAGGGCATTTGAGGTGATCACATTGGACTACACAGATTACAAAGCACTTTGTCCAAACATTATTTCATCTTTACAAGAATGTTGCAAGGTACATATTATGAACTTCACTTTAAACATTCATAAGCTGGAGCTCAGGGAAGCTAAAGGACTTGCTCTAAGGCTCACAGCTAGGTAGTATCAGGGCTGATGTTTGAGCCCACGTCTGTGTGACCTCAAATTCTGTCCACTTTCCTTTGGCAGCTCTGGAATGCTGGACACAATGGTGAAATTGGGGAAAAGGGAAAAATAGGAGGCTGTTTCAGGCATTATCACTAGGGGACCACTTAAGAGAGTAGTTACTTGGGGAGAGGTAGACTCTGGAGATGATGCTAGTACTAATCCACTTGTCAAAGATGGCTGAGATGCAGTTGGGCCTGGAGGAAAAGTGGATGCTTGCACATTGACCTAAGACTTCCCATTTCAGACAGGGAGTTTATAGTGGGTTTCTCTTGTGAGCCTATGACCTAACTTTGGTTAGAGTAATCTTGAAAATAAGTTTCTTAAACTTTGGTCACAACCTGTGACCAAGAAGGGAAACCTGGCTTTCCTTTCTGCCATCACTTCAGAGGAGAACATCTCAGCTGTTAAGATAAACATGGAGAAACATTTAAGATTATATTTACTGCCACAACTGTTAAAACAACACCTTTGTTTATACTGTATCAATGTATGAAAAGACAGTATTCATTGAACGTCTTTTTCATATTTACAGTTTCATCTACAGAGCAAGTAGAAGTATATGGTGTTTTTTGAGCCAAGAATAACCTTCCATTAAAGTAATTCAGCAGTTTTGAGTGCTTTACCAGTGAATATCAAACCTTGGGAAAAATGTAAAATAGAGAGAGTAGGAAACATTAAGGGCTCAATTTAAGAGTAACATTTTGAGGTTTTACATAATGAGACAGGTACTTTTCTTTGTAAAATTAGAAGTTGTTATTTCCATGTAAATATAGCTAGCAAAATGTTCTTTGGTGGGACGCCTGGGTGGCTCAGTTGGTTAAGCAGCTGCCTTCGGCTCGGGTCATGATCCCAGCATCCTGGGATTGAGTCCCACATCAGGCTCCTTGCTCAGCGGGGAGCCTGCTTCTCCCTCTGCCTCTGCCTGCCACTCTGTCTGCCTGTAGTCTCTCTCCCCCCCCCCTCTGATAAATAAATAAAATCTTTAAAAAAAAATGTTCTTTGGTCATTTCCTTTCTTTTTGAAAATTAGCTGATGAGATTTAGTAAAGGAAAGTTCTGTTTCTGTCTGCTCCTAACCAAAGGGCAGCAGTGTTTTATGGCTGCAAACCCTCCACTACATCTCCTGTCCTGAGCCTGACCTCATCATTTACATGTACCGACTAGTTAGGTATGACATTCTCTTTAATGCATTTTTTTTGCAATGTATGTGCTTGTTTGTTAATTTTACATTCTGATTACAAGTCACAAATATGCCATCTATATTGATGTATAAAGAAGCATGAAATATAAATTCATGGAAGACTCTGGAAAACAATTACATTCTTGATATCTAAGCAGTGGATTTAAAGCAAATGATCATTACCTCATGGTGTTTTGTTGTCAAAGTCAGTGTCTTGTCCAGTAAAACTCACTGCATCCTTTGATACAGCACTGTCCAGTAGAACCTTTTGTGGTGACAATGATGCTCTTTATTTTTTTTAAGATACATTATTTATTTGAGAGAGAGAAAGTGTGTGAGACAGCATGAGCAAGTGAAAGGAGCAGAAGGAGAGGGAGAAGAGCTCTTGGCTGAGTCAGGAGTCCAATGCGGGGCATGATGTGGGGCTCGATCCCAAGACCCTGGGATCATGACCTGAGATGAAGGCAAGTGATTAACCAACTGAGCCAACCAGGTGTCCCAACAGTAATGCTCTTTAATATGCTCTAATACCATAGCTGCGAAACACATGTAGCTACTGCACACTTGAAATGTGGGTGCCATGACAGAAGAAATAAATTTTAAATTTTCTTTAATTTTGGTTTTAATTTAGCCACATGTGGTGAATGGCTGCCATATTGGACAGTGCAGTAATACATTCGTTCACATACTGTTATCTCAGGTATAGAGTTATTTGCTGTTTAAAAGCCAATATAATGACATTTAAATGCTTTTAAGGAACAGATAGAAGCCTCAGTTTGTTCTTGAAAATAACTGTTCTTGAAAATAACAGTTTGTTCTTGAAAATAAGCCAAGCTGACCTGGGGTGAGGGAAGAATGTGCAAATATTTCCATTGAGCTAGCTGGTCAGATTGTTTATTCCTTTATTCACTCAGCAAATATTCATGGAATACCTAGTATGTGCTCCATTGTGGTAGGTGCTGGGGATACAAGCACATGTGCACTGCCTTCAAGAAATTCACCAAGTAGAAAAGTTGGACAGAAAGTTAGTAACAAACTCATACAGAAGCGAGTAGAGAAAGAGTGAAGAGTCAAAGATGACTCTGCAGTTTTAGTCTTGAGTGACTGCGTGAGTGACTCTTGGAAACAAAATACATTTCCATAACAGATCTTTGGGAAATTTTTAAGTCTTAATAATTAGTTTCAGTATTAAAACCAAGATTCTCATTCATTCATATTCTCTCACCCTCCCCAACTCTCCCCCAGTTCTCTCTCACCTTCCACTCATTTGGTGAAAAATAAGCTAGTACTTAGACTCCAGTGCCAGGAAGCTGCATTTTCACCTTGGGCATCGAAATTCTAATTTTGATAGAAATGAATTGTTAATGAGCCAAAGAATAGAGAGTTTCTCTAATTACAGGAAACAAAATTAAATTTGGCCTGAAGGCATTTTTTGGTAATTGCAGTTGGTTTAAAGATTAAGAAGATTCACTCATATGCCTTGCCTTTTTTTTTTAAAGCTTGCTTTGCTCAGCACTGTTAACCAAAGGCATTGAGACCCGTAGCAAACTTCATTCTAATGAGGGTCCAGATGATTTATTTTATAGATACATTGCAGAACAACTTTCCCTGTAGGGATAGTAGCACCTCAAAGATTGATATGATGTATTAAGAAAAATAAATATTTGACTTATTTCGGTAAGCATGATACGCTCTAGTTCCATCCATGTTGTCACAAATGGCAAGATTTCATTTCTTTTGATGGCTGCATAGTATTCCATTGTGTATATATACCACATCTTCTTGATCCATTCATCTGTTGATGGACATTTAGGTTCTTTCCATAGTTTGGCTATTGTGGACATTGCTGCTATAAACATTCGGGTTGCTGGGGGGAGGGGCTTTGGGAGAAGGGGGCGGGATTATGGACATTGGGGATGGTATGTGCTTTGGTGAGTGCTGTGAAGTGTGTAAACCTGGTGATTCACAGACCTGTACCCCTGGGGATAAGAATATATGTTTATAAAAAATAAAAAAATTTAAAAAAAAGAAAAATAAATATTTGTTCTTTTTTTAAAAAAGATTTTATTTTTTGGGGAGAGAGAGAGATGGCAACAGAGAGCGTAATCGGGGAGTAGAGGGAGAAGCAGAGCGCGACGATGTGGCGCTCAATCCCAGGACCCTGGATCATGATTTGAGCAGACTCTTAACCAACTGGGCTACCCAGGCATCCCTCCTATATTTGTTCTTATTTGAACCTTATTTTTACCGTACAGTAGAAAATTTAGATTTAAATGGCAAGTGAGATGTGCTTACCATTTCTCTGTTCATCTCTTTACAGAAGCCAGGGCCAAAAGAGAAGTTCTAGAATGGAATTGCTTTGTGCTGAATCTGCTGCTGCTGTTGCTGCTGCCTCAGAGGTATGTACATAAGAGCATAAGAGAGTTATAGGGTAAATGGATGGATCCTTCTCCTTGTAGTATTGACTCCTTAGTTACTGTGTGTTCCCAATAGAAAAAAGTTTTCATTTTGAGAAGTATCCCATGTGGGCATAGCACTTGATTGGGATTCCACAGCTGCCATTTTGTAGCCATTTCTTTTCTTTTCTTTTAAAGATTTTATTCATTGATTTGACAGACAGGGAGGGGAGGGAACACAAGCAAGGGAAGTGGGAAAGGGAGAAGCAGGTTTCCCACCCACCAAGCAGGGAGCATGACATGGGCCTCATTTCCAGGATCCTGGGATCATGACCTGAGCTGAAGACAGACGCTTAACCCACCAAGCCAACCAGGTGCCCCCCTGTAGCCATTTCTTATTGGGAACCGTCAACTACCATGCTCACACTGGGGAGCAAGAATATCCTGTCCCCTTCAAGCCCCTCTAACCAGACTAAGGATCACATCGACATGAGACAATCCTGTAACACCATTGGTGGGAATGCGAGTTGGTGCAGTCACTTTGGAAAACAGTGTGGAGGTTCCTCAAAAAGTTGAAAATAGAGCTACGTTAATGGGAGAAAATAAAATTTAATAGTGTACATGGAGGGAACCTACACAGGCATGGAGATTTCAAAGAAGTCATGCAGCATGAGGTATATATGTCATTCTGAACTAAGGAAAAGGGGGTAGGGGGTCTGGGATTTCAAAGAGAAGGAATGCAGTCCTCAGGAAGAATGAGAAAGACTAAATGTCTGGTAAACAATTGCTTGATGGGCCCCTCAGTAACAGTGGGACACAGAGAGGACTTTGATCAGTCAGGCACTGCTAGGTTTCTCCCTGTCCACCATTCCTAGTTCATGGTATAATGGTACATGGTGATAACTCTCTTCATGCAGCAGGGCCTCTACCTAAATTATTGTAGGCAGTTGTCTGGCAGGTAGAGTTTTTCCTGAATCTGCTGAGTTTTGATTGCTTTTTTAACTCAAAATAAACTTCATACCAAAGTGGCCCTCCTTAGAGACGCCTGTTCTTGGCCCCCAACACTTGGTATGGTCCCTGTAGTATTTTTTTTTTTAATTAAGCTAAGCTTTATGCCATTGTTCAAGGCCTTTTTTGACCTGTGAATACATTTCAAAAAGGAAGAAGTTTACTGATGTGCCTGCTGCAGTAGCCTCATGTGGGGTAGCCTCATGAGCTGGCATCATCCCTTCATGGGTAGAACCCAAGCCCCAAATCGTCTAGATTGCCCCCATCATTTTCCTAAGCCACTGAACGTTTCATCCATTTATCTATTTACTGGATGTCACTAGAGAAAATCTTAGAGGGATGCACATTAATAGAAATATGAAACCTGGATCTGCGTTCAGTGATCTGAAACTCTAGTCTGGGAGAAAGGATCAAACTGCAAGAAAAAAAGGCACAGAAGAGAAAAAGCCTCCCAGAAAACTGTCCCCGGGGATGGTGCTCCACCTTACCTGCCAAGCCCTGGGTGCCTGTTACACAGCTGTGGTGGTGGTGCTTCAGAGAGAAAGATGGCCTGAGACTTCAAAATATAAAGGTCAATTCCTAATTTGGCCATTTATCGGTGTTGTGACCTGGGGAAAGTCATTTGCCAGTGGAGAGCCTCTGTTTCCTGTCAGGAAAAGGGGAGTGGTCATGTGCCAGGCTCTCTCATCTGGATGTAACCTCATTTATCAGTGTATATTCTGTATTCCTGCAATAGAACAGAGCTTCTGTGAGAACAGGGGCTGTCCTGTTCATCAGCGTATCCCGAAATATCTTGAACAAGGTTTGCCACACATAGTAGGCGCTCATACCTATTAGATGCACCGATGAGTATTGTATGTCACAGCACTGTGTCATTTTTATAGCACGCTCCAAATGTAACGTAAAGGGATTCCAAGAGCAGTATAGATAGGCTGGGTGGGTGGATTTTCACTTCAGTTTTCGGGCCTGCATGTGGTTTTGTCTGAAAAGCTTTGTGTGTTTCTGGGACTGTGCAGACAGTAGGTATTTGTACTGTTTAAGCTCTTCTCTAACGTAGGAAACACACCTATGTTTTTAAATACAAAGGGCTGATTTTATATTTTTATATTGCATTTTCCAACTATTGCTCATTGTAGGAGACCAGAATTTGCCACTCCAAAATTTGTCTCTGGGATAAAGATTATTATTTTTTTTAACTTTTTTAAAAAGATTTTATTTATTTATCAGAGGGGTGGGGGGAGAGAGCGAGCACAGGCAGACAGAATGGCAGGCAGAGGCAGAGGGAGAAGCAGACTCCCTGCGGAGAAAGGAGCCTGATGTGGGACTCGATCCCAGGACGCTGGGATCATGACCTGAGCGGAAGGCAGCTGCTTAACCAACTGAGCCACCCAGGCGTCCCTGGGATGAAGATTATTTTAAGCTGCATATTTTTAAGGAAGTGCAAACATAGGAGAAGCTCCAAAGACTGAGTAGAAGTTAACCTTTTGTAAGAGACATTTACATTTATAAGGAAAATCTCCCTTTGTTGGAGGTGGCTCTTGCTCTAGGTATCTGGGAACTCATCAGTGGAGAAGATAATGATTTAGATCCGCATAACAATCTCACCCTTATTATTCTGCTTCTCCTGGTCACCTCCCATAAATGACTTCTCCAGTCTCAACATCTTCTTTTGTCTTTAGCTGGAGATGGTATTTAAGGTGATGGCTTTGGCCACTTTGGGGAGTCAGTCAGTTTTCCTGGATCTCTCCCATGATACAGGAGGTATCCATGTTTGATTTTTTTCTATTAATCTGTCTAATGTTAATTTAATTCTTAGACCAGTCAGAAGAAACGTAAAGGGTAATAAGCTACTTATATGTAGATGAAACTTTCTGAGGACAGCACATCTGCTAACATTCTGTTCAAGAAAGAATGAAATGGTTGAAATTAGGTAGAAAAAAGCTAATTTAACCAGAGCAGTGCTCTGTTTACGCACAAACTAATTGCTGTTATTCTAGGAAAAGAGGCCAAGACATCCATAGAACTCTGGCCATCATTCCAGTGTCTATGCTGCTGACAGCCTGACTTCATCAGTCCATAAATACTCACCTAGGATCTGCAGTGTGTAATGTGTAAACACCCAGAATCTTTCAATTTAGTGTGTCTTGGGGAAAGTTGGCCTTAAAAATTCTCACTTCATAAACTTATAAAACCTAAGTAATTATAACATGTAATGGAATTTCTTTTAAAGAAACCCATAACCCCACCACTATGGCACAATTGCTATTTATTTTTGCTTATTCCCATTCAGTCTCAGTCTGCCAATTTTAATCATTTCAGTAACTGTATGATATTTCACGGAATTGAGAAACTTCTGCTTCTAATCAAGATGGCATGACTAAGGACCGGATTTAACTTTCCTGCCCCCATGACAAAAATGTATGAAATAATAGTTTTCAAGAAAATGGTCAGTCATTAGGCAACAAAGGACAGGGACTCCTAAGAGATGGGAAACAATTAGATAAGCCCTGCAGTTGCCACAGCAAGTTTCCAGGTGGCAAATCTGCTCCCCTTCACTGGTATCTTTTTTTTTTTTTTTTCTGAAATAGTTTATTTGCTTTGTTCCCCCCCAACCCCGCCCCAGGCCAATTAACCACTGGTACACATGATTTTGTCATTTTAAGTTTATTTAAGCTTAGTGAATTTATGTGGATAGGCTAAATAAAACATATGAACACACAAAAAATGGACATCTTAATCAATACCCGAGGATACACATTTCTACTGAAATATCCAAGAAGCAAGGAACTAAAGACTAAATTGATATATGACTATGATAAAAAGCAGAAGGAAAAAGACTGGGGAAAAAGGTCATATCCCATCTTATTGAATCTTATTGAATACCATCTCACCAGAATTTCTGTCTCAATAATGAAAAGATTGTTACATCCCCAGCAACATATCGCTTCTTTTAAGGAGTACAAAACATAGTGCGCTTGAATGGGGAGGTTGCGCAGTATCCTGAAGTTCAAATGCTGGGATTTGATCCAGGCCAGTATGTTCCAACAAACAGGTTCCTTTGTAGAAAAATTGGCATGGGTCTATGTCTTAGTCCAGGCTGAAAAAAAGAAACAAAAACAAAATAAAACACAGCCGAGGCACTAAAATTTTCAGCAGAAATGTAAAAGATTCCTGTGCTAAATCAGGTACTTGTATTTCATATGAGCAGTGAGCTGCAAACTGTTCAAAAAGGATCTAGTCATAAAGGATCACTAAACTCAGAATATGACGTGTACAATTTAAAGCAGCAAATGGCTTCAATTGAGGCACCAGGGTTAGGGAAGAGAGCACTGGGTTTGAAGTCCTTGGACTCTCTCTGTCTCTCTGCTGCTGCCCTGCTGTGTGACCTTGTCTTCTTTGACACTATCAAAGCGGGGAGGTTGCACTAGAAGCTCTCCAGAGCCATTTCCATCTCTGTGCAACTATAGTAAAGATGTTTTTTGGTAATAATACTTCTGACTTCAACCTACATTGAAGACGTGAAGCAGCTGTTCAGTAGCCTCCATCTGGCAGGCCCTCTGGTGGCAGTGCCCTTCTCCCATGGCCGGGTTAGCATCCTACCAACACCTGGGAAAGGTGGTTCTTTTTTTTTTCTTTTCTCCTTTTTTTTTTTTTCCTTTTCTTCTGCCACAGCCTTTGAGTGACACACAGTTTTCTTAGGCTTGTGCTTTTAGTGCATCTGTACTGTGTTTATTTTCTCAGTTTTGTCAGAGTATAGCATGTGGCACCTATAATCACTGCTTATTCCCTTCCAGCAATATTTTTCAAGGACATGTTTCATGATGGTTTGTGTTCTGCCTGTGTTTCCTGTTGTTTATGTATCTGTATCCAAATTGAAATGTCATATTCTCCTCATTTGGAAATTCCCAGGATCAAGTTGATATTGGAACAGTTGAGCAGTATGGCCCCCAAGAGTCTGATCATGTAATTAGGATAGAATCTGATACATCTTATGATTCCAGCACATCGTCCCTGGAAAGCATACTGGCATCACCAGGTAAGTACATTTGGATGTGTGGATAGGGATTATCAGAAGAAAAACTGTGGCCCACAGGGTAGTTCTTGTTTTTTCAGAGGATGAGAATGTTCTGTTCATAATGATGCAAAAATCACAAGACTGAACTTATTTCATCTTCTGTAAGTTTTTTTGAGATGATGATTTGAGAGTGATGAAAGTGAATATCTCATCAATGGTTCAAGTGCTTGGGAATGGTATTATTCTGTCCCATTAACATTTCATCTTCTAAAGATTGGTGCTAGAGCTCAGCCCTTGGAGGAGTAGCATCTCATCTCTTTGTCCTTTCTCAATCTTCACTGCTATGCCGCAGTGGTTGCAGTCCAAAGAAACCCCCCCCCTTTTTAAAAAAATTTTTATATATTTTTTAAAAATTTTTATTTATTTATTTAACCGAGAGAGATCACAAGTAGGCAGGGAGGCAGGTGGGGTTGGGGGGGAAGCAGGCTCCCTGCTGAGCAGAGAGTCTGATGCGGGGCTCAATCCCAGGACCCTGACATCAAGACCTGAGCCGAAGGAAGAGACTTAACCCACTGAGCCACCCAGGTGCCCCAGAACTTGATTTTTTAGAGAAAAAGAAGGAATAGTTATTTGTCTCGTTGATATTTAGGAAGGTAGAGTCAATCATTTTCCAAATGTCATATGCCTTCTTAGTACTTTTGGTCTCCTTGATATCACTGTAAGAATGTAAAATGGGCAAGACCAAAATGACTCCCCCACTGGGGGAGAGGGAAACCCCTTGTTTTTTTTTTTTTTTAAAAAAGTACTATTAGAATTTTTAGTATAGGACAAAAAGGATAGTCTCTTAGAAACAGAGATACTTATTATGTAAGTTTCAATATTAAAGACATTTCATAAATATAATTGTATAAAAATACAAAACTTGAGGCGGTCCCAGATGCTTAATGCAGATCCTGTCCTCTAATTTGCTGACCCTAGCATGGAGTCTTTGCATTGTGGAATCTTTATATATAGAATTAATTTTTAAATAGCTAGCTAACCTAATAGCTAACTAATAACTAACCTAATATCTAACTAAACTGATAGCTAACTAACTAATACTTCTATTTTTTAATAGCTAGCTAACAACTCTTGCATTATGGCTGCCAATCTCAAATTTTGTTAAAAAAAATCTTTCCAAAACAATTGATTGGGGCGGGGGGGAAGTCGGTGAACCCATGATTGTGATTTCTGAAATGTGTAAGGAAAAATTTAGTTTTGAATTTGCACACAGTAAAGTTCACTCCTTGGGATGTATGCTCCTGTGGGCTTGACAAAGGCAAGGAGTCCTGTATCTGCCACCACAGTACCAGACAGAACAGTTCTGCCATCCCCAGATTCCTTTGTGTTGTCTTTGAACTCCAGCTCCGTCCCTCATTCTCTGGCAACCATTGGTCTGTATTTGGTCTCTGGTTTCCTTTTTCCAGAATGTCACGTAAATAACAGAATCATGCAGTCTCTCACCTTTTTGGTCTGGCTTTGTTAGTGAAATGCGTCCTAGAGTCATCCATGTTGCATGAATCAGTGGTTCATTCCTCTTTCCTTGCTTAGTAGTACTGCACCTTGTGCATGTACCACAGTTATTTGTTTACAAATCCACTCATCTGCAGAAGGACTTCTGAGTTGTTTCCATGTTTTTCAGTGACTATATATAAAGCTACTATAACCATTTGCATAGAGGTTTTTTGGTGTGGATACAAACATTTAATTGACTTGGTTAAATTCCTGGGAGCTGGACAACTGGGTCCTATGGGAAGCATGTGTGAAAGAAACTGCCAAACTATTTTCCAAAATGACTCTGCCCTTTTGTAGTCTTTTTTTTAAAAAGATTATTTATTTATTTGACAGATAGAGATCACAAATAGGCAGAGAGACAGGCAGAGAGAGAGAGAGGGAAGCAGGCTCCCTGCTGAGCAGAGAGCCCGATGCGGGGCTTGATCCCAGGACCCTGAGACCATGACCCAAGCTGAAGGCAGAGGCTTAACCCACTGAGCCACCCAGGCGCCCTGCCCTTTTGTATTCTTCAAATAATGTCCAGCTTGCTTTTTTGAAGGAGAGTCATTTCTCAACACCTCCATCAGTACTTCCAGAGCACTCCAGAGATCTCCACATTCGGGGAAACGTACATTTTGGGAAGAGATTTATGATTATGTTTGATTTGGTATTATCAGTTGGAAGGTACCAAATTTCCAGAAGCATGGCCAGAAGAATTTCATGATGAAAAGACACTCAACACGAATGGTTTGGGTACCTAGCCATTTACACTTGGGTGGGTGGAGGTAAAGTGAGACACTCCTTCCTTTTTCTTTATTTTCAAATATGAACACATTTTTAAGGAATGTTCTGAATTACTCTTGGTACCTGGCACATCTAATCCTGAACATGGAACAACGCTGGACTCTCCTGTTTTTATGACTTATAAAGGCAACAAAGAGAAATCTGTAAATCTTGCTGATAATGTTGGTACTTCTGCTTTCTTGGTCACGCGTTCCACTGGGCTTTCTTCTTCAGTTGCATCATCTTTGCAGAGCTTTGAATTCCAGCCGGCGGTGGAACAGGTGTCTGATGTGGATGAGGTACAACTGGAGGACGAGCTGGAAGAGGTGGACCGGATGGAGCAGATGGATGAGGTGGATGAGGTGGGACAAGTAGATGAAGAGGAAGAGGTGGAGCAGGTGGAGCAGATAGAGGAGCTGGAGCAGGAGGACCAGGCGGACCAGGCTGAGCAGGAGGCTAGCTCACCCTCCAGTGCAGCTGCTGGCATCAGTGATGAGGTACCTCTCAGAGTCTTGCTCCACATATTTGTCTGGACCACTAACCCTGCAAAGCCCTGAATCTGCACTCTTGTGTTCAAGTTTGCTTTGTAGAAAAAATCCCTTTATTATCACTCTTTCTGTCATACTGCATTTTCAGATGCAGCTGGGAGTCCAGTGGACCCTAGCAAACAGGGAGGTGGGAGGTTAAGAAAGACAAAATCTCTGTTATCCTCTTAATGTGAAATGTGTGAAGACACTATGGGTTTGAGAGAAAGTTTGGGCCAAATAGGCAGCTTATCTACTAAGAAAAGGCAGTATTTTCAAGAGCTGTATTCCTTATCACCTGGAAGGGGATGCTAAACATCTAGGGAAGATGACTTTCCTGGCTACCATGCCAACACCTCCCCACCACGAGCTAGGTTTCTCCAACGGAGGTTTTTTGTTCTTGTTGTTGTCGTTTTTTGTTTGTTTGTTTGTTTGTTTGTTTAGTTTAGAAACATGCCTTCCAGAATGCTTGTTGTATCCAACCTTCAAATGTCAGCACCAGAGTAAGGTTCGAGGTCAAATCAGTGCAGTTGGATTTACTACTCTGTTGCTCTTCTATCTACAAATTTGTGTACATAATCACAGATTTGGAAAATCATCTTTTATAATAGCAGGATTATTAAAATCAGGATTAGAAGGCAAGATAATGAATTTATGGTCTGTTATGTGCAATTGTGTACATTAATTACAAAGCCTAAGATGAGTCCCTCCCTCTTTTTTTTTTTTTTTTTGAGTCCCTCCCTCTTTTATAATCAAAAGAACTGAGGGCTAGAAGACAGTTGTTTGAATCTGGCCCCAGCCTTGACCTTGCTACATCCCTGAGCCTCAGTTTCTTGACCTCGAAATGGTCTGCTTGCCTTGCAGGGATTTCTAGACTGCTGTGAAAATTTTTGAACAATTTTAAAAAACATTTCCATAGCAATCCATATTGTCTTTATTTATGTCTTTATTTGCCAAAAAGCTGTGGTTCCCCTTTCCCATTGACAAGTTTCTCTTCTGCTTTGAATAAAGTCATAACTAAACTTTAAATGTGACTTTTGTTTACAATAGTCAGAATAAGCAGCAATGAGTGTGGGTAGTACAGCCCTGCATGTGGTAGCGTATTGGACTTATGTGGGGTACCATGGATTGACAGACTGGAGTATATCCAGAAGCTAGAGCCCAGGATGGAGAGAGGCTGTAAAATGTCATGTTGTCAGTAGTGGAAGTTAGTCACCGTGGAAGGCACTGGAGAAGGGAGATGGGCAAGGGACAGGAAAGCCTGCTCCAAGTAGCTGCACAGCTGTCGTGCTCCTGAAGCAGAAGCGAGTCTCCAGTGCATTAAACTAGGATGGAGATCTAGCAGCTCAGGGCAGGCAGCTTTCCACTCCCCTCAAGAAAGCCATTCTCAGATGCGTCAGGTCCCTTCCCTTCAGTGGAGAGGTGTGAGACAAGCTTGGTAGCTCATCTGCCAGGGACAGCAGAGAGAAGTTCCTGCTTGGAGAATGGGGATTTGAATGTGATAACCTGTAGGGTCTGTGGCTGCTAATCCCTAGTTTAGAGTATTTTATTTATTCATTTATTTATTTGCTTAATGAATACCTCCTTTTTTATATGAATATCTACATAGTTTACAACAAAAGAAGGACAATTGGGCAATTTTCACTGGCTTAAAAATTCACAGAATTTTTTATTACAAGCGAGAAAAGCAGCTTGCGTGTTTTTTGCTCTGTTTTTAATAACTCAGCTATGCTCTTCCATTAGCCACAGTATACGATAGAATAGACTCTTGTTTTTGTTCTCTAGCGGTTGCATGTATGTGTGCCTCCTCATCATTAATATTGGGACTGTGGCTCTCTCATCTTGTTTATGCACACAGTACCAACCCAGATCAAGGCAAATAATAGCTTCCACAGATAGTTCTTTCCCAAGAACCCTGCCTCTTCCTTCCACCCTCAGCCAGTCACTTAAGAAGCTGTGTCCACTTAATTTCTTTCACATGTGTCCCTTCCTCTCTATGTCTCCTGCCTCTGGTCTGTTTCAGGCCCCTGTTATCTCTACTGTAACTGTGTGTGGAAGATATGTACTTTCTAGGACGTTGTGAAGGTCAGATCCATGAATTTCTTTGCAAGTGCTTAGAGGAGTGCCTGGAACAAAGGAAGCGCCATTTGAACTTCTTCTTCTCACCCATTGCTAATGGGGTATCTGATAGACGTTTCCCACGTGCCTTGTCTGTGATATGATGGCCCACTGAGTCTGACTCTCTCACTAAGGATATTGGCAGGTCTTTGCTTCACACTTTGGGGCCAATTCCATGGTTTTATATTTTGAGGGAAAAAATCAGACTGCATGATTCCCATGATCCATTTCTGATCTTGAATTCTTGGATTCTTTAAAATTTTTTTTTAATTTTATTTATTTTATTTGACAGAGAGAGAGATCACAAGTAGGCAGAGAGGCAAGCAGAGACAGAGGGGGAAGCAGGCTCCCCGCTGAGCAGAGAGCCCGATGCGGGGCTCGATCCCAGGACCCTGAGATCATGACCTGAGCCGAAGGCAGCAGCTTAATCCACTGAGCCACCCAGGCGCCCCTTGAATTCTTGGATTCTTTAGCCATTTCTTCAGACTTTCTAGTCATGAAGGAAATTGGGGGTGCAGGAATCATTCTCATTCTCAGTCTTTGCAGACTTGGCAATAAAAGTCTGGTAGGATTTGGAGACCCCGGTGTCCCTATCTGTGAGCCACAAGCAATTCCTCCCCACAGTTAATACAACTACCGCCATCAATTATGTCATATATCAACAAGCGGGAGCTGGAGCTGATGAAAAAGTTCACGGAGCAGCTGGAAGAGCGGACACGGATGCTGCAGGCTGACATCCGAAGCCAGTGGGATGCACTGGAAATGATGAAGGAACAGCTTCAGAGAATACAGGATTCTACCTTTCAGGTCAGAGGCCAGTTCCAAGTAAGTAAGTGGCAGAAGGGAGAGGTAAAAAGAGACCTTGACAGTTGTCAAGCAGTCAGTCACCGGGGTCTGCTAGGAGGGAGAGCAGCTGCTCCAGGGTGGCAGTGGGGCATTTGGAGTGGTCCTCAGCAGGGACTTTTGCCTGTGCTATCTTTTGGCTGTACTGGCTGAGATCAGCCCAGTCAGGCTCTGGCGGTGGCAGACACAGATCCTATATAGCCAAGGTTTCCCGGGGGCCCTGTCCCACTCTGTCCCAGGCATGTCCTGTTCCCTGAGGAAAGGTGTGGCCTCTGAATACGACCTCCATGATACTGTGTCCTTCCAGATGCAGCCAACCATCTCACACCACCTTGACCATCCTGAGTTCCAGTCGTTGGAGCCAGTGCTCAAGAAACAACGCACTGAGCAAATGAAGGAGTCCCTCCCAGACCTCGAGGAGATCAGCCTTTCCTGTGGTTCATGTTCACCCTGCTCTTTCAAATTCTCGGAGGAGCTGGAGGAGACTTGTGATGACTCCAACCAGGTACGGAAAGCCTGTTTCAACTGGGGAGATGAAAGGAGATTTTATTGTCATAAACACCGGGGCTCACCTGATTCTCCTGAGGGGTTGATGCCTAATCAGTTGGCTGTGGTTCACTTGCCTGAGATAAAAATTCTTGGCGAGGTAGACCCAGACACTCGTTCCCAGGCACACATATGTGCATCCCGGATGGCAGCGCCTTGTGCCCGGATAAACACATAGACATCACCCTGACCACACCCGCAGGCACCGGGCTGCTGTCATCTGCTCTAGGAGAATGGAGGAGGGCTGTTCAGTTGGCTTCTGGGGGACTCTTGGGGGCACTGAGGTTCTTTCGTCTTTCCTTCTGAAGCCACTGCTGGAGGGGCAGGACCCATTCCTGCAGCAGCCGTTGCAACAGGCACAGGACCAGCTTCTGTCAGAGCAGCAGATGCAGGAGCAGCCCCAGCCGCCGAGCACCGTGGTGGGAAGGCAGAATCTGCAGATATACCTGCCAGGCCGGGCCAGCGTAGCTGTGCCCCTCTGTGAGGACCACATGACGTTCATGCACACCCAGCCCATCGTTCCTGTCCAGTTAGCAGCTGGACAACAGCCCTCTGGCTGCTATCAAGGCGATACTCTGCGGGATGAGGAAGATGACAGCCCTAGGTAAGAAGTGCATGGAACAGTGGTAAGTGCAGAAGTCCCTGCTTTCCCCTTATGGCCAGACACTGTGCCTGAGCCCATGAGTGACTTACCCACAGGGCACCCAACCCCCCTCATCAAAAGCAGTGTGCTCCCACTCACCTTGCTCTGTGGCTTCCAGACCCCTGCCTCTACATGCGCAGTGTGTGGCCAAGCATGTGCTGGTAGAACGGAGGAGACTGTGAAAATAGGAGGCCTAGATAAGCTAGGGAACTGGCAGATCTTGAAATCGCTTGGCTCCACCCCCCCAAGCGCAGTCTTACCGCACGGGATGTCTAGAGCAAAGTCTTATGTGCCCATAGCTGAGTGACTCCAGAGCTCCCAGCTTTCTTCTCCCACTCCACTGTAATCTGGTGATCATAGCAGACCAGAAGAAGGGGTCTCCAGAGAAGTGATAATCTATGTGAGGGAAGTGGGTGTGAAACAGTTGCTACATGTCCATTGGATACCAAGGGGCTAAGCTCCCCGAAGAACTAAGTTCTCGGAGGCTGTATGAGGACATGAACACATTTTCTGCTCAGTAATAAGTCTGTGGTCCCAAATGCCAGAAAGAGAAGGCTCTGCTCAGCAGTGAAGGGGTTGTAGAGCACATGCTTGGTGCCTAGTAAATAATTTTGAGCGAATGCCAGCTCTCTGAGCAGGCTTCCCAGAGCTCTCCAGATTTCCTTCTGGGCCTCCCCTGTAGAGTCAGTGACCCTGATATGTCTGGTGGGTGGGTTAGTGCCACGTTCCCCACAGGCCTGATCATCAGAATCCACTTGAGGAGGCTGTAGGAAGTACAGATTCAGAAGTCCCTATTTACCCAAGATAAAGGGGGCTCTTGTAGAGACAGCACTGGATTTGCAGGGAGGAACTAGCCCGGCAGCCCCAAACAGAAACAAAGGGCATGTCCCTGACTTTGGATGGGTAAAGTGACAGAGGCCCAAGGCCACAGAGATCACCATTGTGGGATATTCAGGACTGTCCAAGTAATACAAATAAAACCACTGGAGCCAAAAGACTAATTCACCTCAGTCTTTACATTCACCTGACTTTGGCAAATGGAATCTTCTTTGGGCAAGGTGAGGATACAAACCCATGAATCCTGATTTAGCCACCAAAACCAGTTGTGCCATAAGCACCTACCAAAGAACAAGGCAATGGCTCCTGGGTCATGGGTCCCAGACCCATGTCACTATAACATGTTTTTTTCAGTTTTGTTCCTGAGGAGCAGCAGAAGGTGTCCATGGTATATAGCCCGGGCTCTGACACAGTTGCTTCTACCAGCTTTCCTCAGTCTCCCATACATTCTGACTCCAGCTTAGTCACTCTGGAGACCCCGCAGGATTATATCCAGCTTTGGCGACAGCCACCAGATTCACAGCATCACCTTTACCTCCAAGTGAATACTTGGACTTCCAGTGAGCAGAACAGCCTGCAGGACCAAGCTACCTGGCCCCAGGTATAAACCTTTCCTTTCCCCTATGCTTCCCAGCCTAGGTCAGGGCATTTGGCATGGAGGCCAGGCCCCTTCCTCAGAAAGCACACACCACAGCAGTATGCTCTGGGTGTGAAATCCAGACTTCAGGGCTCAGTAAATTCGAGAGCAATTACTCGCATGGCGGCGGCACACACTGCTGAGTCAATTGATTCCCTTCAAGTTTCCATGAAAAAGTGAGCTGTCCTCATGGATCTTAAATGCGATCAGAGGTAAAAACTTCCCTAACTAACCCTAACCCAGACCCCTTTCTGAACTTGTGGATCATTCATTCTGCTGCAAAATCCTGGGCCTCGTGTGGGTGTGGTTCATTGTACTAAAAAATGAACCAAGGGTCCTACTGTGCAATGTGCTTGGTGTTTATCCACAGGGAGCTCCATACTTGCCAGGAAAGACCCCCACCTCAGGGACCATCTGCTACGGTCATATTTCCAGGGCAGTGTTGGCAGCTGATCCAGATGGAAATCATTTACTGGGTTTGGTCCCAGAAAGACTCTCAGCAGGCCCCTTGGGACCAAACACGCTCAATGTGACTAACAGTACTTATAAAGGGTGTTTTGATTCTGGCTTCAGAAATCTTTTTTTTTTTTTTTTTAAAGATTTTATTTATTTATTTGACAGAGAGATATCACAAGCAGATGGAGAGACAGGCAGAGAGAGAGAGAGAGAGAGAAGCAGGCTCCCTGCTGAGCAGAGAGCCCGATACGGGACTCGATCCCAGGACCCTGAGATCATGACCTGAGCCGAAGGCAGTGGCTTAACCCACTGAGCCACCCAGGCGCCCTGGCTTCAGAAATCTTAATGGAGCCTAACCTCTGATTTTTTAAAACTAATGACAACAACAAGGCAAACAGAACCCAGTAAGTTAAGGCAGAATGAGTGAGTTTGGAATTTTAAATGGCTAAATGTGTGGTTATTTTGACATATACACCTTGACCAGCTGGACTGCCAATCCTCCAGAAAGTTGACCCACAGGAGGCACTGCTCACATGAAAAGAGCACATAGATGCTCAGTGGACCCTGTGGTTCAGTTCCCAAGGCAAACTCTGGTGAAACCCTTCATCATGTCTGCTCTCAGAGCACTACCATCTGGATGGGCCCTTAGGAGCAGAGCAGCCATCCCAAGGAAGTGGAAAAGGGAAGATGCCTGGAAGGTTGTTGGGAGAACGCCATGTGATGGGAAAGGTAACAGCACCCCACACAGGTATTAACCCAACAGCCTTAGCTGGCAATCAGGCTCAGCATGGAAGTTACTTAGGTTGAGCAGAATAATAGCAGGGTCCAAGGGTAGGGCCAGGGAGAGAGCTTCCAAGCCTTTGGCTAGCCATGGCTGGCAGAGAAGCCTGGCTAGGGAGGGCCAGACACAGAACCTCATAGTCTTAGGCATGAAGAAAACTTTGGGGGAGACCAGGGCAACTCTTGCTGGTCTTTAAGACAAGATGTTGTTGGAAGACAAAAGTGGAGAGGAACCCCATTGTCCCCATCTGCACCTTCTGGCAGCGCCTTGTACGTCTGTGTCCCAAAGACATACTTCCCAGCAGCTTGCTGACTTGGACTAGAGGGAAAGTTTCACCTCGTCCACCTTTTTCTTGGCAGGTGTCAGCTCCTCAGGCAAACCCCGAGGCTTTCCAGAACCCTGAAGAATACTCACCAGACCATATCAGCTATTTTATGTCTGCCGCGCAGTCTAGCTCAGACGAGAACCAGCACCAGCAATACTTTCATACTGAACCTTGAGAGAAGAGGGACAGACAGGCCAATGAGGCCTGCATGGCCAGGGGACCTCCAAGGCTCACAGAGTCCCCTGGAGTAGGGGTTGGGGAGGGGGAGGTGGATATTTTCTTTTCTTTCCTGATAAGTTCTGTTTGGGATTGTCGAGCACAACCCATTTCTTGGAAGAGGCAGCCCGTGATCTCCAGTGTGCTGATGTGTGACAGCAGCCAGGCCCCAGCAGGAGACTGCTGTCCCTTACCTTCTTGCCTGGCCTTGCACACACCTGTTCTACCAGGGGTGAGCAGGCTGCAGAGTCTACTCAAGTTCAAATACCGTTTTTTGTGTTTGTTTTTGTTTTCTGCTGAGAAACATTTTCCAGCATGGTTTATAATCGGGTAGGAAGCTGTTTTGTCTTAAGCCACAGTCATGCTGGGGAAATCACAGGGAACAGAATTCCAATGGTGGAAAGCTGAAATCAGAGGAACACAGGTGCTTTGTACTAAATCACAGCTCCAGTGCTTAATAAATATCTTTCATTGCAACTCTCTGTGAACTTACATGATTGGTCTTTTGGAACCCAGAAATGGTACTGACCTAGTTGACTGGTACTGGGGTCCTCTCATTTCCTGGACTTGAGCCCCTCAGGGGCACCTCTTCTCCCTGCCACATTTGCAGAGACCGATGGCTTCTGCCACCCCGACTAGCCGTGTGCCCAGGCCCTCTGTGTGGCTGAAGCCTGCCGGCTCTTTCATTGATGCTGAGGGCAGCCACAGGCTTACTGGGCCCAAACCAGAGGGCCTAGACTAGGCTACCCACTCTGTGGAGACCATGCTCTGCCTCACATATCACCTCTGAGGTGAGCCTGGGTGCATTGCATGCATGTTCCTTCTCTCCTGCCTATAGCTTTTCCTCTAGCGGGGGTGCTCCCTGGAGGCAAAGTGATTTGTTCTCTGGCTAGATACCAAGTAGAGCATCTTTCCAACTGTCTACACAGGGGCCAAGAGGAGGGCAGCAGGAAGCACTTG
Source organism: Mustela putorius furo (assembly GCF_011764305.1). NCBI lineage: Eukaryota > Metazoa > Chordata > Mammalia > Carnivora > Mustelidae > Mustela > Mustela putorius. The sequence goes on along the minus strand of NW_025422048.1, from coordinate 3,207,658 downwards.
AACAACCTATCAGAAGTCATCCCGAGCCTTTAATGTCTGTCTTAAGATAATGAGTCATTATCTTATTACTTACTTATTACTTATTTCCTTATTACTTACTTATTTTGAATAAGTGAGAGGAAGCCCCCAGTCTCTAGGGACAAGTTAAAGGGGGCACATGAGGCCTCACACCCACAGGAAGATTTCGGCATTCTTCAGGAAATCTGATCTCTCCCAGGGTGGTCTGGACTGAATGTGTCCCTCTCCAATTCATGTATGGAAACCCTACCCAACAATGTGATCATATTTGAAGGTAGGGCCCTTGGCAAGTGCTCAGCTTCAGATGAAGTCATAAGGGTGGGCCTCCCACAGTGGAATTAATGCCCCTATAAGAGGAGACACAAAGAGCCTGCTCCCTCTCACCTTGTGTGCACAAAGAAGAGGTCATGTCAGCCCAGAACAAGACGGTGGCTACTTACAAGCTGAGAGAAGAGGTATCTCTGGAACCTTCAGACTGTTACGGCAGTCTGGGCTGACCAAAACACAGGGGATATTTCCTTCTTGGCATGTCCCTTTGTAGCCATTGGGAAGGAGCAGTTGAAGGCTCACCTGCCGCAGTCACTCCTTGGCCCATTGTGTTTGGCAGAGGTAGAAAATTTCCAAGAACCAGTTCTCCTTGGCTGCCGTGTAGAGATGGCAATGGAGAAGTCAGGGACACCCTTGATACCCACCATGACTGTGGATGAGCAGAGTTTGAAGTGATGGGCATTCTGGGGGTGTTGACAGGGACTCTGTGGCCTCCTGCACTGGTAGCTGCCTCTCTTGGTCAGGGGATCACCTTCCCCTCCTGCCGGACTGTACAGGGAGGACTGCATGTGTGTACAAATCATGCTGCACTTGTCAGAGTGAGGAAAGGGTGTGCACAGAAGCCCAGGCTCCGAGGTCCTGAAGCTGCTTTGTGGTCTGTGTGCAGGTAGGGGGTAGTATGTGGCTCAGCAGGCTCCTTCAGTCTACGCAGTCAGCTGGTAGTATTCTGACCATGGGGGAGGCGCAGAGGTTTACTATGGAGTAACAATGGTTCCCATGGCTGGGCCTGCTGTTCCCAATATGAACATGATTTGCTCCCGCCTCCTTTCTCCCTTGATATGGTCAAGCAGGCCCTAAGAATGACACACTCCCATCAGGATACAGCTGAGGCCCTGTTCTGCCTTGGACAAGCCACTTAAGCTCTCTGAGCCTCAGTTTCTCCATCCAAAAAAAGGAGGGAGAATGAGATGATGCCTTTCCTGCCCAGCTTTCAGAGCAGGTAAGGATAAATGGAATGGTAGAGCTGGAAGAGGTTTTGGGAAATGCACCATAAAAGCTGATGAGGCTGGAGGCATTTGGTTGTGATTATTGTTTGAATGCAATGTCTAGAGTGTGCCTTGCTGGGCCAGGACATGTCTGAACGGGCCAATTGATTCAGGCTTCACCACTCCCTGAATTCAGACAAGGACCCTAAACTGGGAAGGTCTCTGGTCACCTTGGGCTGTGCCTCAGTCAACGGCTTAGCTCCTGACAGCCCTGGGATGAGGTTGTCAGAGGGGAAAGAGGCCTTGGTCTGCTCTTTCTCAGAGATCCCCCATAGTAATAGCTGGAAGGACATCCTATTTTAGAGTGACACAAGGGCCCCGGATCCCAGAACCAGTGCCCACATGCAGGATGGGCCAGTTGTGAGTTTGTTCTGTGTATTGCCGAAGGCAAACCATGGTGAGAACCAGGAGGAGATTTCTGGCAGTTCCAGGCCTACTCCCTGCTCCAGAGCATTCCTGCTTTTCCTGGCCCAGACCTTGGACTGGGCTTTAACTGGGGTTGGCTGGCACTTACCTTTTGGTTCATTTTCCCGGCCATGAGAACTGATTCCCCCAGCTCCAGAGGGTCTCTTGATGATTGTAGCCAGGGCGAAAACTGCGTGTTCTCAGGCTTTGTAGGGGGCAGGGCTGACCGGGGCGGAAGGAGGGCAGGGCAGCATGAGGATGAGGGGTGACTGGTGTTCTTTTAGCAACAACGGAATAAGAAACAGGCATGAACTGAGGAGTGGAGCCTAGACCAGCCTTGCCCGGGGCAGGATAGAAGTTTGGGCAAGAGCTGAGTCAAGAAGAGTGGTCAGAGAAGCTTCTGAGGCCACAGCTCAAACTGGAAAGAGTTATGCCTATTCTTGCGGTCTGTGCTAAACTAAACTGCTCCAGGAGGCCCTGGGGACTTCGCAGCCCACAACGCCAAGTTTCATCAGAGAAATCTTCAGATGCCACACCTGGAACTGTTCTAGCACCCTCCCTCCCGGCCCTCAGGCTGTACACACGGTGCGCGACATACCTGGGCCACCTTGTCTTCTCTCTCAGGCTGTTCTTGGGTGTGGGAGAGTTAGCCGGGGAAGAAGAGCTATTTCTCCAGCAACCCAAGGGCAGGCAGATCCCAGTGAATGGGTTGGAAGGGGGACTCCAAAGGCAAAGCAGGTCTTGCTCTTAGGATACCCACCCCAGCACCCCAGGCTCAGCTGCCTGGCTCTCCTGCCTGGGTGGCCTCCAAGAGGCAGCGGCATTCTGTCTTGGCCCACACTCTGCTTACTGGCTGGGATACAAGGGTTGTCCGTTCCCTAAATTTCCCGGCTTTGCCATGCACCTCTGCTGGGACAGCTGTGGCCTCCTCCCTCACCCCAGCTACTTACACAGGAGATCCAGGAGCCCCAGGCCCTGACTGTCCTTCATATAACACAGCCACCAGCAGTCCCAACATTCAAAAAGGGTGGCCCCTAGCAATGCTGTAAAGAAGGTGACCCCTGGCTGAGACCATTGTCACCTTACCATGACCCCACAAGACTTGATGGTAGCTCAGTGTGGATTAGTTACCTCTCCAGCATCCAGCTGCATTGGCTTCCCCTGTCTGGGAAAGCACAGGAGTCGCTTTTCTCTCTGGGTTGGTGGGGGCCGGGGAGGCTGGAAGGGCGTGGCTGAAGTGCCCCAGCTACCATATGCGTCAGAACTTCCCGACACCGCTGCCGTGCCCCGCACATCGACTCCTCCCTGGGTGGACTGCACAGCTTCCTCAGTGAGCAAGACTAGGTCTGGACAGAGTAGAGTACTCCACACACAGCCTTAACAACTCAATATTCATGTAATTTTATGTGGCATCAGAAATTCATAAATGTCCCTGTTCCTGAATGCTGTTGATGAATAAAGAAGACCATGTACACGGACAGCGCATCACTGGCCGATGCCCTCTGCAGCATCTCCAGTGTTCCAAGCATTTTGAAGATAATGAGAGCAAAGGTAGCGAATGAGAGTGAAAGGACGTTCTGTTCGGCCAAAAGCACTGGGAAGGAAAGTGTGAGGGAGAAAGACTGTGCAGAGGACAAGAGAGCAGGCAGGCATGGGAGCTTAGAACAGCAGCTTCTCTCACCAGGGTGAGACCAGAACTTGTCTCCAGCCTCAGGAGAGAGCACACCAAATCCTATCCCCAGCTCTCAAAATGGGCTACCACAATTGTAATGAAAACCCTCTGCTTTATAGCTGGGACCCAATTACCTCTTTCGTAGGGGATATTAAATAATTGAGATGTGCTGTTTTCATGGGTAAGCAAGACAATGTTGAATGGTTCTTCACTGCTTACTAAATAAGATACAAATTCTCAGCCTTGAGAATTCTTTACCAGCTTCCTATCCCTCCTCCCTTCACAGACTCTGCCTCCAGCTTCTCTGAAGCACTGGGTTTGACACAAGCCCTGGTCTTTCTGCCCTCGTAGATTTGTCCCTATTCTGTATACCTGGCATGTCCTTCCCTCCCATCTCTGCATTTCCAACCTTTGTCCGTGATGCAGAGCTCAGACGGGAAGCCCTGGTCTGTTCCATGTCCCCCTCCACCCCTGCTTGTGCCTCACTCAGAATATTTGTGTCTCTGTTTACCTCCTACTATGCATGTGGCCCCTTCTAGACTGAGCTACAGTGGGCAGAGATCAGGGCAGGTCTTGGAGGCCCCCAGGATACCATGCCTTACAGATTGAGCCCTTTGTCTACAAATGTTGCAATGAACATCTTTGTAATGGAGTCCTTAACAGTCACCTGGAAAACTTCATAAAGAAAAACCCAGCTACTTGAGGCAGGATCATCAAGTGGGAAGTCAAGCTAGTGAGGCCCTCTTCTTGGGCAACTTCCCAGCAGCTGGGAGGGGCCATGAAGCCCCTGGGGCCAAAAAGTACCCTCCTGCCCCAGCCCTGGGCCCCAGCAAAGCCTTCCTCCTCTGTTTACCTAATATTTAGCTCAGGTGTATATGCCTATAAGCTTCTCAATGTTAACCAGTAAACCTGAAGCCCTTCATCAGGCTTCTTCCTCACGGAGAGACTCAGAACCCTGCAGGAAGATGGGGGCAGGGAGAGGAGAGCAGGGGGAATTGACAGTGACAACTAAATGCCAAGAGGCCTGAAACTTCCAGAGCCATGCACGTTTCCTGCCCAGATGGAGGCCTTGGCCCTGAGGGTCAAAGGGTAATTAACCACATGGTCACCTTGTTGATGAAACAAAACCCACAACCCTGCAGAATCAAAACATGTCAAAGGCACAGAGGCAAAAGTCAACAGACAGGACAGACAAATTGCAGTATTTAGATTTCATGCATTCAAGTGTTTGTGTAATTTATTTAGAGTTCTAGCCCACCAGCTTGTGGCGAAGACAGGTGGGAAGAGGGGCTGAAAGTTCAGCTGAGGTGGGGTGTGACTTCAGCTGAGAACCTGGCAAAGGGGAGGATTTACACTCACAACCTTGGAGCACCTGATCTGCTAGGAAAGGCAAACTTCACACATGGTGTCTGTGACAGCCAGAAACCCAGGAAGGAGCTGGGGCCACCAGCTTTAGTGCTGCTCCTGTATTCTTCCCCCTCAGTTGCCTGGGGGCAAAGCCCAGCATTTTCCATCTGGAATGTGGTGCCGAGGAAAGCAAGACATTGAAATTTTATGGAAGATTTCTACCTGCTATCTACCCTCTTGCTGTGAAACTTTGGGCAGATCCTTCAACTTCCCTATGACAGCGGTGATTCTCTGGAACATAAGGGCAAAGATAAGAGACCTGCTCTAGAGCCGGGGCTAGAGCCAAGAGATTTCCTGGGTGAAGGAACAAATGAATGAATGAGCAAACAAATGTCAGTCTGGCCCCTGCCTGTCTGACTCCTCCTCAGTGCTAATGAAGACACAGAGGGGTGTCTGGTCCCTGAGAGGATTGACCTACTGCAGATACTTGCTGCCTTCACAACCCCACTCTTTGTCCATTCAGGTCCCCTTTTCTGGTCCTTTCTGCTTAACTTACAAGCATTCTCAGGACAGTGTTGCGTCCAAGCCCCCCTTCAGACCCACTTCCTCCTTTAATGGCTGAACTTTCCCCCACCTGGGAAATGATACATGATTCCCAACCTCAATAGCCCACTCCTGCTCTCCCTGCTGGCCTCCAGTCCTGTAGATCCAACTGCACACCTGGTGATGGGTATTAAGAAGGCACCTGATGTGATGAGCACTGGATGTTATATGCAACTGATGAACTGTTGAACACAACATCAAAAATTAATGATGTACAGTATGCTGGCTAATAGAACATAATAAAAAAAAAAGAAAAAGAAAGATCCCACTGCACACTGGACATCTCCCTGTGGGTGTCCCCCAGGCACCTCAAGTCAACACAGCCAAAAACAAGCTCTTCACCAGCTCCCCTCTCAGGGGCTGGCACCTGCATCCTCTCAGTCACCCAAGCTAGTATTCAGACATTGTCCTTGACTCCTGCCTTTCCCCAAACTATCCTCTTAGGCACAATTGTCTGTTTCCTCCACTGACACACAGTTGGAGCGGGGAAACTGTGAATGAATATGGGAATGAATGAGTAAACAGAGGGTTAGATGATTTATATGGTCTCGTGAGCCCAGCACAGTCTGAGCATGTAGATATCAGGGAAGATCTGTTGGGCAATGGACTCTCTCCTCTCCACCAGAGCCTTTCCAGGCCCTTGCTTGGGCACAAACGCACCTCCAAGCTCTGGACACTTGGCTCTAGAGGTCCTTGATGTCGGGGCCAGCCTGTGAGGCTATATACCATGGTAACAGCCTCAAGAAGTAGGTTTGATGAGCTAGGACATAGGCTGAGCTTCTTGGTGCCAGCTTCCCAGACCTCAGGGTGCTCAAGAGAACACTCAGAATCTCTTCTTATGGTTTCTCAAGGCTGGGGCATTGGACAGAGCCCAGACATAGGCCAGGAGCACAGGGCTGGTACCAGTGAAGATGTTTCCCTTATCTGTGTTTTGGGGCTCATGGTTTCTTCTTTTCCAGCCTTACACACCCCACCACCAGTCATCTGGTGGTACCAACAGTAGGCTCCAGCTGGTAGGCAGCACCACTCACGCCCATGCCTTAAGGAAGCTTAGAGCAGTCAGAAGGGTCATTGGAACTCTGGCCACAGGCCCCAAACTTTAGGCAGGGCTTGGTCAGACTCATCGCTTGTCATCTCTCGCCCCCTGGCGTACGGTTGCAGTATTGCATCCCTCTAGTGGCCTCCCTTGTGACCAAACCAACTAACATTTCCTGAGCACCTACTCCAGCCGAGACCCTATGCTGGCAAAATTCTATTCTCAAGACTTTGGTCCAGCCCTTGGTCAGCTCCCTGGTATCCCCAACTTCTCTATTCTCCAAGTGCTTTCAGAATCACCGTCCATTATGTCGTCATTCCTGTTCCTTCTTTGCTTTGTCAAAATCGTTGGCAAATCCCCAACTTTGCATGAACCCAACTATTTGTCCTCTGTGTGCCTGCACTTAAGTATCTTTGTGCTGCTAGGGAGAACTACTATAGATTTATGATCTCCAGCCTCATCCAGGCACACCTTTGTGCTCAGAAGGCCTTCCATGTTTTGTGTTTGCCGGTCCCATTCTCAGAATGGTGACTTGCTCTTTCAAAGTCTTTCCCTCCTGCTTGCCTCGTCGGTGTTTGATTTAGAAATAGGAGGATGTGGGGGGAGGAGTCAAGATGGCGGAAGAGTAGCTGGCTGAGACTACTTCAGCTAGCAGGAGATCAGCTAGATAGCTTATCTAAAGATTGCAAACACCTGCAAATCCTACGGCAGATCAAAGAGAAGAAGAACAGCAATTCTAGAAACAGAAAAACAACCCCTTTCTGAAAGGTAGGACCGGCGGAGAAGTGAATCCAAAGCGACGGAAAGATAGATCCCGGGGGGAGGGGCCGGCTCCCGGCAAGCGGCGGAGCAACGGAGCACAAAATCAGGACTTTTAAAAGTCTGTTCCGCTGAGGGACATCACTCCAGAGGCTAAACCGGGGCGAAGCCCATGCGGGGTCAGTGTGGCCTCAGGTCCCGCAGGGTCACAGAAGGATCGGGAGTGACTGAGTGTCGCAGAGCTTGTGGGTATTGGAACGGGAAAGCCGGCTGCAGAGACAGAGCCGACAGTGAGCTCACAGCTCGGTGTTACCTTGAGCCGGTCGCAGGCTCGGTGAGCTCGGAGCGCGGCCGGAGGTCAGGCAGACGGGAGTAACTGTGCGCTGTTATCTGAGGGCGCACTGAGGAGTGGGGCCCCGGGCTCTCTGCCCCTCCGGGCCGGAGACCAGGAGGCCGCCATTTGTATTCCCGTCCTCCGGAACTCTACGGAAAGCACTCAGGGAACAAAAGCCCCTGAAAGCAAACCCGAGCGGATTACTCAGCCCCTGGTAAGGGCGGTACAATTCCGCCTGGGGCAAAGACACTTGAGAATCACTACACCAGGCCTCTCCCCCAGAAGATCAACAAGAAATTCATCCAAGACCAAGTTCACCTACCAAGGAGTGCGGTTTCAATACCAAGGAGAGCAGCAGAATTCCAGAGGAGGAGAAAGCAAAGCACGGAACTCATGGCTTTCTCCCTGTGATTTTTTTAGTCTTGCAGTTAATTTAATTTTTTTCTTTTTCATTTTTTTCTCTTCTTCTGCTAAAATTTTTTTAACTTTTACCCTTTTCTTTTTTAACGTTTTTAACTAGTTTATCTAATATGTATATATATTTTCTTTTTTATATTTTTCTTTATTCGTTTTCTTTTTTAAAATTATTTTCTTTTCTTTTTTTTCTTCTTTCTTTCTTTTTGAACCACTTTTTAATCCCCTTTCTCCCCCCTCACGATTTGGGATCTCTTCTGATTTGGTTAAAGCATATATTCCTGGGGTTATTGCCATGCTTTTAGTAGTTTACTTGCTCCTTCATATACTCTTATCTGGACAAAATGACAAGGCGGAAAAATTCACCACAGAAAAAAGAACAAGAGGCAGTACCGAAGGCTAGGGACCTAATCAATACAGACATTGGTAATATATCAGATCTAGAGTTCAGAATGACAATTCTCAAGGTTCTAGCCGGGCTCGAAAAAGGCATGGAAGATATTAGAGAAACCCTCTCGGAAGAGATAAAAGCCCTTTCTGGAGAAATAAAAGAACTAAAATCTAACCAAGTTGAAATATAAAAAGCTATTAATGAGGTGCAATCAAAAATGGAGGCTCTCACTGCTAGGATAAATGAGGCAGAAGAAAGAATTAGCGATATAGAAGACCAAATGACAGAGAATAAAGAAGCTGAGCAGAAGAGGGACAAACAGCTACTGGACCACGAGGAGAGAATTCAAGAGATAAGTGACACCATAAGACGAAACATTAGAATAATTGGGATTCCAGAAGAAGAAGAAAGAGAGAGGGGAGCAGAAGGTATACTGGAGAGAATTATTGGGGATAATTTTCCCAATATGGCAAAGCGAACGAGCATCAAAATTCAGGAGGTTCAGAGAACACCCCTCAAAATCAATAAGAATAGGCCCACACCCCGTCACATAATAGTAAAATTTACAAGTCTTAGTGACAAAGAGAAAATCCTGAAAGCAGCCCGGGAAAAGAAGTCTGTAACATACAATGGTAAAAATATTGGATTGACAGCTGACTTATCCACAGAGACCTGGCAGGCCAGAAAGAGCTGGCATGATATTTTCAGAGCACTAAATGAGAAAAACATGCAGCCCAGAATACTATATCCAGCTAGGCTATCATTGAAAATAGAAGGAGAGATTAAAAGCTTCCAGGACAAACAAAAACTGAAAGAATTTGCAAACACCAAATCAGCTCTACAGGAAATACTGAAAGGGGTCCTCTAAGCAAAGAGAGAGCCTACAAGTGGTAGATCAGAAAGGAACAGAGACAATATACAGTAACAGTCACCTTACAGGCAATACAATGGCACTAAATTCATACCTCTCAATAGTTACCCTGAATGTTAATGGGCTAAACGCCCCAATCAAAAGACACAGGGTATCAGAATGGATAAAAAAACAAAACCCATCTATATGTTGCCTCCAAGAAACTCATTTTAAGCCCGAAGACACCTCCAGATTTAAAGTGAGGGGGTGGAAAAAAAGTTACCATGCTAATGGACATCAGAAGAAAGCAGGAGTGGCAATCCTTATATCAGATCAATTAGATTTTAAGCCAAAGACTATAAAAAGAGATGAGGAAGGACACTATATCATACTCAAAGGGTCTGTCCAACAAGAAGATCTAACAATTTTACATATCTATGCCCCCAACGTGGGAGCAGCCAAATATATAAACCAATTAATAACAAAATCAAAGAAACACATCAACAATAATACAATAATAGTAGGGGACTTTAACACTCCCCTCACTGAAATGGACAGATCATCCAAGCAAAAGATCAACAAGGAAATAGAGGCCTTAAATGACACTCTGGACCAGATGAACATCGCAGATATATTCAGAACATTTCATCCCAAAGCAACAGAATACACATTCTTCTCTAGTGCACATGGAACATTCTCCAGAATACATCACATCCTCGGTCCTAAATCAGGGGTCAACTGGTATCAAAAGATTGGGATAATTCCCTGCATATTTTCAGACCACAGTGCTCAGAGGCTAGAACTCAACCACAAGAGGAAGTTTGGAAAGAACCCAAATACATGGAGACTAAACAGCATCCTTCTAAAGAATGAATGGGTCGGGCGCCTGGGTGGCTCAGTGGGTTAGGCCGCTGCCTTCGGCTCAGGTCATGATCTCAGGGTCCTGGGATCGAGTCCCGCATCGAGCTCTCTGCTCGGCAGGGAGCCTGCTTCCTCCTCTCTCTCTCTCTCTGCCTGCCTCTCTGCCTACTTGTGATCTGTCTCTGTCAAATAAATAAATACAATCTTTAAAAAAAATAAAGAATGAGTGGGTCAACCGGGAAATTAAAGAAGAATTGAAAAAATCATGGAAACAAATGATAATGAAAATACAACGGTTCAAAATCTGTGGGACACAACAAAGGCAGTTCTGAGAGGAAAATATATAGTGGTACAAGCCTTCCTCAAGAAACAAGAAAGGTCTCAGGTACACAACCTGACCCTACATCTCAAGGAGCTGGAGAAAGAACAAGAAAGAAACCCTAAGCCCAGCAGGAGAAGAGAAATCATAAAGATCAGAGCAGAAATCAATGAAATAGAAACCAAAAAAGCAATAGAACAAATCAACGAAACTAGGAGCTGGTTCTTTGAAAGAATTAATAAAATTGATAAACCCCTGGCCAGACTTATCAAAAAGAAAAGAGAAAGGACCCCAATACATAAAATCATGAATGAAAGAGGAGAGATCACAACTAACACCAAAGAAATACAAACTATTATAAGAACATACTATGAGCAACTCTACGCCAACAAATTTGACAATCTGGAAGAAATGGATGCATTCCTAGAAACATATAAACTACCACAACTGAACCAAGAAGAAATAGAAAGCCTGAACAGACCCACAACCAGTAAGGAGATTGAAACAGTCATTAAAAATCTCCAAACAAACAAACAAAAGCCCAGGGCAGGACTGCTTCCTGGGGGAATTCTACCAAACATTTAAAGAAGAACTAATTCCTATTCTCCTGAAACTGTTCCAAAAAATAGAAATGGAAGGAAAACTTCCAAACTCATTTTATGAGGCCAGCATCACCTTGATCCCAAAACCAGACAAGGATCCCATCAAAAAAGAGAGCTATAGACCAATATCCTTGATGAACACAGATGAGAAAATTCTCACCAAAATACTAGCCAATAGGATTCAACAGTACATTAAAAGGATTATTCATCATGACCAAGTGGGATTTATTCCAGGGCTGCAAGTTTGGTTCAACATCCGCAAATCAGTCAATGTGATACAACACATCAATAAAAGAAAGAACAAGAACCATATGATACTCTCAATAGATGCTGAAAACGCATTTGACAAAGTACAGCATCCCTTCCTGATCAAAACTCTTCAAAGTGTAGGGATAGAGGGCACATACCTCAATATCATCAAAGCCATCTATGAAAAACCCACTGCAAATATCATTCTCAATGGAGAAAAACTGAAAGCTCTTCCGCTAAGGCCAGGAACACGGCAGGGGTGTCCATTATCACCACTGCTATTCCACATAGTACTAGAAGTCCTAGCCTCAGCAATCAGACAACAAAAGGAAATTAAAGGCATCCAAATTGGCAAAGAAGAAGTCAAATTATTACTCTTCGCAGATGACATGATACTATATGTGGAAAATCCAAAAGACTCCACTCCAAAACTGCTAGAACTTGTACAGGAATTCAGTAAAGTGTCAGGATATAAAATCAATGCACAGAAATCAGTTGCATTTCTCTACACCAACAACAAGACAGAAGAAAGAGAAATTAAGGAGTCAATCCCATTTACAATTGCACCCAAAACCATAAGATACTTAGGAATAAACCTAACCAAAGAGGCACAGAATCTTTATTCAGAAATCTATAAAGTACTCATTAAAGAAATTGAGGAAGACACAAAGAAATGGAAAAATGTTCCATGCTCCTGGATTGGAAGAATAAATATTGTGAAAATGTCTATGCTACTTAAAGCAATCTACACATTTAATGCAATTCCTATCAAAGTACCATCCATCTTTTTCAAAGAAATGGAACAAATAATTCTGAAATGTATATGGAACCAGAAAAGACCTCGAATAGCCAAAGGGATATTGAAAAAGAAAGCCAACGTTGGTGGCATCACAATTCCGGACTTCAAGCTCTATGACAAAGCTGTCATCATCAATAAAGCATGGTACTGGCACAAAAACAGACACATAGATCAATGGAACAGAATAGAGAGCCCAGAAATAGACCCTCAACTCTACAGTCAACTAATCTTCGACAAAGCAGGAAAGAATGTCCAATGGAAAAAAGACAGCCTCTTCAATAAATAGTGCTGGGAAAATTGGACAGCCACAGGCAGAAAAATGAAATTGGACCATTTCCTTACACCACACACAAAAATAGACTCAAAATGGATGAAGGACCTCAATGTGCGAAAGGAATCCATCAAAATCCTTGAGGAGAACACAGGCAGCAACCTCTTTGACCGTAGCCACAGCAACATCTTCCTAGGAACATCGCCAAAGGCAAGGGAAGCAAGGGAAAAAATGAACTATTGGGATTTCATCAAGATCAAAAGCTTTTGCACAGCAAAGGAAACAGTTAACAAAATCAAAAGACAACTGACAGAATGGGAGAAGATATTTGCAAACGACATATCAGATAAAGGACTAGTGTCCAAAATCTATAAAGAGCTTAGCAAACTCAACACCCAAAGAACAAATAATCCAATCAAGAAATGGGCAGAGGACATGAACAGACATTTCTGCAAAGAAGACATCCAGATGGCCAACAGACACATGGAAAAGTGCTCCATATCACTTGGCATCAGGGAAATACAAATCAAAACCACAATGAGATACCACCTCACACCAGTCAGAATGGCTAAAATCAACAAGTCAGGAAATGACAGATGCTGGCGAAGATGCGGAGAAAGGGGAACCCCCTACCTACACTGTTGGTGGGAATGCAAGCTGGTGCAGCCACTCTGGAAAACAGCATGGAGGTTCCTCAAAATGTTGAAAATAGAACTGCCCTATGGCCCAGCAATTGCACTATTGTGTATTTACCCTAAAGATACAAAAGTAGTGATCCAGAGGGGCACGTGCACCCGAATGTTTATAGTAGCAATGTCCACAATAGCCAAACTATGGAAAGAAACTAGATGTCCATCAACATATATTTAAAAAAAAAATAGGAGGATGTGGAATGGAAATTCCCTTGTCATCCCACCAGCAAGCTTCGCAGCCTATCTTCCTCTGTACTCCTTTCCTGAAGCTAAAATGGCAGAAGTATCCTTTCTTCTTTCTAGGCCAATGCCTTCTCTACATTCTAAATGTCATCCCCTTCCACGGGCCCCCCTCTCTCTCACATCACCTGATTCCCCCTCTCTACTTGACCAGTTTCATCACCATGCAGACATGCTGTAATATTTCCTGTCTTGAACAAAACTCCTTCCTCGACTCCCACATCCCTCCTCAGCAAACACATTTTTCTCTTCCCCTATCTGCAAGTACTGTCTCTACATGTCTCTCCCCAGTGTTGTCATCAACAGCTCAGATCCAGCCTCAGTTCCTACCCCTGAAATAGCTCTTACCAGGGTTGCTGATGAACTCCATGTTGTCAAGTTCACTCTGCACTTCTCTGCTCAAGTGCTGTTATTCTGGCTGTTTGCGGTATTGATCTACTGGACAGTCCCTTCTGTTGCCCCATCTCCTACCTCACTGGATGCTCCTTCTCACTATCCTATGCTGGTTCTTCTTCCTCACTTTTTAAACCCTGGAAAATATGGAACTTGAATCTTGGGCTTTTCTTTACCTCCAGTCCCATAGCTTTAAGTCAGTCACACACACACACACACACACACACACCTTCCTTTACTGAACCAGGCTCATAAACAACTACCCACTTTACTTCAAAACTTAAATAACTTATTGGCATTTAAATTTTAATATGTCCCAAACAAAACCTTTGAGACCCCACAAGTCTGTCTCATAGTTTTTCCTCTTTCAGTAGATCAGACCCTCATTCATCTAACTCCTTAAGCTACATATCAAGGGTATGCTTTGAATTGTATCCCCCAAACCTTCATATGGTGAAACCCTAACTCTCTAATACTTCAGAATGTGACCTTATTTGGAAATAGGGTCATTGCAAATGTTATTAGTCAAGATGAGGTCATACTGGAGTAGGGAAGGCCCCTGACCCAGTAAAATTGGTATCCTTTCAAAAAGGAGCAACTTGAACATGCAAGGTTAGGGGGATGCTTCTATACCTCAGCAAACCACAAGAATCTGGGAGAGAACATTGTCTCTCATAGCCTCAGAAGAAAACAATCTTGCCAACACCTTGATCTTGTAGTTCTAGCTTCCAGAACTGTGAGACAATACATTTCTCTTGTTTAAGCCGCTGTTGTGGACTTAATTATGTCCCCTCAAAATTCATGTGTTGAAAGCCTAAAACCCAATGTGACTATTTCCAGAGAGGGCTTTTAGTGAAGTAATTAAGGTTAAATGGAGTCAGAAGCTGGGACTTAGTCCAATAGGACTGGTGTCTTTATAAGAAGAGGAGCATCAGAGATTCCTCTCTCACTGGACACACACAGAGGAATGGCTATGTGAGGACACAGTGAAAAGGCAGCCATCTGCAAGTCAGGAAGTGGGCCCTTGCCAAGAAGCGCATTTGAAGCACCTTGATCTGGGATTGGTAGCTTCGAGAACTGTGAGAAAATAATGTCTTTAGTTGAAGCCTGCCCCATTCTCTATCCAGTTGATGTCATTCTAGACAACCAATGCACTTGGGGTCACTCTGAACTACTTCTTTCTCCCAAACACTTTGCATCCACCCGACATGCATATCTTGTTGGCTTTCCCTCCAAAATTGATCCAGAATCTCTCTACTGCTCTCTGCTCCCGAAGTTCCCACCATCATTTCCCACACTACATAACACTTTAGCTTTCTAAGCAGGCAGTTATAGAACTTGCAAATGATACATTTCTGCAATGTGTCTTTTCCAATATGTATGCCTCTTGTTTCTTGTCCTAATCTTAGTACATTGTTTTAACTAAAATCGCCTCCCTTGTTAGAAACTCTCATAACAACACAAATCATCTCCACTTCTACTCATATATGATTTTGTTGAATAAGTAAGTAAATAGACTTACCCATATAGAATAAATAACAATGTAGTTTCTGCCCCCACCCCTGAACTATATTGCAAAGTGGGGCAGAGATGGATTCCCCACTCTCTCCAAGTCCACGGCATAGGGTGGCCAATCATTAGGTGTATGTTGAAAAGAAGAAAGAAATAGAGACGTTTAATGAAAGCAAGCAGTGGTTTGTGGCGGAATGTCAGCACAGGCTTCTACTGGTCTTAGCTCCAAATGGATGTCACCCGTTAGAGAAGGTTCAGGGTTGGTGGGGTTAACATTATGCGAAGAGGGAATAGATACAATAAAGGCCTGGGCGCTATGAAAGTGTTATCACCCCACCTCACTCCAAGAGCTTCAACCCCTTCTAAGCTTCTGGATTTATGTTTTGCTTTAATTGCAAAGCCATAAAAAAAGTATGAAATATCTTTCTTATCCATGCATGAATGGGGCTTCTTATGTTTAAAAAAAGGTGGAAAGAATTGCAAAGGAGAAACATAACAATAGATTTATCTTCATTTGAATAATAAATGTTTGTATGCCAAGAAGATAAGCAACAGTAAAAGGCAAGCAAGAGCATAAATACGTGTACCTAATGTGCACAGAGCATATGTGAATCAGTAAGAAAAACACTAAGATTGCAGCAGAGAATAAGAGCATAAACAATTCACAGAAAAGGGATATAGTGAGTATGTGAAAAAATAAACATGATAAAAATACAATCCAAAACAATGAAATATTTGAATAATTTTTACCAAAAAATTGAGTTACAGTTTCTTGCTGGAAAGGGTGAGCTGAAAACACCTTTCTGCACTGGGATTTGTTACAGTCTTGTATAACAACTCAGTTCTTCAGGGTCAAACCCTTTCAAGGTTCATATTCTTTAACAAGGAATTTTATTGCTAAGGAACCACGGTTCTACTTTTAAGAAGTTCTCACTCACATGAGGACATGGTGAATGCAGAGCTGGGTGGACTCTCTGTAATCCATATCACCCTTGATTTGCAAGAATTCAGTGGTGATTTATTGAGTTGGATTAAGCTGAGAAATGAATAGAACTCTGAAAGGACTAGACTACTCTGTATTAGCTACCTCCCACTCACTCTAAACTTCACTCAAACATAGCTGCTGGAGATGCCCCCCAACTAATTCAGGGACAGGTGAACCAGAAATGCCAGCACACTTGAAACCCTAGCCCCGTCCCATATACATAAGTGCTGTTTGGTAATCTTGGTCAGTCGCTTGTCTTCCTGTTTATGTGAAGAAGGAGGAGAAGGAGGAGGAGGAGGAAGAGAGCAATAACAGCATATTTATTAAAAAAATTTTTTTTTCCATACACAGCATCATTTACAATAGTGAGAAACAGAAACCTAAGCCTCCAGTTACCTGAGGAATTGTTAGGAACATTTTAAACCTCCATTCAATGGAACAGTATCTGTTAAAAAAAAATACTGCAAATAAACAAAAGTTATTTAATCACATTCAATTCTATTCCTGATTAAAATAACAAGAAGGGAGCTCGGAATAAAGGAGTTTTTCATCAACATGATACTTTAAAATGTATCTGAACCAACCATAGATGAAATGTTGATATGCATCCTGAGTCTGAGACATTGCCATCAAAGCCAAGGACAGGACGTTGCAGTAGGAACAGAACAAGAAACAAATGTCATGCATATTGGAAAGGAAAAGACACATTTATCATTATTTGCAAATTCTATGATTGTCTACTTATAAAACTAAGAATGTTTTTTACAAGGCAGATGAATACAGGATAACTTTTACAAAACTCAGCACCTTTCTTATAAGCCAACAATATGCGGACAGAAAAAAAGATTCAACTTGCAACTGCAAGAAGTATACGTATGTCATATAATATATATTAATATATAATGTATGCCGGGGTGCCTGGGTTGCTCAGTGGGTTAAAGCCTCTGCCTTCGGCTCAGGTCATGATCCCAGAGTCCTGGGATCGAGTCCCCGCATCAGGCTCTCTGCTCAGCGGGGAGCCTGCTTCCTCCTCTCTCTCTACCTACATGTGATCTCTGTCAAATAAATAAAATATTTTATATATATATATATATATATAATGTATGCCATGTATAATAGAATACTTATAATACATAATGTATAACATATATGCACATTTTAAATGCTTTATGTATGGTTTATATATATAAATTATAAATCATACACATATATAAATGTGTTTATATATATTATATATAGTTTATATATATATTATATATATATATATAAAATGTTGAAAAATATGCAGAACTTATAAGAAGAAATAAGAAAAAGCTAGACAAACTTACTGAGAGACATCACACAAGATTTAGGAAAATAATGAGAAATACCAAAACCTTGTTTTTTTCTGTTTGTTTTTCAGTAATCTATACCCCCAACCTTGGGCTTGAACTCCTGATCCTGAGATCGTGAGTGACATGCTCACTGGCTGAGCCAGCCACGGACCCTGAGAAATACCAAGAGCTTGACTGAAAAAAATTGCATTGTAAAGGTATCAGTTTTCCCTAAATTTAATCCATAAATGTAAAGCAATTATAAGCAAGATAGCAATGGTGTTATTTTTCTTTTGTAACTTGATGAAACTATTCCTGAGTTTAGATGGCAGAGCAAATAAACAATAATGAAATTTGGGGAGAAAGAAATAGAATCAATGTTTATAGCAGCAATGGCCACGGTCGCCAAACTGTGGAAAGAACCAAGATGCCCTTCAACGGACGAATGGATAAGGAAGATGTGGTCCATATACACTATGGAGTATGATGCCTCCATCAGAAAGGACGAATACCCAACTTTTGTAGCAACATGGACGGGACTGGAAGAGATGATGCTGAGTGAATTCAGTCAAGCAGAGAGAGTCAATTATCATATGGTTTTACTTACTTGTGGAGCATAATAAATAGCATGGAGGACATGGGGAGTTAGAGAGAAGGGAGTTGGGGGAAATTGGAAGGGGAGATGAACCATGAGAGACTATGGACTCTGAAAATCAATCTGAGGGGTTTGAAGGGGTGGGGGGTGGGAGGTTGGGGTACCAGGTGGTAGGTATTAGCGAGGCCACGGACTGCATGGAGCACTGGGTGTGGTGCAAAAATAATGAATACTGTTAGGCTGAAAAAAAAATAGAATTGACTGGGGGCAATGGGGGAGAGGGTACTTGACCCACTGCATATTGCCTGTGTGTTAGAACTATCCCAGTCACTTCGGTCTTCACTGTGTGTGATTGGAATAAGAAGATGAATGCACTAGACCAGAAACAGAGCCAAGAAGACAGAAGGACTGGTGCTTCCCTGTGTCATAGGTGAGACTTCAGAGTTGTTTACAGGTGAATCTTTGGCGGGGTTAGGAAGGTCTGTCTGGGGAGGGCTCATGGAGCCTCAGGAAATAGTTCATATGAAAGAAATGCAGGGCAAGGGCCAGTTAGTGGATACGGCAGAGGCCCTAGCCCTGTAAGGCTTGTCTTCTCTCCAGCGCTGCTGGAGAGATGATGGTGTTCCACAAATATTAAACAGAACTATACAGCTAAATCCTAGTTTAAATCTTAAACCAAATTCAATTCTGAACAGATTAAAAATTTACATGTTGGGGCCCCTGGGTGGCTCAGTGGGTTAAGCCTCTGCCTTCAGCGCAGGTCATGATCCCAGGGTCCTGGGATGGAGTCTTGCATGGGGCGGGGGTGGGGGGAGGTGGGGGGGGGAGGTGTCCCAGCTCAGCGGGGAGCCTGCTTCTCCCCCTCCCTCCACCCTTACCCCGCTGTGTCACGTGGCGCGCTCCCTTTCTCAAATAAAGAAATCAAATCTTTAAAAAACTTACGTTAACTAATGAAAACATAAATATGTACAGTGAAAACAATAAATGTTTTAAATGTTGGGGGCGGAGAAGGCCTTTTCAAGCATGAGATAGCAAAGGGAGAAAATAGTCCAATGCCTCAGATGTGTGTACCAGCGACAGCATTGTTTACAGTTGAAACTAGGAATAGGGAGCAGGAGAGAGAAGTCGGTGTTGCTGTGCCAGGGAGAGACGCCATGAGATCGTGAGACTTGCCGGGGGGAAAAAACTCACAATTCCTTTGTGTGTATGTGAGAGAAAATATGTATGTAGAAGAAAATATCAGAAGGATAGACCCCAATTACTAATTACTAACGTGATTCTCACCAGGTGGTGTGACTAGGGGTGATTTCAACCTTTTGGTTTATGTATGGATGTTTTGTCTTGATATTTTAATAATGTGCATGCTATGACTTTCATAATTTGATAAAAACAAAGGAAATAAGAAAGTCCTTACATTGTGTGAACTAAATGATGTAAAATCAGATTTGTGGAATGAAAAACAGGAAGGCAATATATACAAATTTTAATAATGGCTTTACTGGCTGGTGGGATTTCTAAAATTGCCACAATGGGAGCATATTACTTTTTTATGATCAGAATTGAAAAAAAAAATACAACTCCTGGGCTGTGTGTTGGGAAACAAGATTAGAAAAGGGGGAAGGAGTCTGGATTACAATCAGGTCTGGGAGGCAGACCAGCTGCAAGGAAACACAGATGAATCAGAAAAATGGCAGGGAGTGGCAGGTGCTCTGAAGGAAAGCACCCCAGGGCTGGGAAGTCACTAGAAGCAGGGAGCAAGGAGAGAGGTCTCTTCTGATCTTTTCTTCTGCCTCTCCTCTGCACGGAGCTCCCCGCCTCATGATCCACAAGGCTCTGGTGACAGGCAACACATAAGGCAGGTGCTCTGGCACTGACGAGCCAATTCCATACTTCAGTGAGGCACTGGTATAGTTGGCACTGTCCCCAAAAGATGGAGAGGGCCACAGGGGAAAGTCCTAGCACTCACCGGAACCAGACAAGTAGATGAGAAACTGCCTCCTGGTGGCCTCCCACCAGATAGAAAGGCAGATGAGGAACGGTCTTGGGATGGCTCCTCACAAGATGGCCCATCTTTCCTGGGAGGAACACTGGGCATCCCATCAGGGGATCCTACCGAGACTTGAGGCAGGCTACAGTCGAGCCTTGCATGCCTGGCCTGTGTGGAGATGTGCAAGGTCACCAGAGTATCCTGGCAGAGCCTTTCCCTGGCACTCCCCGTTTCTCAGACTTTCCAAACACACTCCTGCCTCAGGACCTTTGCATCTACTATTCCTGATTTCCAGAATACTCTCCTACCTGTACAGCTATCTCTATTACTTGCTTTAAATACTGCTCCAATGTTACTTTTCAGTGAGCTCTTCCTTAACCAGCTAGCTGAAAATAGCAATCCCTCACTCCTAGCCTTTCCCACCCCCTTTTTCTGATTCATTTTTCTCCATAAGCCTTATCACATTCTGACATGCTAAGAGGAACATCTTTTTATCTATTTTGTTCCCACTTCAGCCTCGGAAATCAAGATGACTCTCATTTACAACGCTGCCAGGCAAGCACCAATCAAAAGTGCCAACATCAAAACTCACAGGGTGAGTGTCAGTGTTTGAGAAGAAATCCTCAAGACAATAGGGAGTTAATTCTTTAACTTCTAGGAACCAATGGCTATGGGTGCAGGGCGGAGAGTGGTACCAAGGTGGTAGATCAAATGTGATCAGCTACGTGCCCTAAGCAGGAGTCTGGAGTGAGCAAGCCTCTGGGAATTCCAAAGCCTGGTTTAGGCCCTGCAGGCTTAAAAAATACATTCTTTAAAGAAATGTCTCTTCGCCAACGCTCCTGATGGCACAGAGGTTGATGCTTGGGCAGAAAATGGCTTACTTTTTAGGTCATGCAACTGATGCCATCTCAGATTTGATGAAACATCTACATTGTGCTTATTTGTTAATGTCCCTGCAGACAAGGCCTTCAGACAAGGCCTTCAGTTGACTTGGATGCTGTGCCCACCAGCCTCTAGAACATACCTGTGCATAGTAAGTGCTCAATGAACAAGTGCAAATATCCCGAGGTGGGGATGAGTTCGTGATGTTCCTGGAATAACAATGAGGCCTGTAGCTAGAACTCTGTGCCTTCTGACCACCACACTTGTCACTGGGCCCCTCCTACCTTCCATTATCATCCTCTCCCTTAAGTGTCTGCCCTCAAAGACCGAGGCTGGTGGCTGGTACCTCTGCTGCTCGGTGAGCCTTCCAGTCAGTCAATGGCTCTGGGAAGCTCAGTTCCCTTTTGAGCACCAGCATGATTCTGGCTCCCCACCCCCCAAACAGAAGAGCCAGGGAGAAGGGATGCATTTGGACTGCAGTTGGGAGCCCTCCAGCATGGTTGATGGAACTCTTGTGATAATGGGATCCAGACAAGACTGGCACAGGAAAGGAATGGCCCTGTGGGGGGGTCCTGGGGGTGGCTACAGTGTCCACTGTGTCCAGGAGGTGGCAGTAGGGAAAACAAAATGCAGGGCTGAGGAGGAGGGTGTGTGTGTGTGTGTGTGTGTGTGTGCGCCTATGTTGGGACAGTAGGGATGTGTGGTTGAGATGAGCTAGATGATGGCCACCCACACCTGTCTTTGGTTCCCCAGTCCTATACAGCAAATTCTTTGAGAAATACTGGTGTAGAGGTTCCTCCACCATCCTATCAGGACAGGTGGCCAATGGGGCAATGACTGCCCAGGGAAAGGGAGAGAATTCTACTGCCAGGGCAGGCGGGCCAGGGATGCTGAAGGAATGTTCTCTTCCTCTTTAGGGAAAGTCTAGCCTCCAATCTTGGGCACTTCCTCAGCTGTCCTCAAACTGCCAGGCCTCTGAAGCCTCAGGCCCTGTCTCCCCAAAGAACATGCTGGGTCACATGAAGGGGGATTTCAAGCATGTAAGCTGACTGCTGAGAGGCAGTCCAATCCAGCCAGGAAGGAAGAAGCTGCTCTCACATAGTCAGAGCCAGAGTAGGAGCTGAAATAGGAGTAAGGGAGGAAGTATTGATGCTCAGGAATAGACCGAGAACCAGAAGGGGTCTGGGTCCAAGGGAGGGTGGGGCTGAGGGACAGACACATAGAGTTTTTGTGTAGGAGAGATGGTCAGGGCTGGGGGAGCTTTGTAGAGGAAGTAAGCCTCTGAGCAACATGAAGCTGAGGGAGCAGATAGAGGAAGCTTGATGATGAAGCTCAGTTAATGGCTGAGGAACAGATGAAAAGCAGGAATGTCATTGGGGTCAAGCCCAAGGAGAAGGTGAGGTCAGGGTCAGTGCTAGGGTTGAAGTGGGGAGACTCTGGGGGCATAAATGAAGCTACAAATTGTCACCATGAGCTGGCCTGGAGTGAGCAGCCCACACACTGGGAGGCTCCAGGAATGGGTTAGAGTCAGGATGACCTGATGTCCCCTATCCCCCTTCCCAGCTTTGGGGTCCTCCATTGTATTTCTGCCAACTACTTTCTTAGGTATCCTCCATGTTTGCTAGTTTATTGTCTCTTTTCACTGACCAGAATAGAAGCAGAGTAGACATTGCTCTGTTTGATTTACCTTTCTATCACCAGCACCAGGCATAGCACCTGGCATATAGTAGGTGCCAAATTAAATGTTCAGGGGCAAGATTCAGGGAACTTATGGTGGGTTGAGACATGGGGTGTGGCACTTGCTAGGGTGTAAGCTCAGTGGTGGGGTGACCTTCGGAGCAAGTCAAGTTGAGAGAGGAGGGAGGTTCTGGGAACTGGTGAATCTCAGGAATGGGGTGCCCCTCAGGTTGATGCACAAGCCAAATAATGGAATAAGGAATTGGGAAGGAGATAAGGCTTCAAGCAGTCTAGTATATGAGGTGGTTAAATATGTACATTCTTGGTGATGTCAATATCCACAGAAATGGTTCAAACCTCTGTTCTCTCAGTCTCTTGACCTGCTCTTCCCTGATACTCTTTCCCTCCCCCTTACTCCTGTGGTCATATCCTAAGACCTTGCAATTATCTCTCACCACCACATCTCCACAATCTCCATTATATCCCCAAATTTGAAAGCCAGCTTCTTTTTATTTATTTTTTTAAAAGATTTTATTTATTTATTTGACAGAGAGAGATCACAAGAGAGAGAGAGGCAGGCAGAGAGAGAGGAAGGGAAGCAGGCTCCCTGCCGAGCAGAGAGCCCGACGCGGGGCTCGATCCCAGGACCCTGAGATCATGACCTGAGCCGAAGGCAGTGGCCCAACCCACTGAGCCACCCAGGCGCCCCCAGCTTCTTTTTAGAACTACAAGAACTCCAGGAATCCGCTGACTGCCACCGGGACCCCTCAACAAACCATTCTGCTGTTTTTCTCACTGTGCTTCACCAAACACCGACTCTGTCCCTACTTCTCTCCTTACCCATTAATCCATGACCAATTGTCCTCATTTTTCCCTAGAACCATGCAAAACTCCTGTGTCTCTCTGTCATTTCTTTGTACTCATGTAGGAAAATTCAGCGCTGATAAAATCCAACTTTCTACGTACTCTGGGTCTGCACCCCTGAGATTGAACGTGTCTGGTGAAAACCAGCAAGACATGCTGAGTAATTTCACTTTAAATTAATGGCCATTAAACCTCAAGTGGGCCCTTGATGTAGCCTAGCAATCATGCTACATTTCCATAGAGCACACAGCCTTCCCATCTCCCAGAACACTGTTCTTTTTTATTTTTAAGATTTTTATTTATTTATTTGACAGACAGAGATCACAAGTAGGCAGAGAGGCAGGCAGAGAGACAGAGGAGGAAGCAGGCTTCCCGCTGAGCAGGGACCGTGATGTGGGGCTCGATCCCAGGACCTTGAGATCATGACCTGAGCCGAAGGCAGAGGCTTTAGCCCACTGAGCCACCCACGTGCCCCCCCTGAACACTGTTCTAAGCCTTTTCTCCTTAAACAACCAATACTCCTCTCCCACCCTCACTCCCAGCTATGGCCTGACCTCCTGTTTTGCTGAGAAAATAAAATCCACGAGAAGGAACCTGCTCCAAACTCTAACACCACCTCTCCCACCTCCCTGCATCATCACTTTTTTCATTCTTAACTGGCACACAAACATGTTACCTGCTGTAATTGCTCCCACCTTAAAAGAATACTTCTTTCTTGTTCCCTCAGATTCCTATAACCACCATTCTCCTATGTCTCCGCTCTCCTTTACAGCTGAACATTTCGAAAGAGTCCTTGGTCAGCACTCACTATTTCCAATTTCTCTTTCCTGACTCTGATCCACATGTAGCACCCCCCACCAACATCTCCATGGAAATTGCTCTGGAAGGCCACCAGTGACCTCCCCATTGTTAAACCCAGCGGTCAATTCTTTGTCCTTTTACTAGTTCAGTTGGGAGGATTTGAAGAATTGGCCAATTGCTTCTTCTTGATCCACTTTCTTCACTGTTTCCCCACACCTTGTTGCTCATTCTTTCCCAGTCTCATTTGCTGGTTCCTTTGCATCTGTCCTACCTCTAAATGTTGGGCTACCCAGGGCTCAGTTCATGGGTTGCTTTGCTTTTTCTATACTCACTCCGTAGTTGACCTCATCCAATCTCATGACTTTTAATATTGCTACTCATTCTCCAGTTCTATCTCCAGTTCCTGATACTTTCCCTGAACTCCACTCTCCTCGATCCGACTGACCCATCATCACTGTCTTCCTCAATTCTGTGAATGTACCCCCATCCTTCCCATTCCTCTGGCTAAAACCCTGAGAGCTGTCCTTGACTTCTGTCTTTGTGCCGTAGCCCGATACCAATCTGTCATCAAAACCTACCCAGAATCTGCTTGCGTCTCAATGCTTCACTGCACCACCTGGTGTAAACCACCATTATCTCTCACCTGGGTTATTTGAAGAGTCCCCAAAATAGTCTCCCTGCTTCCACTCCTTTCTCTCTTTAATCTGTTCTCAGGAAGGCACTCCACTGATCACTTGTATAAGAATAGACATCAGATCATGGTACCCCTCAATGTGTCTCCACATCACTTTAACAGCCAAAGTCCTTGCAGTGGGATGCAAGGCCCTGCACGATCTCTCACCGCCTTCCGTTGCGGCCTTCCTGACCTCATCCCCACTGTCCTCCTCTCTCAGTCCCTCCACTGCAGCACACCAGCCTCCTGAATGAAACAGTAACACTCTGCACCTCAAGGATCCTTCTCTGTTTCATTCTTCTCCGTAACACTAGTCATTACCCAACATCTTGTACTTTGACTTCTTCTTCTTCTTCTTCTTTTTTTTTTTTTTTTGGTCTAAACTTGATGATGGTAGGTGCTTTTGTTTATTTTATTGGCTCCTGTAATCCCAAGTCCTAGAATACTCCCTGGCACATAATAGCACTGAGTAAATTCTTGATATCTTAGTTTCTCAGCCTGCCCTGACAAAGTACCACAGACTGGCTTAAGCAACAGCAATTTATTTTCACACAATTCTGGAGGCCAGAAGTCTGGGATCAAAGTGTCATCAGAATTGGTTCATCCAGAGGCCCCTCTCCTTGGCTTGTAGATGGCTACCTTCTACCTGTGTCTTCACATGCTTCACGTGCCTTTTCCTGTGTGTCTCCTCTTCTCATATGGGCATCAGACAGATTGGAGAGGGGCCCACCTTAATAACCCCATTTTAACTTAATGGCCTTTGTAAAGACCCTGTCTCCAAATACAGTCACATTCTGAAGTAAGGGGGTTAGGACTTCAGCATGTGAATTGGGGAGGCACAATGCAGCCCCTGTACTTGCTTGATTGGTTATTCCATCTGCAAAGATGCACTGAGTCTCCCTGGGGTAAGGATCAGTGTTTAGGCTCAGGGAGAGGTGAGGCTTGGTGGGGATATAAAGGGGTGGGGGGCAGTAGAGTTCATAGAAGGGTTCAATTCTGGGATGGATGAGGGTTGCGTTGGGAATGAGGTGCCAAGAATGCATGACTCTGGAAGAGAGTACTTGTCTCAGCCAATGGATGAGACATAAGGATGCAGTTGGGGAGAGGCCATGTGGCAGAAGATGATGGAATCAGTGCAGTTGAGAGGTGAGGAAAGGAAGGATTGGCCAAGGCTTGCAGAGGGGAGGGGAGGAAATCAAAAGAGCAGTGGGGTGGTCGAGACGCTGGAATAGGATTAAGAACGTTGAGAATACGTGAGATTGCCTGCATACTTTGTGGGTCTTGGTGCAAAATGAAAATACAGGTCTCTTGTTCAAAAAGTATTGAGAATTAATAATTTCAAGATGGAGATAGCAGAGCCTTAAACCAAGTGTAGAGAACACACTCATAAAGCTGGTCCTGCCTGATGGGGTAGGGCTCAGGAACGGAGATAGGTTAGAAGTTAGGACAAGGTTGGGTAAAAAAAGGTCTTTTCTCTTGCAGTGCATGGGGAATTTTTATTAAAATATGGTCTGCCTTTTGCCATCTTTTCTTGTCATTAACAACTGTACTGTACACTCTTTTGGAGGTGGGTCCTCCCACAATCCTTAGTGTCCTACATACGTGATTTTGATGTGGGCCAGGTGTGTTTGTTGAGATAGCAAACACCTCTTGGTAGCAAGGAAGAGAAGGGTGCACGTTGCGTGTGATGGAGATGGAGGAGAGTGAAGTCTCTCAGGGAGAACAGAGCATCACTCTAGGGTTTAGATAATGAGGGTCTGGACTGCACCATTAGTGGGGGGGGGTGTAATTTGTTGGAAACTAAAGTCCTTGAGAGCACCAACCTGCCAGGTTCCTAGCCAAGGTGAGTAAGCCAGTGGCCAAGCCTTTCCCATCCTGGCACAGACCAGGGGCTGTTCAGATCAAGATCTCAAAGCAGTTGTTGGGGAAAGGGAGGCCTTCAGTCTCCCGAAGCTGGCCGCTGGAAGTGTGGTAACCCTCCTGAGGGGAATTAGAAAAACTTCTGAGGAAGCTAAGGCCTGGAGGAAGCCTAGACTTGGAATCCCCATGGGGAGGAAACAGTGCCTAGAGCTTCTGGTGTATTGGGGACAACATCCTGGTGGTAAGTTGAAGACAGACCTTTACTCCAGCTCCTTACCTCAGCTCTGTGAGCATGAGGTGGGGTGCCATAGATGAGACTCTGTTGGATGCAAGGGACACTATTATGCTCATCATTCTCCTTGGACAGATGAGGAAATCGAGATGAGATGCGGAGAGGTTAAGTCACTTGCTCAGGATCCCAACTGCTGTGTGGTCTTGTCAGGCGCTGAAGCAGGCAGAGGGGCTGCTCTTCACCCTTCCCCCCCTCGGCATCTGCAGACAGAGTGCTGAGAACGGAGCAGTCAGCGTGGGCTGGGGCGGCGAATCCTGCAAGACCTGGGGACAGATGTCATCTGAGCTATGTGGGAAGAATGAATGTGAGCGCACAGAGGCTGATAGTGGGAGGAAAGGCATTCGGGGCAGGGAGGGAACTAGAAGCTGACGTGGGGGTGCTGCCAGGAGTGGGAAAGCCACAGACCCAGGCCTCACACACTGCAAGTTGTGTGAAGTTGCTTGTGGACACGGTTAAGATCCGGATGGGAACTTGGTGGTGGACTAGGAGACCCAGGAAGTAAGTTTCTGAAGAGACCCAAACTACCAGCCAGGGCCCACCCTCTCTCCCCCTGAACTGAACTGAGAGGGGCTCTAAAGCATACACAGCCCTTTGGGCCCCAAAGGACCCCCATTCTTATCTCCGGGGATCTTGACTTCTTTCTGTGAAAGCCTCAGAGAAGACTCAGAACAGGCGGCAGGGCTGGAGGGCAAAGCCCCGGGGGAGGGGGAGAGGGAAGGGGAGGGGGAAGAATGGGCAGAGGGGCTGCTCAGCTCTGGGAACTGGACTGGAAGAGGCCCAAAGCCATGGAGGCCTTCCCCCTCATTTTCCACGACTCTGGCGGCAGGTATTACTTTGCCCGGAATGGGGGTGGGGGTAGTTCTGGTAGTTTTACCTTCTCAGGACCATCCTGCTCCAAACAGCAACATGGGAAAAGGGGTGGGAAAGGCACCCATTTCAGTTGCAAGGTGGGCTTCAGGGAACAAAAAGAGGTTCAGGGAACGAAAAGAACCCCGAAAACCCAGTAGGATGCACTCGACTCCTCTTCGGAACATTTGGCAGACCAAGACCCTGAGCTCCCCCAGAACGGCCCTGCCTTCCCTTAGCACCACCTCGTCGCGTGGTTCTGCTTGGACTAGTGTCATCGACCAGCGTCTGGTTCTGTCATGCCGAACTTCCCACAGCGGGGCCTCCCGAGCCCCCTCCCCGCCACACCCCCCCCCACCCCCGCGCTCCCCTTCCTCTCCCCTTTCTGAGCTTCAAGAGTTTCCCAAGCCCGTTTCCTCCGTTGTTTCGCTGCAGCCCCGTGAAGGAGGCAAGATTCTCCCCATTTGCCAGATTGGACAGGAGAGAAGCCTGCCGTCCTGGGGCAGGGTTGGGGGGAGGTAAGTGAAGAAGCCAAGGTCACCCAGTCATTGGCGGAACGCAGCCTCAACCCAGCCCTTCTGCCGGCCCGCTGGAGCCCGGCTAGGTGGGCTCAAGCTGCTGGCCCGAGCCCCTTCTTTTCTCGGCTGGCACTCGGGGGCGGGCTGGCCACAATGACAGGTGAGCCTGGGTCGGGGCCAGTCGGGGGTGGGGGAGCGGGTGCGCTCTGCGCGGGGCCGCTGGCGCCTGGGCCTTGGGCGCGGCCGCCCCAGCCCGCCTTGGCGCCTAGGCTTCCGAGGGCTGGTGCCCGGAGGCACGACGGTGCCCGCGCCTTTAGCCGGGGGTCCTTGGCGCGCCCCTGGCCCGCCGGCCAGGCCCCGCCCCCTGGCAGCACGGGCGGGGGCAGGGGCGGTGCCGGCGGAGTGGGGCGCGGGCGCGCGGTGCTCGGTGCGCGCCGCCGCCCCTCCGGCCCAGCTTGCCGGCCTGCCCTCCCTCCCCCTCGGCCCGCTCTTCTCGCCCCCAGCCCTCTCCTGCCCTCTGCCCCGCGGCCCGGCGCGCGGTGCAGCGCGACGATCGCGGCCTGGCGGTCAGGGCACGGTGGTCGTGGCGCTCGAGGGTGGCGCGCAAGGCGCGGGGCGCGAGGCCACACCGGGCACAGCGGGGAGTGGGGGGCAGGCAGCGGCGGAGTCCCCAGAGGAGAGCAGGGGCAGGGGGGTGCAGAGGTAACGGGCAGGGCCCGGGCGCCCGGCTGCGAGGGGCGGGAGCTCCAGGCCACCTCGGCCCTGGCCTTGGGCGGGCCGGCTACGGGGGCCCCCGGGGCGGCGGGAGGGCGGCGGGCCGGGAGCGAAGGAGGGAGGAGACGGCTGGGCTGGGCGGGGGGCTTGGCAGAAGGGGAGCAGGTGGGCGGGGACAGGGGCCCTGCTGGAAGAGGCGCCGCAGCGAGGTGGCGGGCTGCGTGCGCAAACAGGGCTGCCGCCTCCTGGGCCCAGAGAACGGTGAGGCCGTTTGGGTTGGGCGCCCCAGCCCCGAGGGCATGGTTCGGTGTCCAGGGCCACTGAGCTGGGCGTGGGGCACTATTGGGGCTGGGCGAGGCCGGACCACTGCGTTGGGGGTCTTGAGCAGACCCAGGAGCAGAGTGTGGCTGGGCCAGAAGCTGGAGTTCCTGGGCAGGGCACAGCTGGCGGGCGACGGTGGGCAAGGAGGGGCACTTTAAGGGCTGGCATGAGCGGAAGGGGACAAGGAGGGCCCAGAGTTCGAGCTGGAGTATAATTTGGGAGTTCCATGTCACTGGGCAGGTTGATGAGTCATGAGCTTTGGCGACCACAGAAGCCATTCCTGGCGACCAGTTCTGAGTGAGGGGAATGGAAAGGGCTAGGATTTGCAGGAGTGGTTTGGAGGCCACGTCTTGGGACATCCGGTGCTCTGATGGCCTCCCGTGCCCATGCGAGGGGCTTTGGGAGCAATGTTTCAGAGGGCTGTGATTTGGAAGCTTCAGCCTAGACTGGGGTTAAGGAAGGTCTTTGTGGTGGCCAGTCCCTGCCTTCCTTCCTTTCCAGGACTTCAGGATTCAGCTGTGTTCCTGGGGGGAGTGGGTTAAAAAGTACTTGGCCTACAGTCAGCCTTACAGTATCCACCAGGGGTAGGAGGGACACGTACATGCGTGACTGCAGCAGCATTCTCTGTCCTGGAGCCCTCACGCTTCCTCACTGTTGCCATAGCAACGCCCTATTGATGGTGTATTTATAGGGAAAGAAGCAGGCGCTAAATTTTGGGGAAGGTGGGGGAGGCGGCTTCATAGCAGCAGCAGCAGCTACAGAATTATTAATGGAGTAGGCCCTGTGAGCTGTTCGGGGGTAGTTCCTGGCTTGTCTGAGGCTTAAAAATGAGCTAGTAACTTTGGCAGGTGTCAGGAGAGCACGCATTCACGGCTCTGATCTGTGTGGATGTGTATGCGCCAAAGTCGGGTGTGTTGGGGGCAAGAGGGGGCTGTATGTAAGCTGCTATGTAATTTCTCTGCATAAAAACGAACAAAAACAACACGGCAGCTCTCTGTGATAGGCAATGAAGTGTGCGTTTTCCTATCTTCATTTATTAGTACAGCTTTTACTCATTCTTTTCAAACCCTGAAACACCCCGTGACTGGCGTAGCCCCTCCCCTCCACAACCCCAGAGATCAGTAATGAAGAATTTGGGGATTAAATAGTCCGTCTTCACTCTTAAAACATAGAGGGCCCACTTTTCTTACAATGGTAGACCCCTCTGTTGACAGACTCACTCAGATAGTTTTGGGTGGGATCATTGTGGGGTTCAAAAGAGAAAATCCCCCTTGACACAGTGTTTCCGTAGACGGACCTGAGATCGGCTGTTTTTCCTTTAGCTTTCACTTTATGTATGATTTGTAGCCTACCTGTTTGCCGGAAGGATCAGAAGGTATATTTAAAGCATACATGAGGCTCTGAACGCAGAAATAGAAAAGCGTGTACCACGCTGCGAGGAAAAGCATCCGTGCTTGATGGTCAGTGTCAACACTGAACTTCCTGGCAGCCTAGGCAAAAAGGGCGGCATAATGCCATTCACGTGTTTGCATCCAGTTAGTCACAAAACCAGAGCTTTTTCTTGTGGAGGAGAGCAGCAAGGTGACTGGAACACGTGTGTGAGTGGCTGCGTGTGGTGAGGAGAGCACTGTGCTGTGGTCACAGCTTCCGTAGTGGCAGGATGAGTCCTGAGCAGGAGCAAGGCTTTTGGACCGTCACTCACATTAGAGGCAACACTTGCTTTGAGTTAGCATCTCAGTTTCCAGAGCTCCTCGGTACCCTGTTGGGTGCGGACAGACACGGCGGGTCACCTGCCGTTGTTGCGTTAAACTTTGCCAGGGCCTGCTTCTCCAACGTGTGCTGCCCGTTTTCAGGGAACATGCTTGTCATTAGAGATATCTGGGACTTGCCATTGTGAGAAAGATGAGTTCCAAAAATTGGCTCCTGTCTTTGTCACGGCTGATGTGCTTGATCTCACGTAATTCTATGTCTCTCTGAGTTCCTTTCCGACTCAACAGCGCAAAGAGTTTTTAAGGGAAGTGAGGAATGAGAAACCTTGGCCTGTAGGAGGGTTCCCCCCCCCCCAAAGAATAAAGTCAACCCTTAGGTCTTCTACAGTCTCTGAATCTGTTCATGGGGCAAAGAGCTGGCAGGTTAGCTTTGGGCTCTGCTGGGCCTTAGGGAGATCTGGGAAGAGAGCTCGAGCAACGATGGGAAGCTGTGAGTGGCACAGGCGGTGTTGTGCCTCGTTGACCTTTGACCAGTGGGGGTGGGAGTCACATCCCAGGGCCACGCAGGTGCCCTGTAGGCTTTGGGCTGTGATTTCCTTGTGACTCTGCTTCTTTCCCTTTGCCAGGCAAGTGAGACGCTGGACCTGAGGGAGCAGCAATGGCAGGTGAGTTGGCCCGAGGCCAAGGGGTGAAGGCCCAGGCCCACCAGCTCACAGAAAAGGTCACGCTCGCTTTTCAAGTCCTTTCCAGCTTGCCTGTCCCCAGGTTGTCCCTGGAGATGTATGCCTGCCCAGGCACTATGCACAACGAGAGGAACTAATATGACAGGCTGTGGGAAAGGGCGCCTGCTTTTTGGTGGAGCCCTGCCTGCCTGGGCCCTACGAGGGGCTTGTTGGCAGGAAAACTAGCTCAGGTTTGCAGAGACATACAGCTGGTGCCATGCCAGGCGGCCCGACAGCAGCTGGGTTCTCCCTTTGGAATAAGTCTATATGGCGGGCACTCTGGGACATTTTGGCAGGAAGCATCTGTGTCCAGTCTACAGAAGCTTCGATTCTTCGCGTAGATCCTGCTACCCCCTTCCCAGAGGCACTCTCGGATTTGAATGCACCTGACGGCTCTGTCTAGTACTAGATTGCCTGGGGCCGGGCTAGTGATGACGACACAGGAGGCCACTCAGGAGATTATTAGGTTATTAGTTCCTCTCATTCCTTCTCATTCCTGCCTGGGCCCTCACCCGGTCGAGTCGAATGGGGTGATTTGGTTGCAGCAACATGCCCTTCCCTCTCAGTCAGATCCTATTTGCCTCCGAAACACCGGAGGCCCGAGTCTCGTCAGGTCTGTGGTATTCTAAGCAGGTATGTTGCGTCATCAGAGAAAGTCAGCCCTTTTGTCCCTTTTACGAAGGCCTCGCCGTATCTGGGGTGGTGTCCTGCCGGCCGGCTTTGTCTTGCTTCCCTTCCTCATTGTGCTCCTGTTTCTGGGCTGAGTCTGCTTTGAAGGAGCGCCTGGGCACCGGCCCGTTGCAGGCTTCAGTGCAGCTCTCTCCTCAGTGTTTCTGGAGGCCAAGAATGCCCATTCGGTGCTGAAACGGTTCCCTCGTGCCAATGAATTCCTGGAGGAGCTGCGCCAGGGCACCATCGAGCGCGAGTGCATGGAGGAGGTCTGCAGCTACGAAGAAGTCAAGGAGGTGTTCGAGGACAAAGAGAAAACGGCATGTGCTGCCCCGGGGCCGGCTTCTGGGAGCAGGGGGAGCCTAGGGAATGACAGGAGCAGGCCCTGGTATCTCAGGCCAGTCAGAAGCAACAAAGGAAAGGCAGCGCAGTCTCAGGCCGCAGGAGGACAGGCAACATGTCCTTAGAGTCCCAGCTGCATGATTCTGGGGGCGTCTTCACTTGGGAGCATTTCCCCATAGGCTCTGGGATGGCTCCGAGAGGCCAGTCGGGTAGGGCAGGGTGGAGGGTCTCTGAGGTTCAGCTGGGACACGAGGTCTTGCATGCAAGTGTAAGCAGCCCTTCTTCTTTTGTAGATGGAGTTCTGGAAGGGGTACCCGAATGCGGTCTACTCAGTCCGCGACCCTGCACAGAGTTCAGATGCCATGTACGTGGTGGTGCCCCTTCTAGGGGTGGCATTGCTGATTGTCATTGCCTTGTTCATCATCTGGAGATGCCAGCTGCAGAAAGCCACTCGTCATCACCCCTCGTATGCTCAGAACCGGTACCTAGCCAGTCGCGCCGGGCACAGCCTCCCCCGGGTCATGGTGTACCGCGGCACTGTGCACAGCCAGGGGGAGTCCTCTGGGCACCGTGAGACAGGGAGCAACCCGCAGGTGGTGCTAGGGCCCAGTCGAGGGGGCAGAACGATGGTCCGTCTTGAGAGCACCCTCTACCTCCCTGAGCTCTCTCTCTCCAGGCTGTCCAGTGCCACTCCTCCCCCATCCTATGAGGAGGTGACTGCACCCCAGGAGAGCAGCAGTGAGGAGGCGAGTGTCTCTTATAGTGACCCACCCCCAAAGTATGAGGAGATAGTGGCCACCAACCCTGGCTTGGACAAGTAGTAGGACTTCTGTCCTGTCCGGATTGAAAGCCTCCTTCAGGGGTCTCCTATTTTTTTTTTTTTTTTAACTTTTTGAAGACTGTGCCAACACAAAACAGCCTTAGCCTCCTGTTGCCAAATAATTTCCTAACCCTGGATTTGTAGGAAGTCGGTTGTCAGACACAGGTTGGGGGAGGGGGTAGGGAACACGCATGCGTCAAAGCCCCTGGGGAGAGCCAAAGGCTAGAGAGCCCAGCTCTTCCAGAAGCCCCCATGCTCCCACCATCCTGTCGTCCCTTCAGGAACTGGCTTCTCTTATGCCAAAGGTATTACCCCACTGAGCTGATTGTGGCCAGAATGTCTGTAGGCTCAGGCCCCAGGGCCACGCGGCTGGCTGGAGACCTGTCTCTGTCTGAAAGCCTAGGCCACAGAGATGAGAGAGAGAAGCTAGCCCTTCAGCAACCCCTTTTCCTCAACTGCCCTGTGCTTTCTGTCCTTACTTACATTTTGAGGACAGGGACAAAGACTGAACAAAAACAACAAAAAAGAGTCATAACAAATAACTAAATGACCAACCCGATAAAACAAAATAATACAACCTGGGCCATTCATAGGGGACTGAGGGAAATCAGATTTGTGATGCTTCCTTGCCCCAACATCCATCCCCACACTCCTGACCGGGCTAATAGGAATATTTAGAGCAAGCGGGAAGGAAGACAGGATATGTAAAGGATGAGGGACAAGGGCCTAGCTGCCAGACTGAGTGAGAGGCCTGTGTGAACTTGGCCATCCCGGAGGCTAACTCTGGTTCTAGTGTGCTTGGCCTTCTGAAGACCTTGCCTTTCCAGACATGTGTACTGGCTGTGCTAAAACTGGTACCCACTGGCCTGAGCGCAGTCAACGCCCTGTGGCCGAGAGCTGAAGTTTTCTCCTACTGAGACTGGTTGGCCAATAGAATGACTTAAACTCATAAACTTGGCCTCGTCAGCACTGTGCTTTCTGGCTTTGAACTTTTAAGATACTTCCCTTTTCATGAGCAGGTGCATTGAGTTGAACTTAAACTTCAGATGACTGATTTCTCCTTAATGATGGTGGCCACCTGGAGAAAAGATCCTAAAATGTACCTTTTTAAAGATTTCCTGGCAGGGGAGGTGGGGAAGCCTGTGACGTGCGGTCGAAGGCCCATTTAGGGTTTGCTGTGTTATTATTGCCAGGTGCTGGTCCATCTTTAGTAACCCCATTCTGTGGCCCAGAAACTGTCCACCTTTGCATTTCAGTGAGGCTTTGGACAGCAGTGGGGCAGAAGTGACCTGTCCTTTAACTGACCACGACCATGTAAAAGACTCTCGACACCGCATCCCCTCAGCCCTACATGTCCCTCCTGCCGGCCTCAGTGCCAAATTACTTTTCCTCTGTGGTGCTTTTAAAAATGTAGCAAATTTTTGTGGGGTCCAAAAGAGTGCACAGCCAGGGTCTATCGGCAACCACAACAGTTTAAAACCCACTGAGAAGACAAGCTTCTTTCTGTCTAAACAGCTCTCCAAGACAGACATCGGGCCTCATTGTTGGACTGCAGCCCTGTCTCAAGGCCCCATATCGACTCCTGGAGGCCTCTCCCATCCTGAGGACTTGCTTGGGACATGTTTCAAGTTTAGGAAACTTGTGTTCTTATCCCAACGAGGCCACCAGCTTTGACAACCTGACCTGGCAGTTGGGGGTTTCCATCCTTCCCCCTCACTCCCAGGCCTGCGCAGTTCTTGAAGCACCAGGGAGCTAGTGCAGTTTGTCTTTAGGAAGATTCTTCTAGAAATGTGTAGCTTATAGGAGACCGGTCTTAGTGGAGGCCCTCACGTGACTCTGATGGTGAGTCTCAACTCGGGGAACCAGTCTCCTGTCAGTTGACACTTTCTGCCCCTCCTCGTTCCCCAAGGGCTCCCTGATGCTAGAGGCGCTGCCCAGGTACGTTCCACTTTTCCTTCCTTCCCCTTTCTCTCTGGGCCTCTAACACGACACTCCCGCCCTTCCCCACAAAGTTATTTTTGGCCTAGAAAGGCCTTGCTTTTTCCACGACAGAGGCTGCAGTCACTCCTGTTTGGCCATGTTGGAGGACCTGGGGCAGCCGGAAGCTCTGGGGCCAGCCCTGCCCTCCCAGCATTTCCTCATGCAGGTGCCTGTGTGTGACCTGCGAGCGTGGGGGAAGAGAGCCAGGCATGGGCCCTGGTGACCAGAGCCGAAGGGAGTATGCCAAGGAATGCCCGCTGCCTTTGGCATCTGCTGAGCCCTTCCCTGCCAAGCTGGGTGGGGGTGGGAAGCAGTGGGAAGCAGGAGCCTGGCCTGCTGGAGGACAGCACGTGCGGGGAGAGCGCACAGGCAGCTCCTGGGAGCCTGTGTGCTGTGAAATTGCTTTGCAGGATTCTCCCAGGTGGGCTTGCCACTGTGTCTCTGGGACGTTTTTGCAGTATATTGTTGAAACAAAGACTGTACAGTACACAACGGTCATAACTGCTCGCGGTGCACATTTGGTTTTTATGAATGCTCTGTATATATCTTTTCAAACTCTGTCTTTGTATGGTCGTTGGTTTGATACAATGCTAAATCTGTAGTGGCCACTTTTTGTTGTTTTTGGACTTTGTGTGTGTGTGTACATGTGCGTGCTTGCGTGCATGCGTGCCTGCACACGAGTGCGCGTTGCCTTTTCTCATATGCTTATCTGAAACCGTAGCCAGTAAGTGGCTATATTTGTACCAGGAGGATTCTGGTCTGAAGGGAGGAATGTCACCTCCTGGGGCTGGACAGCCTTTTCACAGGGCCCTGAGGGAGGAAAGCTGAGATTAACCGTCCAAGCCCCACGAAGTCACCACCTTCTGCCCCAACTTCACAAAAAGTTTTGGGAGAAGACTAGGCAGCTCCACCCTGCGGGCCTCCGCTCTGTGGGACCCCCACTCACGCGCCCTTTTGGCCTGGTGTCCCCCGCCTCTGCTCCTGCTCTGTGGGTAACAACAGCTGAAGGAGATCTGAGCACTCCCGGGCCTTTTTACTTTACTTTTTATTTTTTGGTGGAAAAATGTGTGACTATTGACTTTGGTAATGGTGGGGCTAGTTATTCAGATATTTTTCATTAGGAAAAAAGAGAAAAGGCTTTAAAAAACTTTTTATTACGACTTTTAAAAACAAGAATCGCAAACCTGTCCTTACATGCCACTCCCCATTGCCTGGGGTTTTCAAGACGAAAGCACAAGAGAAAGGGTGAGGCACGCAGGTGCCTCCTCTTCAGCTTGCGAATCCCACTGCCATTAGTGTGAATTCCATAGGGTGCTTAGGAAAACAGGAATCTGCCCGGTGGGTTGGATGTGGCCTTTCTGATGGCCTGAATATGAGGAATTTGGGACAGGAAAGTCTTTTTGTTAAGGAGTTGGAGCCAGATGGTTCCTCTCTGGCTGAGGATTGATCTTTTGACAACCAAACAGTATCCCATGAGAAGAAGGAAAAAACAACACTGCCTCTAGATTGTTCTTTTGTCTGGGATGGGGGAAAGTGTGTGTGTGGGGGGGCGGGGCTCCTATTCACCTACGCTCTGTGCTTCTAGGAGTGTGCCTGTGTGGTATGTCTTGCATATGCTCTCCTGTTCAAGGCCGAGATGGAGAGCTGGGCAGCAAAGCTTTTCAGCTTAACAAGTAATGAAGCTCCATTTCAGGATTGTGCCGATTCAGAAACAAGCACATCCTCCCCACTGAACTCTGCTCATACTAATCAGTATAATTAGCTAATTTCGAAGTACTGTAATCAGACTGCCTGCAACTACGGTAAAAGCCTATTAATTTGAAGCCCACTGATTCAGAACTTATAGAAAATCACAACTTAAGATAATTCATGGTATCTGCCATTCTTGCTCTGTAGAAAAATTTGAAATAGTCTTCGCTTTAGTCAATTTTCAGAGTTCTATGTGTAAGAGGGATCTAGTTAAGATGAGCACATTTTTCAAATAAAAGGCTCACGATATCAGGGATCCCTTCACCGTGCCTTCAGCTTTGGGGTTCAGCAATTCTCGTGTGTAAGGCTCTTTCTGTGTAAGATAGTTTCTTGGTCTCTCTCCATTGTGAGAAAGGTGGGTGCTGCTGCTTGCCATTCTCCTAGCCTGTAATTTAAAGTAACGAAACTGTGCATCTTGCTAAATATTCTGTAAGGCAGATGTTTTGCTATCACACTGGACACTCCCATCATTTGCCCCCAAATATTAAACGTAGGGAGCTTTTCCTTTCGCAGGCTGTGGGCAGTGAGTCTCTCTCCGGCAAGAATTTTTCTGACAAGGATATCCAAATAGCACACCCCCTCGGGCTCATTGCCTCAACAGTTGTTCCACTGTCCTGAGACATCTGACCGTTGAACAGTGCCTGCCCTTCCCCCGCCCCCCAGCCTGAGCATTAACACAGATATTCAAGATTGGAAAAAATCCCACAGCTGCTTTTGCCTCTCAATTTGTCCCCCCTTCCGGATGCCACTTTCCCAGGCCTGAACACACCTGCTATTTCACTCTGTGATTGTGAATTTGTGACAGCGGAAATCCTGATTATGTGCAACTGAGCTTATTGACATGATTACTGTGAAATGGATTCATTTTTGTACCACTTTAAACTGTGCTTGTATCCATGTGTTGACCCATGTCAGCTGGGAAATCTGTACATTCAGTAGTATGTCGGAATTTCGCTGGAGCCTGGGAGCAACCAACAAACTTGCTTCTGATTCTCTCTCTCTTTTTATAATTGTTGCGTTTAGCTGTTAAATTTTGTCTCTTTCTGTACCAGAAGATAATTAATAATAATAAAAAGCACATGGCATTCACTTGTGTCCTCTCCTCATCAATCTTGGATTCTTGCCGACTCCCAAACTTTCACAGGGGAATGGATGGTTGTGGGCCAAACTTTTTTCTCCCAGAAGTCTGACTGTAGATAAGGAAACAGCCCAAACCAGTTTAGAAGCAGGACGTAGAGATGTCCTTGGTCCTAAAGATTGTCCTCATGTGTGTAAGATGATCTCCTGACCCATCCCCCAGGGATGTGGTTAGTGAAGTCTGTCACAAATCAAGTTAGCAACTTCCCTGTCACCTGATCCCTGGTTACTAACAGAGTTGCCTCTTGCTAAAAGGATGCCTTGCTTGGTTTCAGCAAGGGGGGGACGGGTGGGAGGGAGAAATTTTTCTGTGTCCTGTGGAGGTAGAATTTAAAGCTCAGGCTTTGCCCTGACTCTGTTTCCCAAATTCAGATGATGGCAAAAGTCAGAGAGCATTCAGAGGACAAGGATGCCTTAGCTTCCCCTTCGTGGAAGTGTAGTCTTAGCCCCAAACACTCCCAGCTGTTGGTGTGGGGTGAGATATGGCTGTGGGGCATTGCCAATGTAAGTTGGGCCAATCCCCGGTAATGAAAATAAGCCACACTTTAATAGGAAAAGCCATGGCAGTGATGAGAAAATGACAATGAAACTTAGGGCCTCCTTCAAGGATTGGATGTGGAGGCTAAATGCTGGAACTGCCAGCCAGGGGCCTTGGGTTTCATTCTTATCGGGGACTGGCTTGTTGAGTGATGCCAGCCTTCTGGGGATGTGGAGAAGTCAAATGAATAGTCTTCAAGGAGACTCCAGGACACAGGTGGGATCACATTCTGGATATGGAATTTGAACATTGGACTCTTTTTGTCAGAAACCAGCATTCTAGGCAGTGACTTAGAGTCCCAGGCTAGCCCATGTGAAGAAGCTAATACACGAGGGAGGTCTCAGGGTCCCAAAGTTCTTGTTAGGGCACCATCTGAGGGACTGGGCCTCCCATTCTTCTTTGCCTGCTGTACCACAAGACCACCGGTTGTGGGGCCAAGGCACTGGGATTGCTTATAGAGCGTGAAGGCAAGTCAGGGGCAGGGGCTTAAAGGAGTGATGGCAGGGAAGGGGGCAGAGACTGCTGCCGGGTGTGGTTTGGGTCCCTTTTTTCATTCTTTCCCCAAGCCTCCATCCTGTATTACTGCCAAACTCTTGGAGCTGCTGGTCCGAGACTGCACCTAGTGAAGGGATGGAGGGATAGTGCTTGCAAATAAACATAGCCAGCATTTACCGAGCACTTAGGGTGTGCCAGGCCTTGTGGGTGCATTAACTGAGACCATCCTCCCAACACACCTGTGATAGCTGAGGGAAGGATGGCCCTTTGACCAAGGGCCGGCAGACAGGAAGTGCTACCCTTGTCGTGGGAACCCGCATCTTTCCTGATTGCCCCACACCCCAGCCACTCACTTGACACTGCTTGTCTTCCTTGGAGGTCACTTTGGTTTTGTTTTCCTGTTGACTGTCCAACCTGTTAGTGTCCCCACACCTCCTCCTGCCCAACTTTTAATTCCGCAATAACAGGGAACATGTAAAACATTTTTCTCCTCACTTCTTCCTTAGAACTTGGCACATTGACTCTAGGCCAGTATTCAGTGAAATAAAATGTGTTGATTGATTATATTCTCCAATTAGGACCCAAGTTTCCATATGTTAGTTTGCTCTAGCGGCCATGACAATGCACCACAGACTGGATGGCTTAAATGATAGAAATGTATTCTCTTACAGTTCCAGAGGTTGGTACGCTGAGAACTGGGTATTGGCAGGTTGGTTTCTTCTAAGGTCTTTTCCATTGGCTTACATGCCACCCTTTTCTGCCTGTGACCTCACATGTTCTTCCTTATGTATATGTTGGTGTCCTAATCGCCTCTTGCTGTAAGGGCAAACACGTTTGATCTCATTGAACCTCAGTTACTTCTTTAAAGAGCCTATCTCCCAATACAATCATATTCTGAGGTATTGGAGGTGAGGACTTCAACATATGAATTGGGGAGGGGGTTGGGCAGGAAACCCAATTCAGGCTATAACCTGCCATTTGTAGCAAGGGGAGATGTTATTGCTCCTTACCGCATACCTGAGCATTTTACGTACTCTGGAAAAGCTTGGGGGTGGACACCAGACTTCTCGTCAGTCTCAAATCGAGCCCCCCAGAGCAGTTTCTTCCCTACCACAAATGGACAGGCCTGGGCCAGCTGCCAAAAGTTGCAACAAGCCAGGTGCGACTGGGACAGAAGTGGGCCTCAGAATAATTTTCCCAGGCTTTCTCTGTGGAGAGTGATGTGAGAACCCAAAGCTTGAAGAATAGACAAAATCCTTGTGTCCCCTCAGATTTTTTTATTGACAAAGTATGTCGTTTTTAGGAATCACAAGACTGGCAGCTCCAAAAACGGTGACTTTTGGCAATTTCTCTGAAGAACTCAAACTTCATGATGGATTCAGTTTCACCAGGCTTTATGGGCTACAAAAGTAGAGGCTGGCTAACATTTCATATCAGACGGGTTACACTAAATTGCAACAGTGTAGCATTCCTGAATCCTGGGGCTGACAAGGGCAAACGGGAGTAGGTACTGACAGAGCATGGTGTTCCGGAAGCTGGCTGTGTCCCTGCTTCAAGCCAAGCCGTGGGGCACCAGAAGGGAGTATAGCCACAGGCTAGGTCTTGCCTTTCTGGAACTCTGGGCCTAACTTTGTGGGACGGCATTAGACAAACCATAGCAATGAATCCTGTTGAATTTTCTGGTGGGGGAAGTCTGGGGGGCTGGGGCTGTGGGCTGCCAGAGAAAGCTTCCTGAGGAAGCCAGGCCCACCTAAAGCTTGTAGGATGAGTAGGAATCAGTCAGACAAAGGGCTCGAAGACAATTAAATCAGGCAGAGGAATGTCATGTGAAGGGGCCTAGAGTCCAGCATGGCCATCATGTTTTTAAGGAAACGGAAGAAGCCAGGGTAGCCTAATGGGAAATCCTAGATCAAGATGAGACTAGAGAGACCAAGGGAAGGCAGCTCACGTAGGGCTTCAAGGCCTACAAGGCTTCAAGGCCTTTACTCTCCAGTGAAAATGGGGAGGCACTGAGGAGTGCTTTGAGGAGCAAGGTGACATGGCCAGGCTTGTTACATTTAAAATAATCAGTCTGCCTACTCTGTGGGTAAGGGGTTAAAGGGGTCATGACAGGATCCAAGGGATAAGGTACAAGGCTATGCAGTCATCCAGGCAAGAGGCAGTGATGGGATTGGCTGGGGAAGTGACAGAGGACACACAGAGTAGACTACTGAGAAGAGTTTTGGTCAAACACTGAATTATATATTGAGGAGGTTGTATCAGGGTTCTTCAGAGACACAGAACCAGGAGGACATGGATAAGAGGTAGAGAGTTGGACATACAGGTACCCCTCCCCCCACTTTTTAAAAGTTTGCTTTCTGCCACTTCATTTGTATGAAAGACCTACATTAGTGCCTGTTTTAGCTAACTGAAAGAAACCAGCAGAAGATTTTTACTTTTACAAAAATAGGCCCAAAGCAACAATACCATCCATTGTTCAACATTTGTTTTGCAGTGACCTGTTCCAGAGATTGTGCGCATCCGGAGCGGCAGGAGAGACACCACCAAGCTCTTTCCTCACAAGCTGCACTTGGCATCTCAGCTTTGAACTGTATTTGTGAGCATCTGCACTTTATTTGTTTTTAAAAGTGTTTATTTAAATTCCAATTAGTTAGCATATAGTGGAATATTAGTTTCAGGTCTTTGATGTAGTGATTCAGCATTTCCATACATCGTCCCGTGCTCATCACCAGTGCTCTCCTTAATCCTCCTCACCTGTTTCACCCATCCCTCATACTTTGCCCCTCTGGTAGCCATCACTTTAGAGTTAGCAGTCTGTTTCTGGGTTTGCCTCTCTCTCTCTCTTTTTCCTTTGCTCATCTATTTTGTTTCTCAAATTCCTCATATCAGTGAGATCAGAAGATAATTGTCTTTCTCTGATTGATTTATTTCACTTAGTGTAATACCCTCTAGCTCCATCCATGTTATTGAAAATGGCAAGAGTTTGTTCTTTTTGATGGCTGCATAGTATTCCATTGTATATTTATACCACATCTTCTTTATCCATTCATCTGTTGATGGACATCTAGGCTTTTCCCATAGTTTGGCTATTGTGGACATTGCTGCTTTAAAGGGGTAATTCTATTTTTAACTTTTTGAGGAATGTTCATACTGCTTTCCACAGTGGCTGATCTGTGTTTATCTTGATTAATTTTGTGCATCTGTCAGCAAAAGGTGTCTTAAGGCATCAGAAAGGCCTGATAGAGGTTATTTTTTGAGTCTGAGAACACTCAAAAATTATTGGTGATTGCTTCTTTGCTTTGTCATTTTGGTTGATGAAAGATTTCATAGGAATGCTCTACTTTTAGTTATCAGGAGAAATGTGTACGGATATAGATAAATCTATATATTTGTATCTGTATCTGTTATCTCTGTCTTTTTCTCTCTCTCGATCTCTATACATATGTATCTATGTATTCATAGATACATATCTATGTATCTATATTCATATCTATGTATCAATCTATTTATCTATCTGAGAGTGATTTATTATAGGGAATTGCCTCATGCAATTGTAACTATGGAGGCCAAGAGTGCTCACATTCTGCCCTCTGCAAGGTGGAGGCCCAGGACAGCCACTGGTAAAGTTCCAGCTGAGTCCAAAGGTCTGAGATCCAGAGAGCCAATGAGAGAGTTAACTGAGAAAGAGAGTTCAGAGAGAGTTCAAAGACAGGAGAAGACCAGTGTCCCAGATGAAGTAGTCAGGTAGGGAGTGGGGGAGGAGAGAGAACAAGGCGAGTGAGCAGGTGAATTCCCCTTTCTTCTACATTTTGTTCTATTCAAGCCCTTAATGGATTGTAAGATGTTCACTCATACTGGGGAGGGCCATCTGCTTACTGAGCCCACTGACTCAAATGTTGATCTCATCCAGAAACACCCCAACAGACACATCTAGAAACAGTTTAATCTGGGCACCCCATGGCCCAAAGTGACACATAAAATTAATGATCATAGGTGAGACAGAACTATGCATAGTGACTGATTTGTTGGGAGTGGTGAGAGAAAGTACCAGATGACTCTGAGGCTTAGGGGTTGATATTGTGGGGTAGATGGCAGGACCATTCAATGGGAAGGGTCATAGCAGAGAAAGAGTAGGTTTTCAGAAGGAGAGAGAGGACAGTGATGTGAAATGCTTCTAAGAATTCAAGTAGGATGAAGAGTGAAGTGGGTTCGTGGGATGGAGCTGCCAGGAGGCTGCTGGTTACTTTGGTCTGGGGCAGTTTCAGTTGCATTGTGGATGAGAAAGGCGGACTAGAATGAGGAGAGGAATGTCTGGGAGGTAAAGGAGTGGAGACACATTTCTAAGGAGTTGAGAAAGGACAGTAGCATGAGGGAGACAAGACTCCAAGGGAGGACAGTTTTTTCTTCTTTGTTTTTAATATTCAAATCATTTTAACTCAACTACTTAATGAACTCCTTCCATGAGTCAGGCTTTGTGCCGAGTGCATGAAAGACAGGCAGTGGTGAATGAAGCTGACAAGATCTCTGCCATCATGGAACAAATATCCTCATGCTGGGAAAGATGTGATGCTATTTCTGGCTAAAGAGAATCATTCTGGCAAGGAGGAGGAGCTGAAGACTCTAGGGGAGGCAGAGGCGGGTCACTGATGAAGCTGGAGATGAGCCGAAGCACAAGGGGCCACCAGCCTTGCTAGCAGCTCTGCCAGCTCGTCTTTTATAATGAACAAGCAGGAGGCTTTGTGGCCTCTGTGAGAATCCCAGCAGCTGGGCTTCAGGCATGAGCTCTGCTAGGAGCTGAGAGCTTCATATTCCATGCCTCCTGCCCTGCCTTTTCCCTGATAGGATCACTGAGGCACATTGCTACTCAGTGAGGAGCTGGGACTCTAAACCCAAGGGGTTGTTAGGAGTGGACAGTTGGGAGTGC
This sequence comes from Mustela putorius furo, assembly GCF_011764305.1. Taxonomy (NCBI): domain Eukaryota; kingdom Metazoa; phylum Chordata; class Mammalia; order Carnivora; family Mustelidae; genus Mustela; species Mustela putorius. The sequence goes on along the minus strand of NW_025422048.1, from coordinate 3,163,165 downwards.
AGAGCCTGATCTCTGATCCACACCATCCTCCCTGGTGTGTGCCCCTTGTGTTAGGATTTGCCTGCTAGCTCTGTCTGAAGGGCAGATCAAAATGGCACAGGGCTGGAGGATGCCTGCCGAGGCTCTCTTGAGCCAGTTCCCACTTGGACTACTTCCTCTTCTGCCAAGGACCCTGGATCACCAGTCGGAAGACACTGATTTGCTTCTAGGCCTTGCCACTGAATTGCGAAGTGAAGTGGGCCTAGCTTATCCGCCCAAAATGGAGGCTACTGGGAAGAGTATCTGCTTGTCTGAAAACAACAACAACAACAACAACAACAACAACAAACATGCATCTTCTTAGGTCTGTGTTTCTCACCTTGGGTTTCTCCTCTCCTCCACCTCATTCTCTGGCTCAGAGGAGCAGTTGCTGCTTGTGATTTGGGGCTGGTCAGTATTAGGGACTTTGCGCCATTTTTTCTGCCTCTTTATTATCGTCGGCTATTTTCCTTTGGCTTTTGATTCTCTTGAATTTTACCTACACGTCACATTTCAGTCACTGGACATGGAAACAATTGAAAGCAGACGCCTTTCAGTCTGAGGAGTCATCCTGCAGACGAGGCCACGGACTCGGCAAGGTCACCTTATCTAATGTCCTCACCTGGAATCAGGAAGGAGGGCCTTTCCCACCTGCTCCAAGAGTTCCCTGTACATGGAGCGAAGCTAACTGACAGGCAGACAGCTAAACCCCTCCAGGTTTCCAAATCTTCTGCCAGCTTTGGGGGCAAGGGATTCTCAGGCCAGCAAAGAGACAGGGGGAGGAAAGAGCGGCAGAGACAGCAGCTGGCTACACCTGGAGGCAGAAAGCAAGCTTCCCGGTATTGCTCCTTGGTGTTGCTCTGCCCCACCTGCACACAGGGCAGTCCTGGGTTCCTTTCTGGACACCTAGGTAGCAGCAATTCCCCTACACTCAGTTACAACTGTCCTGGAGTTTTTCAGGCAGCTTTGCTCCTGCGGGGGTTTCTCCAGGAGCTGCTCGTTCGTTGGGGCTGTGACTCTGTGGCAGTGTCTTCAACCCACTTCTGTTGGCGCTGCTCACTCCAGAACGGATCAGAGTTTGTTGTGGGGGGTGGGAGATGGAGCATGACCTGTGTTTCCACCCAGTCCAAGCCACCTCAGGAAGTTGTGAGCTGTCCTGGAGGTGTGCAGTCAGAGGCTGTCAGTGCTGGGGGCAAGAATCAGTCTCTTGCTTTTAGGTTGACAAAGCTTGAGGGACCACCCACCACACTTCCAGGAAGGGAGAAAGTAGCAGGATTTAGGGCAGGACTGCCATAAAAACAAGCCCCTGCTACTGTCCCCACAGACCCATGGACTTCCTGCCTGTCTGTCTGCTTGTTTCCATCTGCCCTCTAAGCACGAGTCCCATGAAGACAGGAAACTTATCCCTAGTCTCAGGGCCCGACACCCAGTCAGTCTTTATTCAAGACAGTCGTGCTGAATGAGAGGGGCGCACATTTGGAAATCGAGGTCCTCACTATATCCTCCTGCTGGTGGCCCTGTCCCTTAGGGGATGGGGATGAGTCCGAAGGGCTGCCTCCAGATACTCCTGCCACTGATTTCCCTCTCTCTGCTTATGAGGTGTTCCTCATTCACCAGACCTTACACTCCCTGAAGTTTCTGCCTCTGCCCTCGCTGTCTCTTTAAGGAATGGAGGGGCAGCCGCAAGGCTCCACTAGTCCCCCTTCCCCTTCTCCTTCCCTTCTGGTCCAGGAGGCCCTGGGGCTCCAGGGATGACCTCAGTGCCAGCTGCTCTCAGGAGCAGGAAAGAGAATTGTTTACAGGTTTGCAAGTTTCATTAGCAAGCGGGGAGGAAGCTCCCAGATGTCTGGGATCTGGTTTTGCAGCCCAAATCCGGGCTGTTCCCTTGGGCTTGGCACTGTAGCTTCCTGAAACTGGGCTCTGAGAAGACCTGGGATGTGGTAGACCACTGTACGCATTGGCTCTGAATGGTCTCATCCATAGAACCTCAATATGAGAAAGTAATAAAAATGAGCTGTTCTCTGTGAAGAGAGGCTGGAGTGTGCCCTGAAGCCCAGGTAGCCCCAACATATACCCCCGAAACCATAAAACATAGCTTAAAACTGGGTTTTAGCCCAACCTTCCATGTGAGGATTGGAAATAGAGGCTCGGAACATGGGAAACAACTTGCCTAAGATGCCTCAATGTCACTCCCAGGTGTACTGATCCTGGGCTGATCCTGCCATCCTTTGCTCCCGCTTGCAATGGAGGTGGAAGCAGGCAGCACACAGGGCTGCCAGATTCCCCATGCTTGTCGGAAATCTGAGTCAAGTGCACGGCTGGCTGAACTGCTGGAAGAGGCCAGTGGTTGGAAGGCATTGGTGGAGGCAGGTGGTGGGGCAGGCGGAGACACAGACAGACATAAGACAAGGGCCGACAGGCAGGCAGATAGGCAGGCAATAGCCCAAGTTAGACACCTGCTCTGTGGGGAGGGGGTGCTGGATGCCCTCTAGATTTCAACACAAACTTGGATGCAATTAACTGGATTTGTTTGTCCCCCAGTGGAGGCTATGTGCTCATGATCACCTTTAGGGAAAAAGATGATATGTTTTCTTTGGAGAAGCTTGGCTTGAAGGGAGGGAGAGATTTCATCTCCATCCCTTTCTGTCAATAAAACAGCTCTTATTTTAATAAAGATCCAAGCCCTCCAGCAGACAGTTCACAAGAAAGAAATACAGAAGATCAATAAACATATGAAAAAATTTTCAGGTTTATTCATAATTAAAACAATAAAATTAAAACAACAATGAGATAGATAACATTTTCTACCCAACATACTGATGCCTTTTAGGAAGTTCCATAATATCTTCTGTTGATAAGGCTATGAAGAAAACAGAACTTTCTTCCCCTAGGTGAGGTCCCATTTGGTGCATTGGTCTTAGGAGGGGCACTGATAATATTGGTCAGTATTAGTAAAAATTGTCAACACACATACCCTAGAATTGCACAAATCCCACGTACAGGCACCTGTTCTACAAAAATATTTATATATGTGTGCAAAGAGGCATGTCCAGGAATGCTTACTGTTTCTTGTTTATAAAAGTGAAAAAGCTCTAGACACCCAAAATGTCCACAAGCAGGTCAATACACAGGGGCGCAGCTGTGCAGGAAAGCAGTGTTTAAAAGACAGGAGGGAGTTTTGGAGTGGAGTCTTAAGGGAAAAAATGAACTACTGGGATTTCATCAAGATCAAAAGCTTTTGCACAGCAAAGGAAACAGTTAACAAAATCAAAAGACAACTGACAGAATGGGAGAAGATATTTGCAAACGACATATCAGATAAAGGACTAGTGTCCAGAATCTATAAAGAACTTAGCAAACTCAACACCCAAAGAACAAATAATCCAATCAAGAAATGGGCAGAAGACATGAACAGACATTTCTGCAAAGAAGACATCCAGATGGCCAACAGACACATGAAAAAGTGCTCCATATCACTCGGCATCAGGGAAATACAAATCAAAACCACAATGAGATATCACCTCACACCAGTCAGAATGGCTAAAATCAACAAGTCAGGAAATGACAGATGCTGGCGAGGATGCGGAGAAAGGGGAACCCTCCTACACTGTTGGTGGGAATGCAAGCTGGTGCAGCCACTCTGGAAAACAGCATGGAGGTTCCTCAAAATGTTGAAAATAGAACTGCCCTATGACCCAGCAATTGCACTATTGGGTATTTACCCTAAAGATACAAATGTAGTGATCCAAAGGGACACCTGCACCCGAATGTTTATAGCAGCAATGTCCACAATAGCCAAACTATGGAAAGAACCTAGATGTCCATCAACAGATGAATGGATCAAGAAGATGTGGTATATATACACAATGGAATACTATGCAGCCATCAAAAGAAATGAAATCTTGCCATTTGCGACAACATGGATGGAACTAGAGCGTATCATGCTTAGCGAAATAAGTCAAGCAGAGAAAGACAACTATCATATGATCTCCCTGATATGAGTAAGTGGTGATGCAACATGGAGGCTTAAGTGGGTAGAAGAAGAATAAATGAAACAAGATGGGATTGGGAGGGAGACAAACCATAAGTGACTCTTAATCTCACAAAACAAACTGAGGGTTGCCGGGGGGAGGGGGGTTGGGAGAAGGGGGTGGGATTATGGACATTGGGGAGGGTATGTGCTTTGGTGAGTGCTGTGAAGTGTGTAAACCTGGTGATTCACAGACCTGTACCCCTGGGGATAAAAATATATGTTTATAAAAAATAAAAAAAAAATTAAAAAAAAAAAGTAAAAAATTAAAAAAAAATAAATAAAATGAGAGGTAACATAAAAAAAAAAAAAAAAAGACAGGAGGGAGATTTGTTCTGACATGTGAGATCCCCAAGGCACACTGTGCACTTAAAAAAATAAGTTGCAAATTTCTCAGTAAAACTGGGGAAAAAATACCATGAAACCTTCAAAAAAGTGATAGACAAGAATCCCCTGGTCTTTCTTTCATGTAAGTGTGTATATTTATAGTTACATATTTAAATGTGTTTTTCTGTTAAATTTTTAAATAAGGGCTTTCCTACTATGTATCAGGTACTTGCAAAAAAAAAAAAAAAAAGTAAACTGTAGAATGGGCACATATCCCAAATGTATATGTATACATACATCTCAGCCAGATGTTCTTGGGACCCCTCCTTCCCCTTTACAGAGGTATCTGTCTAATCTCTGGAGTGGAAAGAGCTTTGGGCTTTCTGACCATCTTCTCTGGGAGCCTTCCATGGGGGCCTAGGTCTCTGTAGCCCAATACCTACACTAAGCATGAGCCATTCTCTGGGCCCCCATGAGGCCTGGCAGAGTTCTCTGTGCTCTAGGGATGCTCTAGGCCTTTGGGCCCCCAAGGTTGGCACACTAGACAGTGGGGGCTTTCCAGCTACATGGTGAGGAAGGGATTGTCAGCTCCATTGTCAATGGGGAGACTGAGGCCCAAAGAAAGGAAAAATTTGCTCAAGGTCAAATCTTGAGATTGTGATGAGGATGGGCAGGGCATAGAGTTGCCAGATATAAAATAAAGGATACATAGTCTAAGGTGAATACCAGATAAATCATGATTAAATTTAGTGCAAGTTTGTCTCAAATGTTGCACAGCGTGTACTAACACTGAAAACTTCCCTGTTTATCTGAAATTCAAGTTCAATTGGCATTCTGTACTTGTATTTGCTCAGTCTGGCAACGCTGACCAGGCGGAAGCCCATGGTTACTGCTTCCCAGGCTCCTGAGTCCCACAAAAGCACACTTCTCTGCTCCTGAGGTGGCCTTCCAGAAAGCTCAGATTTCATTGCAGCTGCTCCTCCACTGGATCTGGGAAGGGCTTCCTCAGGGCCCTCAGGGATGCAGGCAGGGCCTATGTCAGCTCTGCTCCAGGGTGTTTAGTCCCAGTGCTGGACAGGTGGGCCCGGGAGGGGGCCAGGCAGCCCAGACCATGCCACCGTCTCTAGGCAGGTTCCGGCCCCTCCCTTCCTTTTTCCTTCCCTGCTTCCTCTTCTTCCTCCCGCCTGGCCCCAGCTGTGCTTGGCTCCTTTTGCAAATAGCCTCCTCTTCCTCCAGGGACTCTGGAGTTGTTCCCAGGAGCTGAGGTTTCACCTCTGCTGGTTGTATCAGTCAGGGTTCTCTAGAGAAAAGAAACCAACAGGATATATGTGTGTATGTGTATGTGTCTGCATATGCCTGCGTGTCTGTGTATAGATATTTATTTTAAGAAATTGGCTCTTGCCACTGTGGGGCTAGCAAGGCCAGAATTGGCGGGGCAGGCCTGCGCATTGGAAGCTTAAGCAGGGACAGATGCTGCTATCTTTAAATTTTTCTTTTTAATTTGAGTATAGTTGACACACGATGTTATATTAGTTTCAGTTGCACAACATAGTGATTCAGCAAGTTTATACATGATACTATTCTCAGCAGAAGTGTACCTGTCACCTGTGATTTAAAATCACTGACTATATTTTTCATGTTGTCCTTTTATTCCCAGGACTTATTCATTGCAGAACTGGAAGTCTGTATCTCCCACGCCCTTTCTTCCATTTCACCCATCCTCTAGGCCCCCTCCTCTCTGCAAACCATCAGTTTGTTCTCTGTATTTATAGGTTTGATTCTGCTTTTTGTTTGTTTTCGATCCCACTTTTGAGTGAAATCATATGGTATTTGTCTTTCTCTGACTTATTTCAGTAGCATAATACCCTCTAGGTCCATCCACATTGTTGAAAATGGCACGATTTCCTCTTTTTTATGGCTGCACAATATTCCAGATATATATGTCACATCTTTCTTATTTAATATCCAATATTCCTATGGATGGACACTTGGGCTGGTTGTATATCTTGACTATTGTAAATAATGCTGCAATAAACATAGGGGTGACCATATCTTTTCAAATTAGTGTTTTCATTTTCTTTTTCGTTGTTGTTTTGTTTCATTTTCTTTGAGTAATTCCAGTAGTGGAATTATTGTTTCATATGGTATTTCTATTTATAATTTTTAGTGGAGACTCAAATCCGTGTTCCACAATGGCTGCACCAAATGACATTCCCGCCTACCGAGCACGAGGGTTCCTTTTCCTCCACATCCTTGCAAACACTTATTTCTTGTATTGTTGATTTTAGCCACTTTGACAGGTATGAGGTGGTATATCATTGTGGTTTTGATTTACATTTCCCTAGTGGTTAGTGATGTTGAACATCTTTTCATCTATCTGTTGGCCATTTGGATATCTCCTTTAGAGAAATGTCCATTCAGGTCCTCTGCCCTTTTTAAACTGGAGTTTTTGTTTTCCTAGTGTTGAGTTGTATCAGTTCTTTATATATTTTGGGTTTTAGGCCCTTCTCAGTTATAACATTTGCACATATCTTTTCCCATTCACTTTCCTTTACTGTGCCAAAGCTTTTTATTTTGATATAATCCCAGTAGTGTATGTTTGCTTTTGTTTCCTGATGCTGCAGTATTGAGCAGAATTTCTTCTTCTCTAGGAAACCTCAGGCTTTGCTCTTCAGGCCTTTCAGTTGATTAAATAAGTCCCATCCACATATCAAGGATTAAGAATGTCCTTTACTTAAAGTCCACAGAGTATAGATATAACAAAGCTATAAAATACCTTCATAGCAACACCTAAACTAGAAATTGATGGAATACCTGGGAACTATAGGCTACCCACGTGGACAGGTAAACTTGACCTTCACAGTGGTCTAATCACTGGGGAAGCTGAGGGAAAATTTGAACTTAGACCAGGTACTGTAAGGCCGGCCTGGGGACGGTGGGGCCTCCTCAGTGGCTGTAGGCAGATCACTTCTTTCCTGTCCTTCCCTCCTGTGGTTCTCATGGTTCCTGCCCAGGCTGATCCAGGCCATCAAAAGGCCAACTCCCTTGCCCGGAAACTCCAGATAGGGGGAGACAGGATGTGCTCTTCAAAGGATGCCTTCCAAGGGGTACTACGGCCTGGATTCCTTGCCAGAGCTGGGCTTGCAGAAGCCATGTCAGGCTTGGGATCTAACCTTGGATCCCACCTGCTCCTCAATAGGGCCAAATCAGGTGACCTGAGAGCCAGCAGAGTCCTCACAGGCAAAGTTTCTGACACTTATCTTTCCTCCTAAGTTGGTTACAGAGTAGCAGGGGAGAAGGCTGTGGAGCCAGCCAACAAGATACAGCAGGAACACAAGGTGCTGTGTCCAAGACCTAAGCCCTGTGAGGGAGTCTAGCTCCACCCCCATCTCCAGATATATCTTGCTTGAGCACCTACCCCTCGCAGAGCTGATTTTCCAAGTGTCTGTTCTGGCCTTGCTTCTTGTGTATCCTTGGCTATAGCTTTAAAGTGAAAAATTGGCTGTGATGGCAGGAGGCCCCCCTAGCATCAAGGAGGAGATGGAAACATCCATGGCTGAAGAGCTGGTTCCTGAAAGCTATATGCAAAGCCAAGAGCACCTGGTGATAGCAGGTGAGGAGCCCCTGTAATGCCCCTTTCCTTGGGTGTCCATACCTGTGCATGTGTGATAGAGAAAGTGTGTGTTTGGCTGCAAAACTTTTGAAGAGATGAACAGACTGAGGCCTGGGATCTTCCAAAGGACATTAGTGAATGAGTGTTGAATGATTCCTAAGAAGTTTGGGTATCCTATCCTTTTTCTGGTGTATCCTGTGCCCAGGAAGCCTTGGCACAGTCTCTATGAGTGTTCCTGGTGCCTCTCTTCTTCTCCCTAGAAATGATGGCACGTGGATCCCAGTCCCTGGGTACCTCTCAGCGGCGACAAAAGTTGGATCCAAAGGCTGCTGGCTCTGGTGCACGTCAACCGGCTTGGAATATGACTGCCACCCGGCCCAAGAAAGCGGTACTGTATGGAGCCCTCGACATGCAACAACTGGGTTGGGGTTGGGCATACAGGTTGTAGGGGCTTTAGCCTGATGATGGTAGGTTGAACAAAGCCAGATGTTGACTTGCGGGCAAGAACGGAAGCTCCTGTGTACCAGTGAGGCAGTGAAGGCAGGGATGTCCAATAAGAAGTCACAGCTATCTTTTGGTAGGCTGGGAGTTCAACCTTAAGAGTCCAAAACACCTGAATCACATATTACTTGGGGACTACATATACTTTACAAAACTCTAATGTGTGTGAAATGACACTTTCCTAAATAAATAAATAAATAAATCTATATCTATAGTTCTCTCTATAGCTATATTTTATATATAAATATTTATCTATATAAATTGTAATTATATAAATTATTTAATTATTAAATAATCAGCCTTGGTAGGAACCATGAGAACCACAGGAGGGAAGGGCAGGAAAGAAGTGATCTGCCTACAGCCACTGAGGAGGCCCCACCGTCCCCAGGCCGGCCTTACAGTCCCTGGTCTAAGTTCAAATTTTCCCTCAGCTTCCCCAGTGATTAGACCACTGTGAAGGTCAAGTTTACCTGTCCACGTGGGTAGCCTATAGTTCCCAGGTATTCCATCAATTTCTAGTTTAGGTGTTGCTTTGAAGGTATTTTGTAGCTTTGTTACATCTATACTCTGTGGACTTTAAGTAAAGGACATTCTTAATCCTTGATATGTGGATGGGCCTCATCTAATAGATTAAATATAAATACATATAAATAAAATATATTTCTCAGGGCCAGGACAAAGGTAAAGCAAGGTAGGTTCCTATGCTCCCTGACTGTTAGGAATTCTAATCACTTGAATCTAACTGTTCTGTAGCCAATCTTTTAAACTACACTTAATATGAGTTTAGGAATATTCTAGGAAAAAAATGGCAGGTACACTGTTACAAAGGATACTGGGAAAAGGCAGCCATTTTGGAGAAGAGGGAGAAATGAGTGTTCTGGGGAATCACATGAGTTCTCTCACTGTGTAGTCATTCCTTAGGGTACATTCACTGGTGGGTGAGGGGAAGTTTTAGAAACATGGTTGCTATGCTGTTGCAAAATTACTTGGAAAAGATAACCAAGTTGGAAGAAATAATGTGAGTTTCAAGTTCTGTAGCCAATCCTTTAAAGCTACTTTTACTGTGCCTGAGGGAGTTTTAGAGAAATGGCTGTTATACTGTTGCAAAGGTTACTGGGAAAAGGCAACTAGGTTGGAAAGGAAGGGAGACCCAATGTTCTAGGAAATCACCTGAGTCCCATTGTTCTGTAGATAATCCTTTAAGCTACATTCACCACGAGTGAGGGAATGTTCTAGGGGGAAAAAAAAATGGCAGCCATATTGCTGCAAACTGTACTGGGAAAAGGCAGTCATTTTGGAGTCATTTTGGAGAGGAGGATGACCTTACTATTCTAGGGAATCACTTGAGTCTGGTAGTTCTGTCGTGGATTCTGTTAGCCACTATCACCCTGGTGTTACAGTGTTGCAGAGGTTAGTGGGGAAAGGCAACAGGGTTGGAGAGTAGGGAGGTCTGGCTTTTCTAGGGAATGAGTTATGATAAATGCCCAAATGATTCCGCCGCTAATGAATAAAGAGAAATAGAGCTCCCAGATCAGGGACCTCCTGGGAATGAAAATAAACCAAAAATACTGAATTGGTTTCTTATGTCCAAAGGTGGAAGTCAAGTCAAATTACTTCAATAGCTCAGGCTCCAGGAAGCCAGTCATGCCCATGAGATTGAGGGAGAATGGGATCTTTGAGGGTAATGGAGAGATATAATCTCTGAATTAATTATAATTACCTATTAGGACCACAGGACTACTTTAAACAGAAACAGTCATTATAATATATTTAGAAACTAGACATTTAAATTAAGACATTTATCAGTTCTATTTATTATTTGCTTTTGAGCACCCTCCCCCAAAATGGAACCCTGACCACCTGAGAGCCACAAAATTAAAAGAGAAAAAAAAATCATAATACTGTTCTGCTGATTTGGGTGTGGGGGAAGTAGTGTGCTTTGAAAAGTACATGAAGATAAAAATAACACTGTTTGAAATAGTAGAAGGAAGTTAGGACTTGCTGAAATTCATAGATTTTCTTGATCTCTGTCAAATTGCTATAAAAGCCTTATGTTTTATAATGCATGTAATTCTAAATAAAAATATAAAATTTTATATATCTAAAATTCTAAATAAAGATATAAAAATAATTCTTAAAAAAATTTAAAAAAAGGCAAAAAGACAATTGGTTTTGAACAGTTAGACCTGTCTTATGATGGGCAACTTCAATAGGCTATCAATGACTTGCAGATGTTGTCACATTAATTCTTGTTATATTTATGTGTAAGAACAAACTATGTTATTTCAAACAAACAAACCCCAGCCACCAGTTACTTATCTTTATTTGCTCTCAAATATCTCAAAAAACCTGTTTGTCTTTCTGATCCCAATCTGTAGGAAAATCAAAGGGATGGTGTGGAAATTGTTCTAGGAGAAACTCTCAATCAAATTCCCCTTCATAGTCCTAAGGTTTTCTTGACACACACTGTCATTTTCAACCTATTTTTGAGGTATCATAAGAAGAAGATGAAGAGGAAAATAAAATAGTAGCATGACTGTCAAGTACTGTTCACATAGAAAATGTCACACCAATATCAGTGTGCACTTTTAAGAAAGAAATTTTGCGTTATTACAACAAATGGAACATGGTGGTAAAGTTTCTATGAAAATCCTTTATATAGAAATGGTTCAACCTTGCATTTACTATTGTTCTTAAGAACATAGGAGGGCTGCAGATATTTCTCAGGTGACAGGTGAGCCTTGGTTGTCTGTTTCTTGTTAAAAGTGAGGCAAATAGAGACAACTCAGAATTCTGTGTCTTGGTGAGGCCTGTGAGACAGTAGGTTCTAATTCAGCAAAGTCGGTTGTGCAGGAGGAACTGGTAAATGCCAGAGTAGAGAGGGCTCTGCTCTGTGGTTCAACTGCCCCTGCTTCTCCATTCATTTAGCTCAAGTTTGAATTTGGGGAGAAAAGGCTGCCAGGCAGGTGGGGTAAGAGGGTTGGATGACTGCTCCATGTACAGACCTTAAGCCAAGGCTGCTGTCCCCCACCCCCACCCACTGGGTCCTCAAGACCACCCCAGTGTCCCTGCAGCTTCCAGGTCTGGGTCTTCTCTGGACGCTGGCAGGAGGAGGACTCCCTCCTCTACTGCTTGCCATTTGCTTCTGAGCCACAAGGCCCACTTCCCCTGGCTTTATTCTCAGCATTCTCTGAATGCCACAGTCTTGTTGAGCTCTCTCATCATTTGTGGCCTCTCCTCTCCTGTTACCTTTTTTCTTGCAGGTTGTATACCATTTTATTGACTTCGCTTTCATTTTAATGGAGTCTGAAGGCGAAGTGGTGTCAAATATCAGAGGCATCCTAGGATAATGGTTAAAAGCACAACCTCTGGAGCAAATTATCCTGGCTTTAAATGACTGCTCTGCTACTTACCAGCTGTGTGACTTGGACAAATAATGCGACCTCTCTCTCAGTTTTCTAATCTTTCAAAATGGGATGATAGTAATACCTGTTTTGAATGGCCATGAAGAGGATTTAATGACTTGATGTTGGTAAGGGCTTAGAGGGCGGCATGTGGCATGTGTTAAACCAAATAGTCTGTGAAAATTTTCATCTTGCACTGGAAACCTGGAGCTGAGATTTGAACCCAGGTGTGTCTGGCACATTCTGTTCCTCTAGCCTACATTGGCTCTTCAAGGCAGGAAATATCTTAGCCCCAGAGCTGTGGGGCAGAGACATCCACTCCAAGAAGTCATTAGCAGACGAATGAAAATGAAAACCACTGGGATAGCTGTGCTCACCCAGAGAAGAATGTTATGGTCTCCCAATGGCCAGAGTTCTATCCTGAGCTCCAGTATTTACTGTATGTCCTTTGGAAGTGTAGTCATTTGCCAGACCTCAATTTCCTTGACTTTAAAATTGAGCTTTTCCACTCTCTCTCTGACTTGGCTGATGTCTGATTGTCTGCTTGTGACAGTGCTGGCAGAGCACGGGGATCCCTGTCACTGCTCTTCTTTCCCATAGCTTGGATGACTAGAAGCTACTGAGGAGCATGGTATGGGTAGAGTGGTGGCAGTTGGCCAACTTGTGGGATTTCCAAGTTCTTCTAGTGGTCTGAAAGCTGCCAACCCCTGATTCCAGAGGATCAGGTACCATGTGACTCCTGACAGGGTACACCATTGGTCCTGGGAAGTGTGGGGCAGCTGTTCAGCTGACACTGACTTGGCTACTTTTATTGACCATTCCTTTCTTTAGGGGCCCCAGCTGCCATTGCCCAGAATGTTGAGAGAACAAGGCCATGGCAATGCTCACCCTCAGGAGTATCCTGGTGGCTTCCAGAACATGAGGTTCCATTATGAGCGGTAAGAAGGATCCCAGGGATCTTGCAGGAGGAAAGCTGGAGCTCTTTGGGCAGGTACCAGGGTGGACCAGACGGACCAGCAAGCAGACTGACCAGGAAGGCGTTGTGAGCAGCTGGTCATGCTTGGAATGTTGGGGCTCGATTGTCTCCTCATAAGAACCCCTGAACCCCCTGGCCTCTTGCCCATTTGGGGCCTCTGAGCACACTGATGCTGGGCTGGGGTAGCTCATAGTCCTCAGGCCACAGGGCCTGCTTACCTGGAAAGAGAAGGACTGAGGATGACAGAGTCATTGTCTAGAAAAGCTCCTGACCTTGCCTGCTTGCCCTTATGGCCTTCCTATGGTCCCTGCCATACCTGGCCTGGGACCACCAGCAACTCACAAACCTCTTTCTTTTCTTATTTCCCAGTGACCCAGAGGCAGATATGGTGGCAGAGATTGGCTTGGAAGAGCTAAATGGATTGGAGATGGAAGTCATGAGAAGACAGGTAAGCATCTCCCACTGGGAGGGTAGAAGCAGAATCCTGGTGTCTTGGGGCAGGTGGGCCTTGGCAACAATGAGACCACCCCCTTTGACGTCATCTTAGCCTTTAACAGTGGAGGTGAGGTCAGGCTCCCCTTCCTTTCCTCCCAGTCTTCAAGGCTCTCGTGTCCCATCTTGATGGCAGTCTCAGCCCTGCCTCTCTCCCTGGGATGTGTGGGGAGGGAAAAGGGGAAGCCAAACGGAGGATGAAGAGGCAACAGAAGAGGATAGAAATCTGTGCAGAGAGAATGGCACTAAGAGCTCTTGGGGCGGGGTTATCTTCTCAGGGAGAGACCACAACAGGCCCTCTCCAGCCCCTGAGTGTCACCTATCCTGGAGCCTTGCCTTTACTCTGGTGCTGCAGCTGCCACCATGCCAGCCTGCCCCAGAACTGAAATGTCTTGTTCCGCCTCTCCCCTGGTACAGCCGGGACAGGCTGGCTTCTTCCAGACAACTGGGCGAACACCAACAAGGGGACAAGGCTGCTGGCCTGCAAACATACGCAGCCTGGCCCTTGGTCCCACTGGCCCACCCCAGCCCCCTGTTTCAGTTGCTCTGCCTTCTTCTCTTCCAGAGGCACTTTGGCCTCCTGAAGGGCGGCAGATGCCCTTCCTGTACGAAGTTCATACTTTCCCCAGTGGTGAACCATGGGCTTCCCCAGGAGGACCTTTCACCAGCTCTTTGGTCTCTGCAGCTGCACGTGATCACCGGCCGGCTGCGTGCCTTGGAGGAGCAGGGTGCTACCTGGCGCCACAGGGATGCTCTGTTCTTCACCATGCTGGTGTCGGCCTGCATTGCCAACGTGTGGCTGTGGATGCGCCAGTGACGTTTCACGCCGCCTGAGCCCGCTTCTCCTTCCTCTTCTTCCCTTTCCTCCCTGGGCTGCCCTTGCCCATCTTCCTTAGCAGCACTGGAGCCATTTTCCAACTCTGGTTACACCGCTTGCCTGGAGCAGGCCCTAGCTGCTGGGAGGTAAAAGAAGTGTGACATTCCGAAGGTCTGCAAGGGCTGAAATGTAGCCACTTTGGAGGCTGAGGTGGGTGGCATCTCGTCTCCACAGTAACACCAGTGGCAAGTGCTTCCTGCTTGCCTATCAGGGCTTCGTGGTGACTGTCCCAGAGCTGAACCTTGCCTCTGTGCCCTCATCATCGCTTCTGTTCCATCCTCTGTGCCAGGGGCTTGGCTGTGCTTTCCCAGTTTTCTTCCACTTTGTGTACAGGGCTCTACACAGAAAATGCGCTCAATAAAAGTTCACTGATGGCAGCAAACCCCGGTGGTTGAGTTTCTTATATCCAGGATGCATGTAGGGACAGCCCCTCTGAACAAAGTCATTGTTGCAGGGACTGGGCTGATGCCCCACTCCAGGGGTCTTGGTTCCCTCTCTTCCCTCCTCCCCAAAGTCCCCTGTGCAGCAGGGAGCCTTTTTAGGAGAACAGCTAGCTTGGCAAAGTCCTTCCTGTTGTTATCATGCCAATGAGTGCTTGTGGGTAAGCTGTTCTTCAGCAGCTTGTCTGGGCCAAGGCATTGCAGGGACTCAATCAGAGGAAACCTGGAATGCACCAGAAACCTTTCCATTTGCCCAGGAGGAAATTGAGTCCTGGCGAGGGAGAACATGGTCCAAGGTCTTCCAGCAAGACCAGGACAGGGTCAGGTCTAGAATGGATTTTCCTGTGTTCCAGCCTAGGGTTCTGCCTGTCTCATATAGACTGACTGAGAGCAAGGCCCATCCTCAGCTCTGGAGGCTGGACAGGAGATGACATGGAGAGACTTTGAACCCCACTCCCCCATGTCCACAGCCCCATGAAGCTAACCCCAAACAGAGCAGATTGCTGGTGGAGCAGTGGGACTTGGGCTGAGCCAACGGGAGTGTTGCTGTTTGGGACCCGACCACAGGGCAGATGTGCTGGACTACAGGAGGCCTTGGGAAGAGCTGTTGTCCCTTTCCCTGTGGCCAATGAATAAATATGTATCTCTTGGGGGGCAAGGACCCAGAAAGTTCTCATTGGCTTTTATGGTTAACTGGAACTTCCAAATCTGTCAAGACTTCTCCATCTATAAAGATAGGAGGGTATGTTAGTCATTAGATATAAAATAAACATGACTGTGTGTGTAAGTCTGTGTCTGTATGTGTGTATGTGAGAGAGACAGAGACAGAGAGACAAAGACAGACATGAAGAGACAGAAGCAAAAAGATTGAGAAAGAGACAGTAGGAGGACAGGGAGGATGAGAGAGACTGGGACAGGGAAAGAAGGAAAGAAGGAAGGAAAGACAGAGCCTGGAGATGTGAACATGCTCTGCCTCTTCCCCACCCTTCTCTGGTACTCAGTTACCCCCATACTATGAGGGGGTTCTTCTACTCTTGATTCTCAGAGGCCTCCTGTCAGCCCTAGGGAGTGCCATGCATGTGGCCACTGGGGCTTGGGCCCTGCTGAAAATGGAGACAAGAACACTTAATGAAGAATCAGTTAGGAGCTTCCCTCTGTGGTCCCAGAGTAGAGAGGGTAATGGAGAGCCAGAGGAAAGCCCTCTGTGGAATGGGGAAGGAGCCACATCCAGACACAAGTGCTTCTAGCTGGGAAAGCCAAGAGGCCCGGGTGGAACCTGGAGCCGCCCTGCCCCCTCCAAATGGCCCCTGGTGCCCAGGAATGAACTGAGGACTAAAAGGAAAGCTGGGGAGACTTGTTGAAGGCCTCCCCTCTTCGTCCTTCCCCATAGCCTCCAAGTTGCAGGGACTTTTTAAGGGCAACAGCCACAAGCCCAAAGTCCCCACTGCCCTTGAGCACATGGAGGGAGGCCAGCTAAGCAAAGGCGAGAGACGTGGATTTAAGGATGTCAGGAGGGCTGCCCGTGAGTAGTTCTCGGAAAGCTGACACTCTCGTCTGTTCCAGCTGTCTATGCCAGGAGGCTCAGAAGAGGAGAAGGCTGCTGCAGGTTGGGGCAAGGCCTACCCTTTGGGACATGGGTGTGCGTGTGTGTGTGTGTGTGTGTGTGTGTGTGTGAGCAGACACGGACATGTTTTCAGAAGAAGTCTAGCTTAAGATATGTTGCGAAACAAAGTTTCACCCTTGGGAGCAATTTAGTTGAGTTGCAAACAAACAGTGTGGCAACCCCCTGGAGAAGTGCCTCCTGGGCCAGGTGAGCTAAGGTGGAGCACTAGCCTAGAACCTTACCCTGTGGTGTGACTGTTTGGCTTTTGCTAGCCCTGCCTGCCTGCTTCATCTACAGAGGCCTCCAGAAGGGAAAAGGAGCTCAAGCTGCCCCATGCTGGTCTCCTGATGACCTGGGAGACATGCAGCAGGCTCCTCTGCAGAGTTCTGCGAAGGGCCCTATTGTAGGGGCTGGCACTGCCTACCAAGCCTTCTGGCTAACATCTGTCAGTTCATCTCACCCCTTGATGCTAGTTCCCTGCCAAGCTGCCCTGGCCTTGTCCAAGCTCTCCAGCATTAGTGCAACCCATCTTCCAAGAAGCCTTGAACTTCCCCATGGGCTGGTAGGGGAGGGAGGGACTCATTCATATTTGGGTATGGGGGAAGGGGTTCTTTTGCTGTGTGTTGTTTATTGCTCCTCTGTGAAACTTCCTATGGGCTGCCTACGCTTGGCCCTAGAGGGGTACATAGTTTGTCCCTGGGCTGGATCAGGACCTGCTAAAGCGAAAGTACTAACTTCCATTGCCTTCCGCATCACTGGCACCCAGCAGAAATAAAGGCCTGGAGGATGGCCTCTGACCAGGGTCCCTGGAGAGCAATTCTGGCCTCCTGAATTGGGGGCTGGATTTGCCTTGGTCATACAAGCCTGGTCTTTAGGGCATGTCCACTGTGGAAAAGTAGACATAAAAGTAAGCCAATACTGACCACTAATTTCTTTGGTGCATCTATTATGTGCCAGCACATTGCATATAAAAAATAATTACAAATTATTTTTTTTATCTTGATGATATCCTCCTGAAAAAGGCAAACATTATAGGTGTAGCTAACAAAGTCCCTTGTTCCATAATGTTAAGCCCCACTATAGAACTAACCTCCTTGGTCAGCTTGGTGTGCATCCCTGTAAACTCTCACTGCCACATATGTTACACAGCTAGCAGTGACCTCTTGGTGTTGTACAGATATGTGTGCCTGTATGCGTTCCGGCCTTTGTGCATGGGATCTCATGTAAGTCACCTCACGCAACCCACTGAGAGATGGGTCAGTTCCCCAGCTGTGTGGACAGGTGGGGAAAGCAGAAAGCCTCTGGTCATGCCTGCCCCACTGTGTTGGCCCCTAAACCCTTGCCAGCCCTGGCAAATGCAGATGCTGAAACTCAATATTCTGGTTCTTCTGTCTCAGGTTGGCTTCCTGGCAGGAGGGGAAGCCAAGCAGAACAAAGTGGGCATGTGGAGAGAGAGATGTGGTTTGCACGAAGGGTTGGTCTTTTGTTTTGTTTTGTTTTGTTTTTGTACCTAGTCTCTTGAAAAGGACCTAAGTATTTGCCACCCAAGGGTTCTTGCCCTCTTTCACTTCCCCAGCCATGGGCTCTCTTAGAGGCCAAGTCCAGGTAGCACTGGAGAAGAAGGAATGGCTTCCTTTCCAAACTTGCTCCGCCCCAGGAACCTCTTTTCTCTCCCAGGCGTTCTCCCTGGCTTGCCATCTGGCAGGTAGGCTGGCTGGGACTGTGACCAAGGTGGAAGGCAGGTGCATGGGGGGCAGTGAGCTGGCAGCTTTGAGTCCCCAGACACAAAGCCCTGAGCGATGCATGTAAGGGAGGATTCCTCAGAGAGTTTGGGAGGGGCCGGTAGGCAGCCCAGCATCCGGCCCTCACCTGCTCACAGCCTGAGCTGTACGGGGCTCAGAGTGAGAGGGTGGCACATCCAGCCAGCAGGTCCAGCAGCTTCTCCAGCGGGTGGGTGCCACCCTGGGCCAGGGTCTTGAGCTTGCTGCAGCCCTGGGCATGAGCTCCTCTGGGCCACTGCCAGCCTCCCCTGCTGGTGCCAGGCAGGGTGACGCAGCTCTCTGACTGAGAGGCTGCCAGCTGTGTGGGAGTTCAGGGACCCCACTGGCCTGGGAACAGGAACACCAGGAGGTCACTTCTGGCTTCAGGCACTGATGAGTCGGCCAAGGGCTTGACTCTGATTGGAGGCTTCACAGCCGGGCCAACGGATGCTGACTGTGGTCAGGGGACACCCTGCCTCTGAAGCCATCTGATTGGTAAGGAAAGGGACTGGCATTGGGTTGAGGCAGCCACTGATCAAAGGCTGGCACCTTCTTGTAACCAGGGCTGATGGTCTCCATGGGGGTAGGAGCTGGAGCCCATGAAAGTGTGCAGGTCCTAGAACTTGTCTTGATATGTGCTTTCATTTGACTGGTCTTTCTCAGTTGGAGGAAAGTGGCTGTGTGGGGAACCCTTGTCTCTTGTCAAAGCGGCTGAGTGAAATCCTGAGGGCTCTAGGAGTATGAACACACTGAGTGCCATGCTAGGCCCAAGGCAGCTGAGTCTTTGCTCTCTTCTAGGAGAGTGACTGAAGAAGATTTGGAGTATAGAGACTGAGGGGCTGAGGGGCTGCTTGGCCAGGCCAGCTTTGGTGGGAGGGAAGGAGAAGCCTATAGACCTTACCACTTGCCCCTGCCTCCACTGGCCTGCTTGGCCCAGGGCATTTCTGGATATCCCAGCCTCAAAACATGTCAGATACACCACCTGGAGCTCCATGGCTCTCTGCATATGAGAAGTAATGGAGGTAAGGGCAGGGGTTATGTAACGCTTCTCCCAGAAACCCTACTGGATTACAGTCTTTGCTTTCAGTCCTTCAAATGCACTCTGTCGTCTTCAGAAGAGACTTGCGGTAGAGTGCCCACTGCAGGTCTCTCTGGCTTTGGGACCCAGCCCCTCTGCTGTTTGGGTGAAAGTATGCAATGAAGTTTTTGGAGCTTCTGCCTGAGGAAGATTCTATAACCAGGCATAGGGCAGGGGCGTGCTCTCCATTTTGGTCCTTCAGCTGAGATTTACCCTAGACCAGGAAGTGTCCGCTCCATCCATGTTGGCCTGTAGCCATAAGAGGCAGCTAATGTTGGGGTGGCCTGGCTCTAGATTTCCTACCATATCCCCAGCCCTGTTATTGGCAGAGCACGAGCAGAGCCATTAGCACTACTTGTTAGGTGGGGCCTCTAGGGTGATGGCTGCCTTTCCTAGAGGAAGTTGACACTGAGTGCTTGGGTTGGGCACATGAGCTTCGAGTTGAGCCCCAACTGGCTGACAACGTGTATACCTGGTTGGCCTTTAGGTGCCATGGTTACCTCAGAACTGCTAGGACCAGACATAGCCATACCTCACCAAACTCCAACATGAGACGGTCCCACAAGAGATGAGGCTACAGAGATGGGTCTGGTGAGATCCAGAAGGGATCTGCATGCCCCAATGCAGAGTTTGGTATTTGTCATGTAGATGATTCCCTCATCCATTCAATAAGTACCCGACACTATCCTTAGTCCTGGGACTTAGCGGGGTCACTGAAGCTTCAGCTCCACAAGAACCTGCAGTGCTTGGTGCAGTTCTGACTAACTCTCCTCTTGGTACTCATATCCAAGTCCCTGGCTCTGTTCACCTGCCAAGCTCGCCCTGTGGCTGAGTGTGCTTTTGGAACCAGATTGTTTGAGATTGCTTGGGTGTGAATCTGTGCAGTGGGGTTAATAATAACATCATACGTGTCCGGTTGTTATAAGGATTAAATGGGTTAACATACATTTAGTATTTAGTGTGTGGTAGTTACTCAATGAATGAGAAACTGTCTCTTCACCCCCAGGTTCTAGCTTCTTCTTGGCTCTCCTTGTCACTGCCTACATCCCTGCTTTCCTGCTTCTTGCCCCTTCTGCCCTGCCACCCATAATGTGAATGATTCACACCTTGGTGCCATTCTCTGCCTACAGCCTAGGACTTTCTCTGCTGTAATGGCTGGAATTGAATATCTGTAGCACTAGCTTCTGGCTGAGACTTGAAGCCTGCATCTCCAGGCTGTCAGTCATGGAAGAGTTCCCTTCCCAATCATAGTAGAAAAGATCTGGCTGATATTAACTTGAATATGAGGCCAGGATGGCCAGGACTATAAAAGAATTTGGGATAAAACCAGTCACCTGGAAGGATTCACTGGAGTGTCTCCCTAATTGCCCTTCTCTCTTCTAAGCTCTGTCTTCTGAAATTCCTCAGAACTTCACCAAGGTCTAAAACTCCAAACTATGTTTATTTTCTTCCTTCCTTCCTTCCTTCCTTCCTTCCTTCCTTCCTTCCTTCCTTCCATCAATATGTGTGGAGTGCTTTCCAGGAACCAGCTGCAGTATTAAGCCACTTGCAGTTGTTCCACAGATCAATGATGCTTTGCTCTTTTTCTGATTCTTTTTTCTCTTTGTTATATTAACTGTTTTAGCACCCTTGTCTGGTAATTCTACATTTATATCAGTTCTGGGTTTTCTTTAATTAATAGATCATTTCCTCTTCATTATGGAGACTTTTTTAAATATGTTTGATGATTTTTGAGTGAATACTACACATTGTGAATTTTACCTTGTATACTTTTTTTTTTTAAGTATTTTAAAAATAATATTTTTGGGTCTTGCTCTGGGATGAAGTTAACTTATTTGGAAAGAGTTTGATCCTTTTGAGTCTTGCTTTTCAGATTTTTTCAGTGGGACCAGAACAGTGTTCAGTCTAGGGACAAATTATCCCCCCTACAGTAGCAGGACCCTTCTGAGAGCAACACTGAGGTCAGAGAATTGCCAGACTCATCTCTTTGACCTCAACACTTAGTACAGACCTGATGCACAACAGGTTCTCTGAGAATATGTGTGGGCTAGATGAGTGAATTAAAGAGTACCAGGCAGCAGTGAACATTTGAATGAGCCACAAATTGGAAGTTAGTAGTTCTGGCTTCTTATCTTTGGTGTATGACTAACTTGTTCCTTTTGTCCCTGGTCTTAGCATCTCTGAAGTAATTGTCCTCAGAATTCTTTCAACCAGGGTCCAAGAGACTCCTTGGGCCAGGGCTGGTTTTTCTATAAAAGTCTTGGGTTTGTTCTTCAATTTGTGGATGAGGAGGAAAGAGGTCCAGAAGTATATAATGATTGATGTCAGGCTTTTTACAGAATCACCGTGCCTTACTCTGTTTGAAAGTCTCTTTCCTTGAAGGTCCCACATTCCATCTAGGGTCTAGCCCATTTCTCTTCTCTTTGCCAATTACGTGGTCTGCTATCTTCTTTGTTCAGCCTAGTCCTGCCCTCACACTTGCTCAGATTCCCCTGTGCATTTCTGTGGCAGCTATTGCAAACCTTTTGGTCTGCAAAAGGTTTGGTCTCCAAAGTCTGTACCCTTGGGTTTTCTGAAGATGAAACTTCCTGTCATTTCACTGAGAATGCTGCGGACATGAGTGAGCCCCTTCAGCTCTTTCTTACTGTACCCCTATGCACATCTAAACTGTCAGCTCCCTCTCTCCTGGCCCATGTTCTTGATAAGTCCTCTTTTATTCCTTTGGTACGTGGACTCACCACCCATTTTATCCATCTTTCATGAGTTCCAGCCTTAACTGGAGTTGGTCAAATGCACAGATACTTTCATTATCTGTTGAATACCTCCTCAGAAACTTTATACTTGCATTATTATCTCATTCCAGTAGAAGAATAACACGAGAAACACAGAAAAACTTTTGCAACCCCACATTCTCTGGTTTCTACTCTATCTCTCCCCTTTCTCTCTCAGTCAAGCTTCTGGAAAGAGTTAGACATATTCATATCTTTTTTCCTCACCTACTACTACTCATTATGAAACCCTGCAAAACATGTCTTTTACCACCACTCATTGAGGCTGCCTTTTTTAAAATAGAAAATTGAAATATAGTTGATATACAATCTTACATTAGTTTTAGGTGTACAGCATAGTGATCCAACTTCTTTGTATGTTATGCTGTACTCACCACAAGTGTAGCTACCATCTGTCATCATGCAAAGCCATTACAACACCATTGACTATATTCCCCACATTGTATCTTTTTAATCCTTGTTAGTTATTAATTCTGTAGCTGAAAGCCTGCATCTCCCACCTGCTTTCGCCTATTTTATCTATCTTCCCACCAACAAACAGCAGAATCAAATCTGTAAATACAGAGAACAAACTAATGGCTGCTAGAGGGGAGAAGGACAAGAGGATGCTTTTGATAAGGTCACCAGTTTCCTCCCCTCTTTCAGCTCCTTGGGCCACATGTCACCTTTACAGGTATATTTGTTTAATTTAATTTTATTTTTTTTCAGTGTTCCAAGATTCATTGTTTATGTACCACACAGAGTGCTCCATGCAATCCGTGCCCTCCTTAATACCCACCACCAGGCTCATGTAACCCCAACCCCCTCTCCTCCAAAATCCTGTTTGTTTCTCAGAGTCCACAGTCTCTCATGCTTCTTATCCACCTCCAAATTCCCCCAATTCATTTTTCCTTTCCTTCGCCTAATGTCCTCCATGTTATTCCTTATGTTCCACAAGTAAGTGAAGCCATATGATAATTGACTTTCTCTGCTTCACTTAGCTCACTCAGCATCATCTCCTCCAGTCCCATCCATGCAGGTCTTGAGAATGTTACCCTCGGCCTCCTTTTCTGCTCTCATTCCCTCTGGGAGCTTTAACTCCCAGCAAACCCTGATGGTGTCTATGAATCCCCTCCATTCAAGAGCCGTGTGAGGGATGGGGCAGTCAGAGTCTGTTGCAGCATGTCTGGAGAGCAACAGTCAAGGCTTGAGACCTGCAAGTCTGTTGCAGCATGTCTGGAGAGAAACAGTCAAGGCTTGAGACCAGGCCAGGGCCTTGGGTATACAAGGCAGTGGATGGACAGATCTTTGACACTTTGGGTGGAAAACTGATTGAGGACAGAGGCTATCTGCATATGATGATTAAAGGATATAAGGGATTATGGTTGACATCTAAGTTCCTGGTTTGGATGACTGTGTAGAGGGCAGCTCTCCTGTATGAGATGGGTAACTTGAAGCCAATTTGTAAGTAAGGGTGTCAAGATTAATTTTAGTTATGTCATATTTGAGGTGTCTGAAAGAAGATGTCTACCAGGCAGTTGGAGATATGAGTAGGCAGCTTGGGAGAGATACCTGGGTTGGGACCTTAATTTGGAACATGATGGTAATAGAAGCCTTAGGACTAGATGAAATATCTTGGAGACAGTGCAGGTGAGAATCACTGGCCTAGCTGTGTGCAGTGCCAGGAGATAGCTGCCTGCCTTTGTTCCCTGGCAAGCAGCCTTATGTGTGTGTGTGGGGGGGGGGCAGTTTCTGATGAACAGAATTGTGTGTAGCAGGGAAGATGCAGGGTGACCAGATTGAAAGAAAGGCCTGTTCCTTGCAGAAAGGTAGCAGGAATAATGGGAGAGGAATCTGTCTCGGTGCTAGAACCTTAGAAAGGCCATAATGTTGCCATGTGCCCCCAGAGCTATCCCTATTGTGGGTTGAGGGCCACAACTATTAGGGATGATTAGTAAGGAAGGAAGAGGTTCAAGTGGTGTTGAGCAGGGCCTGCACTGGATCTCTATCAGTGACAGGCTGCCCAAAGTCTTCTGCCTGGTATTGGGTCTACCCTCCCTGGGTTGACTGGCCGCCTCTGCCCTACTCCATTCTGGGTCCAACCTCCTCACACTAGTGTCTCTGCCATCCATGCAAAGGCCTTGCCCTTTCCTGTCCCACCTGTACCCCTGCTATTCATTCACTAAACAGTGCTCCACTGAGGCCAACTCTGATCAGTGTGAATAGTACCAGCTTTGTTTGCATTGCCTGGAACTTTCTGTCTCCATGGCCTGCTACCTCTAGGGTCTAAGCAGGGATTCAGAGATGCTTGTTCTATCCCTCAGGTACCCTCATTAACATCCCAGTGTCGTAGTCCCACAGAGAGTACCAAGCGAGCAGCTCTGAGGCTTCTTGTTATTACCACTCACCACAGAGCATGGTGTGCCTGCCATCACCATGGTGACAGCTTTGGAAGCTGGAGCAGGTAGATGGGGGGATGAGGTGATGGGGAGTGGGGCAGAGTTTTAGCAGTAGGGGCCATAGGCATCCTGAGGGGTGTGCTGATCATTTCTGATCAAATCTGGTGGGGCATGCAGACCAGCCTGAGCAGGGAAGAGCTACTCTGAATCTGTTTTCCCAGCCTGTCTGACCCCATGGCAAGAAACATGGCAGAATGAATGTAATCTCCTGTTTCTTTTCAGGATTTTTCCCTCTCAGGCTGCTCCTTCTTAGTCTGTTTTGTGGACACCCCCTCCTCTGCTCATATCTTAAACTTTGGCGTTCTCCAGAGCGCTGACTTGGTCCCTCAGTCTGTATTTTCTCTCTGTGTAATCCCACCAACTTGTTCTTCAGTGCTCCCCACACCCCATCCATCTTTGATTCGTGTCCTTTCTCCCTCCTGAATAGTTTTCTACACTGCACTGTCCACTTGTTTGGGGATCCTTTGGCACCATCTTCTTCAGCCACTTTGCCTCTGATCTTGCTCCCCATATAATCCAGTCTCTACATAGCAGGCAGAGGATCTTTCTGGATTATAATTCTGTTCTAGCCATATTCCTGCTCAGCCCTTCCAAGGCTCCCTATAGCCCCAAAGAGAAAATTCTGACTGGTACACTGCCTATGGAGCCCATGAGAGCTTTCCCTTCTCTCCCCCTCACCACCTGTCCCAACCATGGGCTCCTCTTTGCTCTTCAGCTTGTGTAACATTACTTGGGGGGGTACTGGGGAGAATTTGAGTAGAGACAAAAGGAAGGAGCCCTAGAGACAGTACCACAGGTTGAAGAAGTCAATGAGAGATGACTCTCACCTGAGGAACATGAGCTCTGAGGTGGTCTCAGATCAGAAGAATCAGAGAGCAGGGGAGAGTAGTGCAGTGGCAGCTGCTTTGGGCCAAGGAGATACATTTCTTCCCATGGGGCAAGAGTTTGGGAGCAGTGGCTGGTTTGGAGGTACTCAACATGTGCCAGATACCTACAAAGCCAGGGTACCAGAAGGTGTCTTGGATATTTTTTCTTTTTTTAAAAAAATAGATTTATTTATTTATGTATTTGAGAGAGAGAGAGAGAGAGAGAGAGAGAGAGAGAACAAGTTGGAGGGGCAGGGAGAGGGAGAGAGAATCTCAAGCAAGCTCCATGCTGAGCATGGAGCCCAAATTGGGGCTCAATGTCAGGACCCCAAGTTCACAACCTGAGCAAAATTAAAAGTCAGATGCTCAACTGACTGTACCACCCAGGTGTATCAACTTAATTTTTTTTTAATCCATTTTATTTTGTTTTAGCTTTGATAGTTCATATGTCAAAAATTTCACTGGAGTGAAAGAGAAATAAGCACATTTTGCAATTTAGTGCTGTTTTCCTTTTAAATCACCTGGCAGAGTGGAGACAGCATCTTCATTTTCTTAGTGTTTAGAGCCTGGAACTTAGGCAATGCTGAATCCCCCTGTCCTACATTGCCATAGCAGTACCCAAGAATGCTGGGGTTTTTCAGGTGAACCCTGGTTCTGTTCTAACTGCTCACTTGCACCTCCTCTGCCTTACATGGTATCCAAGATCCTCTGTGACTTCTTCTTTGCCATCTCTCTGGCAGGTGAGGATACTGGTTGTACATGGAGGATGACAGAAAAATCCAATGGTGTGAAGAGTTCCCCAGCCAAAAACCACAACCACCATGCACCTCTGGCCATCAAGGCCAATGGCAAAGATGACCACAGGACCAGTAGCAGGTGAGTCTGCTGAGTCTGGATCATTTCAGAGATGGCCTGGTAAGCTTCTACTTTCTCCCAGCTCTGCCTCATTATCACAGAGCAAACCATCTTTTGGCTTAAGGATACCCTCTAAAAAGCGACTGTGGGATTTCTAGGTACCTCCCAGGACAGAAAAGTGCTGATAGGAGACAAAGTATGCTCAGAGAAACCCTGGTCATCTCTGCTCCTTCCTCTATAGGCCCCAGTCTGCAGCCGAAGATGACACTTCCTCAGAACTGCAGAGGCTGGCGGAGATAGATGCCCCCCAGCGGGGGAGGGGTGGCTTCCATAGGTGAGTTCCAGTACTGCATTCCTGCTACCTGTTTCTGTCCATGGGGCCTGTCAGAGTGGCTACAATAATTCACCTTCTCTCAATCCCACTGAGCTAGGAACCCTGGGAAGGATTTTTTCTCTTGAGGAGACTCCTGTGAGCAAGCTGGGAGTAATCAGTGAAGTATTGCCTTCAGAGTTGTCTTTCTCACTATTGGGAGAGGGGGGAAGAACTGTTCCCAAAAAAAGGGGGTCTAGGTAGAGGGTCCTGAGGTCTGCAGCCCGGAGTCATAGACTCCATAGGGAAATCAGGAAGCCTGGGTCAATCTTCCTCCTGGCCTGTCCTCCATTAGCACAACCTTTATCTTGCCTTGGAGAGCACTATCTGTTCACCACAATCAACTGAGATGGCACCTCTGGCAGGAAGTCTTCCAAGAGCACGTGCTTGCCCCTTAGGCTTCATTTAGAGTCATACCTGAACTCCAGGCCCCTGGCCTCAGTGCTGACCCCCATCCCAACTCAGCATGGGGGATATCATAGACTTGCCTGTTTCCAAGGTCCTTTCTCCATCTCTCTCACCAGATAGTGAGCTCTTGAGTCCACATCCTTTCTGAACAGCATGATTCTCCTCTCTGGCTCATGTTTCCTCTCATCTCTAGGATTGTCCGCCTGGTGGGGATCATCAGAGAGTGGGCCAACAAGAATTTCCGTGAGGAGGAACCTCGTCCCGATTCATTCCTTGAGCGTTTCCGTGGGCCTGAGCTCCAGACCGTGACGACACAGCAAGGGGATGGCAAAGGCGACAAGGACAACGAGGACAAGGACACAAAGTATAGCTGTCCAGCTTGTAGGACTATCAGGGCTCTCAAGCGTGAAATTGTAGGGTGTGGTGCGATTTCTTATGCCACTGACAGAGGAAGACTGGGGTCTATACCAAGCCTTGCCATGGCAGGGAAAGGAGTTGCAGGGGAGACATCCGTCCTATGGTTTTAACTCCAGTACACTTCCATTGTCCCTGTTCATAGCCTTTCCAACATCCAGTGGCCAATTACCATGGGAACTCCTGGTAGCTTTTCTTCCACTAGCTGCCCCTCGCCAGATGTCCTCTTGCTGATCATGAAACAAACAACAAAGGCACCTGAATGTGTGCCAGCCCCAGCCTCAGTTCCTGTAGTCAGTAAATGCAGAAGAGAGTGCATTTAGGGAGTGCTGCTGAGAGTATGACCACATCAACCCTAATGTCAGTACAGAGGTGGGCCTTTGAGGAGGCCATACTGGGGGCTGGCTGGCTAGGGAAGGCCTAGGAACAACTGAGCAGGAGGGATTGGGGAGGATGGAGAAGGTGGAGCTGGAGGGTCGTTCTTTGAGGAATGAGTTGGCGACTGGGGATGTCTGGCCAAGCCAACATTCCCCACTTCTGGCCACTGGAGGAAAAGAGCTTTTGCCAAGCTAGGATGTAGCATCTGGGAAAGCAGTTTGGGAGATGGAGGCCAGGGACCTAACAGGGAGGGTGGAGTGGGCAGGATGCATGTGTCACTTACTTTCTTGAAGAGCCTCTCTCTTCCCAGGAGAGATATGGAAACAGGTCCTGAGCCGTTATTACCATCCTATGGAAGCCCTTCCTCTGGCCCTGAGGCCCACTCCACTGAAAAGACTGCCCCTTGCCATGCCATGCCCTCTGGGCAAGGGGCCTCCAGAAGGCATGGGAAACAATGGGTCTATGTGGGATTAAAATAGGAAGGGGGTGAACCTTGCTCATCTGGGCTCTACTCAGATGCCTAGTACCAAGTTGTGGCTCCCTGAAAATGGGCCCCTGAACCAACCCAGTCCTGTACACCCTCTTAGGCATTATTTTTCAAAGGACCCCTGGCCTCTGGGAACTGGGGTGCTGCCACATTGAGGACCCCGTCCCTAAGCCTGGCCTCTGTCTATCTCCTCAGGAAGAAATTTGAACTATTTGTCTTGGATCCAGCTGGAGACTGGTACTACCGCTGGCTATTTGTCATTGCTATGCCTGTCCTCTACAACTGGTGCCTCCTGGTGGCCAGGTGAGCAGGGAGGGATCTGGAAGAGAGTGTTCAAACATCCCAGGGCACAGGCCTTGGGGTTGAGAGTACACCAGTCCCAGTTGTGGATAACAGAGCTCAACCAACCCAGCCTTCTTTCTGGATTCTGGGCTTGCCAATAACATCTCCCTCTGCCCTATTAACCCCCAAATGCCCTCTACTTCCCAACTTAATATGCTACCAAAGCTTCATGTCTACCTTCCCTGGTATCTGTTCCTACTTCTCCATTTACAACAAATTGTCCTGGATAAGGCCACCCTCCTCTCTCCCTGAGACAACTACAATAGCTTTGTCTTCATTTCTTGTAGGCACTCTTGCTCCCTCCAGAAATCCTTCACACTAGCAACTAGTGTGGTTGGTAGAAACTGGAATTTGTTTACATCAGTTCCTCCTCACAAACCCTCCAATGGTCCCCTATTGCTCACAGGATGAAGTTGAAGCCCTCAGAGTGAACTTCATGGCCCTTTGGACTTGGTCTTCTCTTTGGTTCCACCTTCTGGATATACCCCAGCCCCAGCATTCACTACTCTTGGGTCATAGCATGCTGCTTCCTCAAGAGAAAATTCCCTTTCCCCATATTTAGCCTGTGGAGACTCTTCTTGCAGTTTCAGTTCCAAAGCCACTCTCTACAGGTGGCTTTCCTTGACATCATTTCCCACCCCACCCCATCTCCCACTTCAGTTATTCATTCAGCAAGGGTTTGACTGAGCACCCATTGGATGCCAGGTTCTGTGCTAAGTGTGGGGGATAATGTCGTGAATAAGACACATAAGGTCTCTGCTATCTTGGAGCTTTCAAGCTAGTGGGAGACACTGGTAGTAAACATGAATAAAACAGAAGCCCGAGGGACTTGAGGCAGGAAGCTACTATAGAAAGGACAGTCAGTGTAGACCCCTCTGAGGAGGTGACACTTTAGCTGAGACCTTAATGGTGAGAGGGAATCAGTTATTTAGATGTCTGAGGCTGGTGAAAGGAACATTCT
Source organism: Mustela putorius furo (assembly GCF_011764305.1). Taxonomy (NCBI): domain Eukaryota; kingdom Metazoa; phylum Chordata; class Mammalia; order Carnivora; family Mustelidae; genus Mustela; species Mustela putorius. The sequence goes on along the minus strand of NW_025422048.1, from coordinate 3,133,738 downwards.
GAGGAGGGGGAACAAATGCTAAGACCCTGTCTCAGGATGGCCTAGTGTGCCCGGAGGACTTCAAGTGAACATCAGGCAGGCACAGGACTATTCTGTAGGTTTGTGAACCAGGGGAGGGGCCTGGAGTTTTATCTGAAATGTGACCAAGTAGTCAGAATTAACCGCTCTTCCGTTTGACTAGTAACTCATTGGGTCATCATCCGGGGTTCTATTTTCTATTCTACTCTCCTCTTTAGGTCCTTATCCATTCAATCACCAAGACTTGTCAATTTCTCTTAAAACTTCTGAAGTCTCCAAACTCTTCATTCCCACTGCCTCTAGGTTAACCTTAGGTACTATCTTCTCTATCACCTGGACTGGCCAGTTGTCTATGTTGGGTTCTCAATAGGTATTGGTTACAGAAATGGGCATGGAGACTATTTAGCTGTGTATTATATTTCATACTTTCAGTGTCTCATTTTTCATTCAACTCATACCTGTCAAATTCTGGTGCTCTGGGCTAGGGCATAAGGCATGCAGTAATGACTAAGAGGTGGTCTCTGTCTTTTTGGAACTCATGGTCTAGTGGATGAGAGATAAGTGATGGTCAGTGTAGAAGTCTATTTAAGGATGTCTATGTAATAATAAGGATTGGAGTAGAAGTTGCTTTTCAATAAGTTTCTTCATGATATTAAACTGATGGCGACTGGTCAGTGTCCCTGGTAGCCATCCCAAGCCCTTTGCTCAGTGGGCACTCAGTTTGAGGCCTCCAGAGGGCCTTGGCCAACTTTGAATATAAAGTCCATTCCTGTCTTCCTGCAGAGCCTGCTTCAGTGACCTACAGAAAGGCTACTATCTAGTGTGGCTGGTGCTGGACTACTTCTCAGATGTAGTGTATATCACCGACCTCTTCATTCGATTGCGCACAGGTATGTGAGCAACTGGGTTGCATACACAGGAGCATGACCCATAGGTCCAAAGTCCCGAGTCCACATTTTTAAGAAGCCTTCTTGACACAGTGTTGGACTTAACTGCCTAGCTGGGACCTGGGTTGGTGTCTGCTCCTCTTTGAACCTCACAGTCACCATGTGCTTAGTGAGGTTCAGACCTGGGGGTAATCTTTTGAGGTCCTTCAGGCCAGCTCTGCTAGTGAGTTTCCTATACCTCTCCTTGAGAAGCAGGGTTCAGTGCACAGTTTGCCCCTTGCTGAGCATTAGCCTATTGGGAGGGATAGAACTGAAGGCAGAGCTGATATACTGGTTTGCATCTCTACTAGGTTTTTTGGAGCAGGGGCTGCTGGTCAAAGATCCTAAGAAGTTGCGGGACAACTATATTCACACCCTGCAGTTCAAGCTGGATGTGGCTTCTATCATTCCCACAGACCTGATCTATTTTGCTGTGGGCATCCACAGCCCTGAGCTGCGTTTTAACCGCCTGCTACACTTTGCCCGCATGTTTGAATTCTTTGACCGCACTGAGACACGCACCAGCTACCCCAACATCTTCCGAATCAGCAACCTGGTCCTCTACATCTTGGTCATCATCCACTGGAATGCCTGCATTTACTATGCCATTTCCAAGTCCATTGGCTTTGGGGTTGACACCTGGGTTTATCCCAACATCACTGACCCTGAGTATGGCTACCTGGCTAGGGAATACATCTACTGCCTTTACTGGTCTACCCTGACACTGACCACCATTGGGGAGACACCACCCCCTGTAAAGGATGAGGAGTACTTATTTGTCATCTTTGACTTCCTGATTGGTGTCCTCATCTTTGCCACTATTGTGGGAAATGTGGGCTCCATGATCTCCAACATGAATGCCACCCGGGCTGAATTTCAGGCCAAGATTGATGCTGTCAAACATTACATGCAGTTCCGAAAGGTCAGCAAGGAGATGGAAGCCAAGGTCATTAAGTGGTTTGACTACCTGTGGACTAATAAGAAGAGTGTGGACGAGCGGGAAGTTCTCAAGAACTTGCCAGCCAAGCTGAGGGCTGAGATAGCCATCAATGTCCATCTGTCCACACTCAAAAAAGTACGCATCTTCCAGGATTGTGAGGCTGGTCTGCTGGTGGAGCTGGTATTGAAACTCCGTCCTCAAGTCTTCAGCCCTGGAGATTACATTTGCCGCAAGGGGGATATTGGCAAGGAGATGTACATAATCAAGGAAGGCAAATTGGCAGTAGTGGCAGATGATGGTGTTACTCAATATGCCTTGCTCTCAGCTGGGAGTTGCTTTGGAGAGATCAGTATCCTTAACATCAAAGGCAGCAAAATGGGCAATCGACGCACAGCCAACATCCGTAGCCTTGGTTATTCAGATCTCTTTTGCTTGTCAAAGGATGACCTTATGGAAGCTGTGACTGAATACCCTGATGCCAAGAAGGTCTTGGAGGAGAGGGGCCGGGAGATCCTGATGAAGGAGGGGCTTCTGGATGAGAATGAGGTGGCAGCCAGCATGGAAGTAGATGTGCAGGAGAAGCTAGAGCAGCTGGAGACCAACATGGAGACCTTGTATACTCGCTTTGGCCGCCTGCTGGCTGAGTACACAGGAGCCCAGCAGAAACTCAAGCAGCGCATTACGGTTCTGGAAACCAAGATGAAGCAGAACAATGAAGAGGATTACCTGTCAGATGGGATGAACAGCCCTGAGCCAGCTGCTGCTGATGAGCCATAAGAGCTTGGGCTCAACTGCCTTCCCAGCCTTGGCCTTGACTGCAGGAACTAGAAGAGCTGTGCTGGTATCCATATTTGTATGCATTACCCTCTTGAATTCTCCTTGAAGCCTCTCTGTACCAGGCTTTTGGCTCAATCATCTAGGAGTCCTCCTCCAGTTAACCAAGCTTATGCACAGTGCAGACCATTTTGGCTCAGCTTCCAGGAGCTTTAACCTGTCCAAGTCTGAGGAAAGAAGAGAGGAACAGCTGAACTCTGCTGCATTCTTGGGGCTGGAAGCCTGGGCAATGATCTTCTCTGAAGAAGTCCTTCTGCAGGACACTGTGCACTTTACTGCGGATCTGCCCTCTTTCCAGGCTCTTTTGCATATAGATGCTTCCCACTTGCTTCTGGTCCTTGTTTTTCTCATATGTGTTTTGAATACCCCCATTTTCCTGCACATGTATGCAGTTCACAAAATGACTGCAGACAGTTAGCATAGATGCTGTGTCTATCTCCCAGGACAAGGGAAGGAAGGTGGCAGGTAGGAGTGTGTTCACTCAGGGCTGCCTCTCCATCAGGCACTCCAAGTCCTGCTCTGTTCATCCACCTGAATGTTGCCAGCCAGGAGTGAGGTCTCTGTAGCCGTTTGGGCTAGAGACATCATAATTCTTTTCGTTCCTGGTCCATTCCAGGGCAAGGAGTGAGGAGCAAGGAAATGCCAACTAGAGAAGGAGGAGGGTAGGGGCTCTAGCCATCACTCTTCTGTACAAAGCATTACTGAAGAAGTCCTGAGGCCACCCTTCTATACAGATCATTACTGAAGAAGTCCTGAGGCTGGCTGTATGTACTAGACTCTTCAAGTTCAGATCTTTAGTAGCGGTACCTGCAAGTTAATAAATTCATTTGAGCTAGTTGTGGTTATTGCTCGGTTCTGCTATTCACATTCTTTCCATTTCTCCCCTCTTTTTTCCTCTCATCCAGGACTCAACCTGCCTGGAACACTCTCTGTTGTCTTCTGCTGCCTAAGCTCCACTGGTCCTTCAGGATTCAGCTCAGGCATCACTTTCTTGGAGAAGGTTCCCAATTAGGCAGTCAGTCGCCCCCTCTCTAGACTCCCACAGCACTTGCAAGTCTATGTCCTGGCTCTTATCATGCTGTGTGGTTGGTTTTGGCAGAACTGGTTTCCCCTCCAGACTGTGGGCTCTTTGAGGGCAGGCCCAGGACCGTCTCCCCCTCACTGCTTTGACTGTAGCCTCAGGGACATCCCTGGCCCAGAGGAAGCTTTCAGAAAATGGGGGCAATGAGCAAACACACCGAACTCCTATTTCCATTTGCCGGTAGCTGGGTCTTGACAGAAACACTAGCTACATCTGGGGATTTGCAGAGGATCTTCTGGAGGAGCAGATACTTGAGTGGGTACCACTAGATAATTAGGAACCCAAAGAACAAATGTTAATTAGTGGGCAAGAAGCTCTAGGTGCAGACTCAGATGCTCTTGTGCCTACCTCTTACCTCTATCTACCTACCAACCTATCTGTCTATTTATCATCTATCTCTCTATGTCTCTATCTATTAATCATGGTAGAATACACATCAAATTTACCATATTAACTATTTTAAGTGTACAGTTTTGTAGTGTTAGGTACATTCACATTGTTGTGAAACAAATTTCCAGAATATTTTGATCTTCCCAAACTGAAACTCTGTGCCCATCAAACAACAGCTCTCCATTTTTCCCTCCCTGCTAGCACCTGGCAGCCACCATTCTAATTTGTTTCTATAACTTAACTACTTTGGATACCCCATGTAAGTGGTAGAATACACTATTTATCCCTTTGTGATAGACCTATTTCACTTCTAATGTCCCTAAAGTTAATCTATGTTATAGCATGTTTTAGACCACATTTTTTTTTTTATCCATTCATCCATTGATGAACACTTGAGTTGTTACCATTTTCTGGTTACTTTAAATTATGCTGCTATGCACATGAATACACAAATATCTGCTCAAGTTCTTGCTTTCACTTCTTTTGAGAAGATACCCAGAAGTGGAATTTCTGAATCACAGTAATTCTATTTTTAATTTTTTGAGGGCCCATCATACTGTCTCCCATAGCAACTGTACCATTTTACATCCCCTCTAACGGTGCACTAGGATTCTAACTTCTTTACACTTTCATCAATACTTGTTTCCTTTTGATAATTTTTTTATAATAGTCATCTGAATGGGTGTGGATGGTATCTCATTGTAGTCTTAATATTCATCTCCCTGGTAAATAGTGATGTAGAGCATCTCTTCATATGCTTGTTGGCCATTTTGATATCTTTTTTGGAAAAATGTCTATTTAGTCCTTCTCAAATTTTTTAATCATGTTGCTTGTTTGTTTTTTTTTTCATATTGAGTTGTAGGATTTCTTTATATATTCTGGGTATTAGCCCATATCAGGTATATTATTTGCAATTCCTCCCCCCTTTCCATAGGTTGCTTTTCACTGTTCATTGTGTCCATTGACACACAGAAGTTTTTAATTTTTATGTAGTCCAATTTGCCTGGGTGTAGGTGTCATCACTGGTCTTCATTGGAATTCATCCTTAATCCAGACTTCTTTTACATTTGATGTAATTTCTTGGCCTCTTCCCTACCTTACAGTAACAAATCCTAGCCAGGAACAGACTCATTTGGAGGGATATGTAGCATTACCCATGCTTAGACCTGATCCCTGGGAATGGCAGAAGTAGGGAGACAGTATTCATGATGGAACAACATTCTGTGTATGTTCTCCCTTTGAGTGCTGGGCTGGAAGAAAGGGCTCTAAATCCCATGACTTCATTAGAGGCTGAGCCACTGGGAAGCAGGGCCCTTGGAGACCCAACCAGTTGCTTGCCCAAATGATCATAGCTAAGGCTACATTAAGGAGCTCAGTTTCTCTACATGCTGGAACCGAGAATAGATATTAGTTTTGTTGCCTAGAATGGCACTGGGCCGAGAAGAATGGGATGACTGCACTGAAAAATATTCCTTTGGTTTTAGCAAGAAATCTGAAGCCTTTCCCCCTGGAGCCTGGTTCACTCTCTGTCCAGCCCCAACGGATACCTGAATTTCAGCCCACAACAATCTAGCAGACATTGAATCTTGGACCTAGTTTTCTGCAGTGCAAAGTAGGTGACTCATCTGGGTTGTCTAGGGAGCCCACTGGATTGAGATGCAGGATTTAGGGCTCTGCTCCCACTCTTTCCCCAGACATCTTCGAGTCTAATCACCTTTTGCAGTGCCTTGAATATCTATGTTCTCTTAGGTTTCTAGGACATTTTTCATGCTGTTCCCTTTGCCTGGATCACTCTTTTATGCCTTTTCTTCCTTTGAGACTCAGTTCAGGGGCCTCTTCTCTGAGACCTACCACAGCCTTCTATGTGAGACTGTCCTGAACACTGGACTGTTTATCTAGTAGTTGGTTTCTTCCCATCTAAACACAGTTTGTTTGAGAAAAAGATGAAAGAGTTACAGAAAAAAAAAATCCATGAAGCTTGGAGTGTGTGAGTAAGTGAATGTGTGTGTGTGTGTGTGTGTGTGTGTGTTTGTGTGTGGGCACACGTGCATGCATGTGTATGTACACACACACACACACACACACTCACACAGCTGTGTGAACACTTTTGTAGATGTAGTGTGGATGCCTTTGTAAGCAGCTGGATGTAAGGGTCTCTTTCTGCGTTCCCTCCACTCCAGTCCCCTCCTTGGTTGCTTTCTGCAAGAGCATGACTCTCTCCTGCCTGTTGCTGGCCACCGCCCCCACTTCTCTCCCGTAACTGGCTATAATTTAAGAATTGAAGTACATTTTCCATTATGTGTTGTATTTATTCATCATAGTCTGATGTTCCCTGCTCTTAATTTTAAAATATTTGAATTGAAATGTTCTTTATTTTCCTCTGAAGATACCTACCTAAGGTAAATTGTCCTATTTGTATATGGCTATCAATGTGCTTTTCTTTGCATTGGTGACCTTGTATAGAAAGCAAAAGTTCCTGCTCCTACCCACCATTCTCCCTCCCTTTTTGGTCTGACCCTTGTTGGCTTCAGTTGACTGGCAGACTGCTGCCCCCACTTCAGCCCAGCTTGAGTCCCAGCCTCAGCAGCACCTATTTGTTCCTTAGCCTTGAGCCTAAAGCTCATTTGACCCCTTCCCCTTCCCTTGAAAGGAGGCTAAGGTAGAGGGTCCCCCATTTCTGCAAAGCTTGGAGATGGGCTCAGAAGACCCCAGTGCACAGTCAGAGAACCCAGCCACCAGAGGGCGCATGGACCTAAGAAAAAGGTGGTGGGCCCTGCCCTGTGAAACCCCCTACCAGGCGGAGGGCTGAGCAGGGTTTACTGAGGTAGTTAGGTTGCTGCCCTCAGGGCCTCGCTGAGCTGTAGGACCAGATCTTCCTTTCCGAATGAGTTACTGCAAACCCTTCCAATGCCCTCGGAGGCTCCTGAGTGCCAAAGCCAATGGTTGAATTCAAGTCTGTGTATGCTAGATGCCCAGACTTTGTTGGGGGTTGGGCATGGGGAAAATGTCAGTGTTGAACTTCAAGGGGACCTGGAACTATGTTTGTCATTATTTATTTTAATGTGTATTGAGAAAAAATACCAGTAGTCTATGAAAGCCTTGATGTTATTAATATTACTGCTTAGTGTGGAGTTAAAGAAAAAAGTGAACTGATTTAAGGTTGATTTAAAGAAAATGATTATATGAATAATTGTTCCAATGGCTCATGGAGGGAGTAGCCAAATAGTGGTGAGTATCCAAATGCCTACCTAATACCGCTAAGGCATTTCAAAATCAACACCATCATAACCCTAACCCTTTTGCTGTTTTTCTTCTAAACCCGCTCTCTCCCATCCTTCTCATGTCAGTAATGGCTTGTCCACCATTCCAGTTTCTCAGGCGAAAACCACTGAAATCATCCTGGACTTACCTCTTTCCCTGATCCAGTAAGTATATCCAACCAGCCAGGAAATAGTCTCTGCTTAACTTTAATTTTTTTTTTAATTTTTAAAGATTTTATTTATTTATTTTACATAGAGAGAGAGAGCGAGCGAGCGCACAATCAGGGGGAGCAGCAGAGATTGAGGGAGAAGCAGACTCCCTGCTTTGCAGGGAGCCTGATGCAGCGCTTGATTCCAGGAACCTGGGATTATGACCTGAGCCGAAGGCAGACACTTAATTGACTGAGCCACCCAGATGCCCCTCTGCTTAACTTTCAAAGTAAAGTCAGAATCTACGTACCTCTCTTACTTCCACTGGTCCTACCCTGGTCTAAGCCACCGTAAGTTCTCTTGTAGATGCCTGCAGTGGCCTTCAGACTAGTGTTCTTGTTTCTATCTTGTCTCCCTGAAATTCTTTCCATTTCCCTTCTTAAAACCTCCCAATGCTTTCACTTTATTCCTGTAATAAAATCCAAACTCATGACTGTGGTGTTCAGGTCCTGTCTGTTATAGGTCCAGGCCAAGTCTCTGACCTTGCCTGCTCTTTCCCTCCTCCTGCTTCTCTCTGCTCCAAGCCCTCCACTCTTCTTTTAATTCCTCCCATACTCCTGCCAAGCTTCTTCTTGTCTTGGTGGTCTGGCATTTACTGTTCTTCTGCCATGATCTCTCTTCCTCTAGACCTTGCCATGACCAGTTCTTTGTCTCAGGGCTCAGAAGTAGCCCTCACAGAGATCCACATCAAAAACAGTGCCCACATCTTGTCTATGGGATTCACAGAGCCTTCCCCATAGCCGAAGATCCCTGGGATTAGAAGTGTGGCTAAGAACTTGGTCCTTAGAGAGCCCTACTGAAAGTAGAGCTCTGCAAACCAAACAGAGAGCTTGAGTAGGCTGGCATGGGATGCCATCTGATTCCAACAGGAAGAATGGCTTACCGTACTGACTATGGGTTCTGCTGCAGGTCACCTTCCCCTGGCATGGACTGAGCTGCCATCTACTAAGTGATTTTTCTTGGAGAAAAGGCAGACATTTCCCTGGAAGGATAGCCTAGCCCTGATTTAAGACCCAACATCAAGCCAGCTATAGCTGACACCATTTGGGAGGGTGATGAAGATGCACTTCTAGCTAAAAGACTTGTTGAGCACAGGTCCAAAGGAGCTTAGTGCTGTGGCTAGTACTAGGGCCATGCTTGTCTAGGATCTGATAGGGGTGCTGGCCTGGGAGCCCAGGAATGTTAGGTAGGTTCTATTCCACCCCTATTTTCTAGAGACATGGAAATTTCTACCCTTGGAAATATGAGGCATAGCACAGTAGGAGAGTTGGGGAAGAAGGCATTAAGTCCTTATTTCTAACCAGACTTGCTCCTCCAGGTTTGTTGACACCTTGTTCCTTTCTAGAACTTTTTACCTACTTGTACTTGCAGGGTTCAAACTTTGTACTGCTCTAAGGGAGTCTGGGCAAACTGTTATTTTGCTTTCCACATACACTTTTGTCTCCAAGTACTTGATATTTGCCTAAGGCCTTGAAGGATGCAGAAGAACTATTTTGGCAAGGAGGATGGTGTGTCAAGTCCAAAGATTCGACTGGGCAAGGATGCAGAAGACCAAGGCCAAGGGCCTCAGTTTGTGGCTGGAGTGGAGCATGAACCTGATGTTCTCTTGAGTTTCATAGACCCTGGGGATTAACTTGGTCTCACTGGCTGAACTTGGTTGAGTGTATTTCCCTTTTGGGCTCAATTTCCCACCTATTTTTAAAAAATCCTTTGAAGTCCTTCAGAGGAAGGGAGGGCACGAGTTTGTCTTATTTCAACTCATACCCTTGTTTCACCCAAGTTTCTATAACTGTTAACTTCCAGGCAGACCTTCAGAGTTGCCAGTTTCTATGGATCAATGTATTTAATTAGATACATTTTCTTGTTTCTCCTTTATTGGATTGAGTAAGAAAATTAAATTGGGCAATTTGTTGTTAGGTTATTTAAATGCCAACTCAGTTACATAATCTGGGCTTGTGCCACATCAAAGGCCTTCAAACTTCTTCCTGGAGTGGTAGAATCAGAGGTTCGCTGGAGGAATATGTATCCCTGGAATTTGTAGGTTGATCCACTAGCTTTTAAGGGTCTGAGACCCTGGGGCATAGCCTGACTCTTTGCCAGTCTAAGAGGGCAAGGTAGGTGGTTAGAGAGGCTTCAGAACTCGTGTTGGGTGGAAGCAGTGGTAAAATGTTAGTAATCAGAAGTTACTATCATTGCCCATGAAAAACGTCTGCTTTGAATTTGCAGCCTGTTTTCATATCTGTATAATTAGTAAGGTCTCCGGAGACCCTTCTGTTCTGGCTTTTTGGAGAACTCTGGCTCTAGGGAGGTGAGGACTGTCCAGTGCTGGAGCGGGGAGAAGCCTTTGGAACCTAGGTCCTGGAGTCCAAGAGAAGTGGGGTAGGCAGAGGCTGGTGGAGATGAGCAGCAGCGTGGGCCAGGGTCTGGAAGGTTCTGGTTGGCCAGGCTCTCTCTCTCAGGTTCAAGATCGCTCAGCCAGCTGCTCTTCCATCTCTGGCCGCAGAGCATGGTGGGGGCGCTCTCGTGCCGCGAGTGGACCTTAGAAAGGCGGTTTCCAAGGTCTTGCCCATGCTGTACGTCGCAGAACCCCTTTTGCGGAACTTAGACCGCAAGACCCTGGGGGTACCCCAAGACTCCCAGGCGAGAATGAGTTTGGGCGAGGTGAGAAGTGCAGCTGCAGGCACAGGGCATGGCCGGAAGAAGTTCTCCAGGGGCCTCCTCAGGTCTTCCTATCGCTTCCACATAGGATCCCCTCCCACTCTTTCACCCCCTGCCCCCTGCCCCCGCACCCCTCTCACGAAGACCTTGACCATGTCTGCCAGTGCCACAGTGCCACTCACAGGGCCGTTGTTGGTAACCACTTCTGGGGAGGTGTAGCTGTGGGACATTTCCTTCTGGGGCGGGTTCTGAGAGGTAATGGGGCTGTAGCCACTAGGCCATTTTCTTGGCTCCTGGGACCCTAGGAGTGAGCAGGCAAGTCTGTAGACAGGCTGCCCAGACCTGTTGAATTCAGGAAGGCATTGACAAGATGTGACAGGCGTATAAGGACACTGGCTGGAGGGCTCTGACAGAAGCTGGGGACAGGCAATGGGGGCACTGGGATTGATAAATAACATTAACAAGGCGACAAACTGAACAGGCAAATTGGGAATGCAGACAGGGCTCCGTGACTGCACTGGCTGTCTGCCTGTGAGTCACCTCTGCAGATCGATTTCATTGCTGAGCACTTGGATATGCAATGTGCTTGGAAAGACAGGCTGGGGTGGAGTTCTCCCTCTAAACACTAAAACAATTTGGAGAAGTGCCACAGTGGCCCAGGAATGTCTCCTCAGGAGGAGCCCAAATGTTATGGCCCTTGTTTTTCCCCTCCTTGGCCCCTGTTTTACAAGTGCTGGGACCAGTTCCATAGGTTCAAGTTGAAATTGGCCTTCCTCAAAGCCACCCTGATTTGGGGGTCTCCACAGATTCTTTTGGCTCTGCTTGATCAAGTTACCTCTTGTGGCTCAATTTCCTTGTCCCCATTCAGTGCCTGGCATAGAGAGGATGCCAAAAATGTTTCTTGAAAGTATGAGGAAACCAATCAGTGTATTTATTTTTTAACGTGTGAATTTGTCTGTTTCCTATTATATCTATAGAATAAAAGTACAGCCCTTTAGGAAAACAGTAGGTATCCATTGTATCCATAGCACAGCAGTGGTTTCTGGGAATAAACCAGTTCTGTGCAGATGTAGGCCAGGGGGTAGGTGGGGAAACAGAGTCTAGGAAAGAGGAAATCTGCGTGAAAAGAGTCCCAGGAATGTTGCTCGTTTTGCAGGTATGGTCATGTTCTTCTCTTTCTCTTCTGATCTTGTGGAACAGAAGATAGTTTTCCTTGGCCGAGAGACACTGTAGGGTGAGCCAGTGACTGTGTCCAAACATGCTGAGAGCTAATTGTGCCTGATATGGGACAGCTTCAGAAAGAGCCATGGTGTGAGCTTTTCAAAGCACTGGCTGCTGTGGGGAACTGACCTGGAAGCTGTTCCTGAGTCCTGCCCGAAGTGATAGCAGCTGAGTCACTGTGGGCCCAAAACTCAAGTTTCTGGTGGATTATTTATCCAAGTGGAGAGATAACATCAAAGCCAGATGGAGTAAGCACTGAAGCGCTGAATGGTGACATTTGAGGATTCTGAGTTGGAGTTGGCTGGAACTTGATTTTTGTCTATTTTCACATCTTGCTATGTATCGAATCATTTGTGAATGGCATGAAAATCCTATCCATTACTTTATATTTGCCTGTTATTTTAAAAGCATGTTTTTCATGGTCAGTGACTATTGCTAGATCTGTGTCATGCAACCTTATATTTGGGGAGACCTAGTACTTTGGACTGGTGGCCCTACAAATCCACAACTTTGAGGTGAAGGCAGCTTTTCCCCTGCTACACGAAGGAGCGGAGTTGCTGGCTAGCAGCTAACTGCGAGGCATTGCCACACAAGCACCTGGGTTTTGCTTGGCTTCCACTGTCGGCTTCAACCTGGACCTGGGTCTGGGTCCAGACCTTCACTTGCCTCACTGGGGCAAGTGAAGAACTCGGAAGAGAGGTAGAGCTGTGGGCATCTCTGAGTGGAGAAAGGAGCATAGAGAAAGGAAGGAAGAAGGGAAGAAGGGAGGGAGGAAGGGAAGCTTCTGGGCTCCTATCCTGGTATGTCGTGGCCAGAGAGTGATGACAGCTGGAGAAGCTTAGCTACTTCTAAAACTAAGCTAGCATCCAACATTTAGAGCTTAGTCCTCAGCTCTGCGGGGTAGCAGGGCTCACCCAAGGGAGGCTGTCACAGGTGTCTCTCATGGAGTAGAAAATAATCAGTGGGTCTTGCAGGTATGCTGGCTTAACCCTGTTGGAGAAATGTTGCAGTGTCTCCTGGGAGCCTGGCCAGCAGGCCATTGTCATGCCCCCTTTGAAAACAATCTTCATATCCTTGGCTGGTCTCTCTTCTCTCCCAGGTTACAAGTGCCATTGGAAATGGTCCTCCCCTGCCTTTAAGCCTTTTTTTGGTTGCCTTTCTCTGTCTCTTTCTTTGCTTTTTCGTCTTCTGTCACCCTTCTTCCTTTTACTGTTTCTTGTCTGCTTCCCTCCTGCCCTCCCTACAGCCTTGTTCTCTTTCTCCTTCCTCCCTTTCTCTTTCTCCCTCAATGTCCCCCTTTGTTTATTTTTCCTTCCAACCTGTCTACGTCTTCTCCTCTTTCCTTCACCTCTTGTCTCTTCCCCTACCTTGAATGATTTCCCTCATCTGCTGTCCTTTCAATCCATCTCTGCTCTCCTGCCTCCCCACTCTCTGTCTTCTCTAGGCAGCACTTTTTCTGCTGTCGTCCAGCCCTTACTTCTCACAGCTCTTCCCTACCACCAAGCTCTCTTTAACGCACTCTCACCTTCAACCTGCCTCCCCAGACCCTTCTATTTCTCCTTTCCTTTTCAGCCATATCTCTGAGCCCTAGACTGTTCTGCGCCTCCATCCCTCTCTGCATCTCAGCCTCTGGAACTGGTGAAGATTGGGCCTCAATGGACTTTGTACTGATCCCAAGAACCTAGATCTCAACCCCTAATCCCAGCCCCACTCCTCCAGCCAGCCTAAGACCTGCCTCAGGCAGCAAGAAATGAGAAGAAGAGCAAGCCAGGGGAGACGGGTATGCTGAGGCAGAGTCCCAGCGGTGAGTTAGCATGCTAAATGGCACAGTTGATGGCTGCCTGGACAATAATGAAGGGGGGTCTGTGAAGGCTCCTGGGCTTTAGTGAGCTCCTGGTCAGTGTGCCACTGGTAGGAGTTACTTCTGATGGGTACCCTCAGCAATGAGCTATCCGTGAGGGAGCAAGATCCTGTACAGACCCCCTGTAAAATGACACTTTTGTCTTCTTGGATTTCCCTTGGCTGGATGGCTCACCATCTCAGCCTCTACCTATCAGGTTTGGCCATCCTTGCCCATCATCTGCACATTTAGGTCCATGTCCTAGCTGTTCATTTCCAGCTTGTCTTACTCTCTGCCTCTGCCTGTTGCTGCCTTGTCCCTCTGCTTCCATCCTGCTGTGGATGCTCCTTGGGAAGCCAGTGGGGTTGTTTATCATAAAGAAGGCAGTGTGGAGGGAGGGGTGCTCCTGAAGGTGACACAGACAATAGAACAACTTGATCAGAGGTTCTGCATCGGAGCAGGAAAAGCCATCAGTCCTCCCCAGTCACATTCCCAGCCAAATGAGGATTCTGCCCTTCACAGAGACAGCCCACCAGGCCCAGGGGAGCCCCTGGAGATACCACATACAGATTATTGTGTAATTCTGTCATAACACCAAGGCATTCCAGAGGACAGCAGCCATGGCATCCCAAGGACTCAGAGAGTACCCAAGGAAGCAGGGATCATAGTGGCTACACAAATACTGTCTCGGGAAACACTGAGGGCCAACTAGAACAGTATATTCATGCAGTCTAAAAGCTGGGGCCAGAAGCAAATCTAGGATGACATCAGGCCTCAGGGTCCCTATATTAAACAGAGAAGTAGACTAGATGGCTGTTCAGCTGTGGTGATATTGGCCTATCAATGTCCATTTGCTCTAGGCACATGTGGTTCCATTTAAGACTCATTTACTTGACAAGCTGGGTTTGCCCATTTTGCACATATAATAACGACAGCACAAGAAGTTTAAGTGATTGGCTACAGATGTACAGTGAGTAAGTGGAATTCAGGTTTTTTTGCTCCACACTCCTTGGTCCCTTCTTGACATTCAGTCCTCAGCCTACATGTTACCATGTTTGGCAACCCAGTCTAAAGTGGCCAGTCAGCCATTTTTTGTCATACCACCTCATCTTTTTTATTTTCTGGCTGGAACTGTTCGCTCATATTTCTCTTCTTTATCTCTTTCTTTGTTCAATCTGAATCTCAGTTCCCTCTCTCTCTCTCTCTCTCTCTCTCTCTCTCCACCCACTACCATTTCTTTCCACTTACTAGGTTGCCAGGTCTGTGAGTGTAAGACTATGTATGTCTTGATCCCTTTTATACCCCCTAAGTCCTGACTCTGCTTGGCACCCAGCAGAAGCTTAATGAATATTTGCTGTAAAACCCAGGGGAAACAGTGTCTAATGCTACTGGGAGAATTGTGGAAGGTATCAAAGGATGAGTAGGAGTTTTCAAGGCAGAAAAGTAGGACAGGACATTCCTAGTGAGGGAAGCAACATGTGCAAAGTCTAGGGTAGGAAAAAGGCCTGGTGTGTTCATCAGAACAGTGAAATGCTTTAGCTAAAGCATTAGGTATAGGAAAGGACAATAGATAAATAAAGCAGGAGAGGCTGCTAGAGGCCTTACCATGGAGACCCTTGAAAGCCAGTTGGAAGCATTTGTATTTGTTAACTTATATATTTGCAATGTTAGAAAGCAGGGAAGACACACATTCAGATCTTTTTTTTAATGTTGTTTCTCTGCTGGACAGCAGCAACACTGATGGAGGTGGGTAGCAGTGGGCAGTCTCCCTACTGAAAGAGGTGTATAAGTCAAGGGCTTTTTTAGACAGGAAAATACATGTGGGCTGTTTGTGATGACCTGGCTTCTAATAACAAAAGGCACATGTACTGGAATTTTACCATTATCAGCTCCATCCTTGACCTTTCCTAACCAAAAGTGCTGAACTTGAATGCCAAGACCCTGGGGAGGGCTGCCTTCCTACACATCATGAGAACCAGTGGTACCAATGAGGTAACTACATGGACCTCCAAGCAAAGAAAGAGCTACCAGAAGCCCTTCTAAGGAGGAAATGTCCTGATGTCTTCCATAAGCTTGTCCTGCAGCATGGAAGTGTCCCATCGCTGCCAGAGCTGGCCGCTCTGAGGACATTTCCATGCAGGGTGAAGATTAATGCTCCTGGGCATGCAGTGTGATGCCTGGACCAGAACCTGCACACATTCGTGCTGTAGGCCTGGGGCTCGGGGACAAATGATGGGCTCTGAACTCTGGCCCCAACCCACCTTCCTGCACTGCACATCTCTCGGTTGTTTTAATTTGACATCAGGAGGGTTGACCCGATTTTGGCAAGCTCTGGGAAAGAGGGGAAGGATTATGATATTGCTTCCTCAAAGCCCCTAGTCTCTAAAATGGAAATTGGCTGCCATGTCAGGAAAGAATAAGAGGGAGAAAATTGCCTTGTGAGCAATTGGGCTTGGTCATAAATATCCTAAGCAATCCTTCACACCAGCATAGTGCTTTGTCAGGCACTGGGCTCTTTCCCATACATTAACCAACTAGATCTTCACCATGGAGCTGTTAGGTACTTAGGGCCAGGATTAGCTACCCAGAGAGGCATAGGCCAGGGCACTGCTATCTATGCCATTTTTGCACAAGGCCAGACCCAGGTGTGACGTCCTTTTGCTGCAGTGGGGAACCTGGTCACAAGGGCCTGTGGGCAGGAAGGCCTCAGGGCAGGCTGCATTCCAAGGAGCTCTGAATGGCCAATCCTTCTCTCCTTCTTCTGTTATTTTTCTTTTCTGTTGTATCAAGAAAATAATTACATAACATAAAATTCATTTTAACCACTGTAAAGGATGCAATTCAATAGCATTTAGTATATTCACTATGTTGAGAAACAATTACCCCTTTCTAATTCCAGAACTTTTTTTCATCACTCTAAAAGGCAACTTCATACCCAGTAAGCAGTTACTGTCATTCCCCCTCTCCCTTTTCTTCCCCCTTTTAAATAACTAAAACTTATTTGTGGACCTCAGGTGCATAGTTGATTTAAATCCACCCCCATTTCAGGGCTGGCTATGAGAATCACTGGTAGGGTATGCAAGGCCACTTTCTTGTTTTGTTTTTTGCCCTTTATTCCAGATCCCCACATCCTTTCCCCCTTCCATGGGCACCCACTCAAATGCATTTGAGATGAGTCTCTGAATATGTATGCGTTCTTGTAAAATATAGCGTTGTTTTGTGTATGTGTTCTTAATTTGCATAAATGTTATTGTGCTATAAATCTTGTTCTGTTTCTTATTTTAAAATAAAATCAGTGCTATAATTTTGAGATCAGTCCATGTTGCACATACATCTAGTTACTTCAAACTGCTGCTTAGTTTTCTATTTAAACTATCCATTCTCCTGGGGGTGGAAAATAGCTCATCCCCAGTTCCATGCAGTGCCACAGTAGCTATCCTTGGACATGTCCTAATGGGACATGCTTTCGGATACCTATCCAAACATATCCCAGACGTGGGCTCAGTGGATTATAAAGTACAGGTGTATATAATGTTACTAAGCCCTGCTGGTTTGCTCTCCAAAGCAGCAGAGCAGTTTGTACTCTACCAGGAGGGCATGGGTTCTCTAGTTTCACTCAGTCCTTTCTGACAGTTGGTGTTTTTCAACTTTGTAATATTTGCCAGACTCATAGGGGCCAAGTGAAATATTATTGCTTCAATTTGCATATCTTTGATTATTAGTGAGCTTGGGCATCTTTTCACTTATTTATCAGCCATTATATAAATTGCCTACTCAAATTTTGTTATTGTTGTTGTCCCTATCTTCTAACTGAAGGCTCTCTTCTTTCTGATTTGGTTTTAGACACCACAATGTATTCTCCACTAAGTCATTTATCTTTTTTTCCCAGTGTTATCATTTCATGGTCAGAAATCCTTGATTTTGATTAGTTGAGTTTATCAGTTCATATGGCTTGAGGGTTTTATTTTAGGTCTGATCCTTGTCTTCTCAAAGGTTAAAGGGATTTATCCTACATTTTCTTTCAATAGCTTTATGCTTTTATAGTTCATATTTAGTATTTTAATCCATCAGAAATTAATTTTTGTATGTGGTGTGTGGTGGGAATCTAGCCAGTTTAATGGTTTCCTCTACCAGTACATGTTGTTATTTTTAAAATTTCTATAACTTTGTATTACATCTTAATATCTGGTAGGGCAAATCTTCCTCTTTGCTCTTCTCCTATGAAAATTTACTTGTCTATCTCAAAGCCTTTATTCTTTCACTCTTGAAGCTTGTGAGGAAAGCAGCCCCATTTTATGGGTGAGGATGCTGAAGTTCCAAGAAAGTAGGGATTCCCAAAGATACACAGTGGGTTATTCAGAGTGGTGGGACTTAAATTCATGCTTCCTGAGCCCCTGTTCTTGGCTCTTGTCACTGTACTATGCTAACACAGAGCATTCAAAAAAAAAAAAAAAGTAGACAACTCATGTTTCAAAGCACAAATATTTGCCAGCACCATTCTCCCTTGGGATGAACAAGTTAAAGGGGTAGCATAGGCAGAATTGCTTTGAAAAGGCAAAAGCTGAAGACCAATAGGCATTTCAAGGGAGGTCATCAAGCATAGGTGGAAGGTTCCAGTCAATGCAAAGGGGGGCTTGAGAGACAGTGGAAGTAGTTCTGGAGTTAGATGAGAGAGAAATTGTGAGAATGGATATTAAAGCAGTTGAATGTGTCTTAACAAATAAAGTCCTCTTACACTCTAGTAGACAAACAGGGAGCATTGGTCAGCAGAAGAGAGAAAAGAAATAAGTAACTGCAGTACAGAAGCCAACAGTAGGCCCTGCAGACAGAGATAGTATATACAGCATAGTTTTCTGAGACATCCTGAAGAAGGGCTAGGACTCTAAATAGGGACCCAGCCTGGGCAGCAAAAGACTTGACCCTTATGACCATAAACACTGCAGGGGTCCAGCTGCTGGTCAGCACTCTAGCTCCATCTGAGTAAACACTTTTTCAGGGTCAGAGCCAATGCTTCAGAATGGGGGCCTTCCTTAGCCCTGGAAGTGTGCAAAGAGTGATGCAGAAGTGTGCAGATTGTATATGTGTTTAGAGTATAGATCATTCTACACTATTAGTTGACGGGTTTCCAAATTGACTTAGGAGTCACCTAAGTGGGTTAAAACTTAACGCACTTAAGTGGGTTAAAAACGCAGATGATAGTCCCTACCCTATTGACTTACCCCAGATAGAGAACCAGAAGTGTAGAGAAGTGCTCTTCATACCACCTGTGAGGGAAGGGTAGTTTTTCCATCTCCATTTTGTCACAATCAATACTTTTGTAAAATACAAAATCACACACTTCCATGATGCAGCCATGCCTGATCGTTAAAAACAGTACCTAAATACCTACTTTTATTGTTATACTCCTCTCATCAGCAAGCACTCACTTGTGGACCACACTTCGCATAACACACATTCACAAGAGGACCATTCCTCTAGAGATCATTTCCAGCACGGAGGTCCTAGGCTACTATGCTTCTGCTCCTGGTCAGCAAAGGTTGTCCTGCCTCTACTGCAGCTTGTGAAGTTCACTGGGGCCAGGCTTTTTGGTCTCGGTTCACCAGCTGAAGATCCAGTTTACCATATGCTTGTCTCAGTTCCTAAATGGTCTCCCTGCCTTTGTTCTTGTCTACTTTCTCAAAGTTTACTCTCCATACAGCAGCCAGGAAAAAATGTTTACAAAGCTTGTAACTAATTTCAGAACTTTCCAGTGGCTTTCCATTTCATGAAGGATAAAATCCAAACTCATTCCCCTGTCCTGAAAGCCCTGCCTAATCTGGCCTCTGCTCAACTTTCTGACCTAATCTTCTGCTATTCTGATTCCTTGGTTCTTACTGAAACACAGATGAACATCCTACCTCAAAGCCCTTGCACATATTTATCTCTTTAGCTGAAACTTAGTTAATTCCTCCTATTTATGACTCAGTTCATACACTACTTCTACAAAGAAAATTTCTCCAACTTTCTATACTATATTAAGTTCTCCATTACATGTTCTCATAGCATCCTGGACCCTTGGTCATAGCTATTAGTTCATATATCATTATACCTTTAGGAATGTGTTTATCTGATTAATATCTGTTTCTTTCACAAAAACTAAAAGTTTCATAAGGGCAGAGACTTTATCTGACTTGTTCAAAATTGTGCTTCCAGTAGCTAGAAGAATATCTAACACATAGTAGATGCTCAATAAATAGTTACTAAATGGATGAATCACTGAAGCAACTTTTGATTTGGGCTTGGAAGATAAGTAGGCTTTTTTTTTTTTTTTAATTTACAGGAGATTGTCAGTTGGGAGGCATAGGAATTCTAGGTAAGAAAACAACATGAGCAAAGGCATTAAGCCATGGAAATGGAAGGTAGGTAAAGAGAAATGTGGAAGCCCTGGAATGTTTAAATAAGAAGGTATATGAAGGACATGTTGAGAGGTAAAGGTGGAGATGATGGCAGGCATACCGGACCTTGTGCTCCACGCTAAAGAGTTTCATTTTTGTCTGGAGGACGATAGGGAGTGATGGAAGAGGTGTAATATGGTGGAAGATAGCCCCAAAGGAAGGCTCTGCCTCCATCTGGTTCCAGGCATCTCTCACTATAAACCACTTCCAAAAGCCCAGGGTGCATCCTTGCAAGCCAGATTAAGCTCCAGGGAGTCCTAGTAGTTACCCTTCTTTCTTACCTTACATTTTCCCAAGCCTAGGAGCATTTTTTTTTTTTGCATTGAGAATAGCATGGTCTAAATCCTTAATAGCATCTGTTCTATTAATAGTCATTGTTCAAAGATAGACAGCTGGGAGCAAGGTCCACAGCTACAGGTTTGAAGGGAAAATATTGGTGTTTCTGGGAGGGCTTACTATAACCTCTAGATTTTAGGGCCTGGGAGATGGACTTAAGGCTGGAGAGAAGAGAGACAGAATGAGAAAGAGAAGGAAAGAGAGAGAAACAAAGAGACAGAGAGGGAGGGAGAGAATGAGCCAGAGAGGGAGAGAGAGAGAATGAGAAAAGACAGAAACAGAGAGCTGGAGAGACATAATCAGTAACAATGATGGGCTAGGGCTAAGAGTCATAGAGAGAGATGATACCAATAAGGAACAGCCAGAGGCCCACCAGGAAGCACAAATGTGTATAACTAGTGAGATGGCTTGCTCATTTTTGGATAAATGACTTCTTTCTTCCAATGAAAGAGATGTGTATAAGCTCTAGAGTTAGAAGTTAAGTTTAAAAAAAGAACAACCCCCAAATACCAAGGGCAAACAGGTGAAAGACTTATTGATTGGTTAAGAAGTAAAGGAGCAAAATTTTTATATTCACCGCTTATCTTCCTTTCAATCCCAATCTGTGAAAAGTATGCATGAAAATAGGTACAGAGACTTCTTGCCCTCTGACAAGAGCTCAAAATAACTACTGATTGTCTAGGCACCCTCCTGAGGGTTTTGTCTCCAACCTGCCTCATGATCTAGCCCCAGGCTTGGCATCTGAGGGCTCCTTATAGATTTCACTTAACACTGGTCATTGGTTAAGTCCTGCCAGCCTATGTCTTTATGGCAGGGGAGAAGAACCACTGTTGCAGCATCTAGGGATTTGCCTTGACATTGAGTATGTGAGAGCTGGGTGGCATTCAGTGCCAAATGGAAAAAAAGAATGATAGTTTCTGAATTTCCACTGTTGAACTGGAGAAGGGATCGTGGGGTGTCATACCTCTGCTTTTATTTTCAATGTCAACTAGAAGGAAGCTACAAATATTCTGGTGATAGAGACAATGCTACTGTCCATAGTCTCTTTGTAAAGAAAAACTACAGCAAGTTTATAGAGGACAAAGGTCTGGACTGCAGGGCATCATTCTGTTCTGCTACACTGGTAGCTTTGGGCACACTCTTCCCCTTTCTAGGCTTCTATCTTACCTGCCAAGTGAAAAAAAGGACAAGTGATCACTAAGAATCCTTCTACTTGTGACATTCTAGGAGTCTCAGTATTTTAAGCCACCCAACCAGAATTCTCATGACCTTCTCAGCGATATGAGTTGAATTCATACCACTGGCATGACTTAGAACTACATGATCAACTACACCAAAAGAGTGTACATAGAGAGGTGAGGTTCAACATTGAATAAAGGTCAAATGTGACATGTCCTAGAACTCTGTTCTTTATCTTGGTAAGTCCCAAATTTAAAGATATAGAAGGCCTATTTGCCAAATTTATCAAATTTATATAAGGCTTGGAGAGAAAAAGGTGGTCATTGTTAGTTGTAGCATCCTGGCCCAACACAACAAAATGACCTTTTAGATAGAAAGCCATCATGTTTTTAAAAAATAATTTATTTATTTGAGAGACAGAGAGAGAGATAGAGAGAGATAGAAAGAGAGAGCATAAGAAAGAAGGGCAGAAGGAGAGGGAGAAGAGTCTCAAGCAGACTGTGCCAAGAGCAGAGCCTGATGTGGAGCTCGATCTCACAACATTGAGATTGTGACCTAAGCTGAAACCAAGAGTTGGACACTTAACTGACTGAGCCACCAAGGTGCCCCCAGAGCCATCATGTTTTAAAAAAAATAAATTTTGTGCCCCTGATTAAAGGCCTCTGGCCCTTAAGGAAATCAGAAGAAAAATACCTAGTTTGATTGAAAACAAAGCTCAACAGGGGTCCAGTGTGTGGTGTGGCTAGAGAACAAGCTGCCAAGATAGCTGCTTGCACTGTCCAGGAAGGGAAAAATAGTGACTCCTTGTTGAACAGACCATGTCCAGACTCTTGAGCTTAGTTCTGGGCCCCATACTTGAATAGAGTTGGGGACAACCTGGTGTTTGAAAGAGAAAACTACCAGGATAGGTAAAGGGGAGAAATAAGTGGAAGGTTTACTCAGCATGGAGAAGAACAGATTCCTGAGAGACTGTAGCCACCCTCTTGAAGTCTCCTTTAAGCCCTATAAAGAAGTCCTAACATGAGCCATTAGGCTGCAAATTAGAGGAAGTTGTTGGCTACCAAAAGACTCACAGCCTGAGAACTCTTTCTTACACTCCTGGTCATTCATTTGTTCATTAGTCACTTATTCAACGACCCTTTCCTGAGATGAGAGCCAAAGCAGATTCAGACCCTGTCAACAAAAAGCTTCTAGAACAGTAAGAAGATTCCTGAGCCATGTATCAGTGAGAACTATGCTGAGGGGCAGAGAAGTCTTCATACTGTCCCCTGTGGAATTGGAGGTCACATGTTGGCAGGAGAGCACGCCCAGCCATAGAAGCCATGTTCGACATTGTACCTAGGACTGAGCCGTGACCTTAACATCACTGGCACTGACGTTTGCAACATTTCCCTCTTGTCTGTTGCCAGAACCTCAGTGGCATTTGGTGCATCAAAGGCAGCAGAGATACCAGGGAACCCTCCCTCAAGGAGGTGTGACTCACCAAAGGTGAGAATGGCCAGATAGCAATGACGCAAAAACCTTGGAGATGAACTTGCCAATTAGTATGGAAAAGAATGAGTCCCCAGGGGTTCCAGAATTCTGAATCCATCACTTCTTTTTCAGAGCAGCAAGAATTTTGAAAACAGCCTGGAGTCCTTTATGAAGCAGGAGAGTCATGGTGGGCCCCCGGGGACAGAGCTGTCAAGCGACAGCAGGAGCCTCTGCACTCCTCAGAATTTCACTGGCAAATTCATCTACTGTGGTGAGGAGGTGGATTTGGTTACCAGGGATGCTGTAAGAATGTACAAATGTGAAGCCTGCTTGTCAGTCTCCCTTCCCATAGGGCTCCCACCTGCTTCTTCCCACTGGTCTGAGGTAGAGGCAGCCAAAGCTCATTATTTCATGCTTTGCATCCATAATACACTGCCTTGCAATTCCAGACTGCAAGACCAGTCTTATGTCTCTTTGGACCAGGGACTCCAGTTTTGCCTAGGAAAAACAAAAGAGGAATTGTGGGTGGTTGCTCTCTTAGAGCCACTAGCTAGCCAGGGCATCAACAAGCTTCCTTGGCATCCTTCCATCTCAGCTGACCTGTGGAATTGATGAGCCACAGGTGAGCTTGGGCACAATGCCACAGATGGGAAACTGATTGCTCTAGATTCTGGGCTTCCTGAACAGGGTTGCCTGGTTGTATTGCCTTCCACTGGCTGCTATAAGTTGGCTTGGCATTTCTGCCCTTGCTGCAAAAGTCATTTGTCAGCATGATAGATATTTAATCTGCAGCCAGAGCTGCAAGCACATGACAGCTGTAGATAAAGGCAAGGGGGGACTCGCAGTCCACAGTGACAGAGCTGGCTTTATCATGGCCAGATAGATAATGAAGGGAGGTGATAAAGAAGTTACCTTTATGATCACCATAAAAAGCTCATGCTACTCCACAGTTCTTTGGCATGTGGTGAGCATTTAAAAAGAAGACAGGTAGCAAACAAACAGATGAAGGGTCTGGGTAAGGTGTCAAGCTAGGAACGGGGCTGAGTACCTTCTAGAACTAGTAGAGGTCCCCCCTACTGAACCTAGTAAGGAGGGCCACATCCAGCCTTTCATTTTTACTATTGCTATTGCTACAACCACCACCACCAGAGCATTCTCTGGGCTCCTTATATCTGCCAGTTCATGCTGAGGTTTGCAGGGTTTTCCTAAAAGACTCTAAATCTCCTATTGAAGAAGGAAGAGAAAATGGCCAGTGAAGTTTCAGAGGATGTAACTGATATTTCTTGGAGTTAGTTGAGGCAAAAAAAAACTGGGCAGTGGGTGGGTCATGGGGCCAACAAGGTTTTGCCTTTCACAGTAGGCATGGGAAATAGACACAGTTGCTTCCGGAAGACCAGAGCTCTCTGTACACAGAACACATGTTTAAGGTTTCAGAAGCTGGCTGAGAGAGCAGACAGCCTTTACATGATGATCTTCAGTGTTTCTTCTTCTTAGATAAAAGGAAAGGCAAGAGAGCAAGGAACCATGGTAAATACCTATAAGCTGAAAAGAGCACATGGGGTTGCCAAATTATCGGCCAAGTTATCCAAACAGCCACCAAATGTCCATGCAGCTGAACTGAGACCATGTATTGGCTGGTTGCTTGGGAATATAAGTTGGTGAAAATTTTTTGGAAGGCCTCCACCCTAGAGGCAACTTTGTGGGACATTCTCTTCAAGCCTGGTTATATCATTTGCTTGGAGGATAGTAGTGGGATATTGGTGAGTGGGGACCTAGCTTTCTTCACCCACTTGCATTCAGGAAACTGTCTTTTTTAGAAACATCAAGTCTAATAAATATTTATATTTGCTTGTTTAAATCAGTAATAATGCTTCTGGACTAAGTGACTTTCAAATTCCAGTCCAGCACCAAAGTTCTAATATATTTTGTGATAATAAAATATTATGGGTATATGGAAATATAGGCTCTGTGTTTTTTTTAAATTTCTTTTCAGCGTAACAGTATTCATTGTTTTTTTTTTAAATTTTTAAAATTTATTTATTTTTTTCAGCATAAAAGTATTCATTGTTTTTGCACCACACCCAGTGCTCCATGCAATCCGTGCCCTCTCCAATACCCACCACCTGGTACCCCAACCTCCCAACCCCCGCCCCTTCAAACTCCTCAGATTGTTTTTCAGAGTCCATAGTCTCTCATGGTTCACCTCCCCTTCCAATTTCCCCCAACTCCCTTCTCCTATCTTCCCATGTCCTCCATGCTATTTGTTATGCTCCACAAATAAGTGAAACCATATGATAACTGACTCTCTCTGCTTCACTGATTTCACTCAGCATAATCTCTTCCAGTCCCGCCCATGTTGCTACAAAAGTTGGGTATTCGTCCTTTCTGATGGAGGCATAATACTCCACAGTGTATATGGACTACATCTTCCTTATCCATTTGTCCGTTGAAGGGCATATTGGTTCTTTCCACAGTATGGCGACCGTGGCCATTGCTGCTATAAACATTGGGGTACAGATAGCCCTTCTTTTCACTACATCTGTATCTTTGGGTTCAATACCCAGTAGTGCAATGGCAGGGTCATAGGGAAGTTCTATTTTTAATTTCTTGAGTAATCTCCACACTGTTCTCCAAAGAGGCTGCACCAACTTGCATTCCCACCAACAGTGGAAGAGGGTTCCCCTTTCTCCACAACCTCTCCAACACATGTTGTTTCCTGTCTTGCTAATTTTGGTCATTCTAACTGGTGTAAGGTGATATCTCAATGTGGTTTTAATTTGAATCTCCCTGATGGCTAGTGATGATGAACATTTTTTCATGTGTCTGATAGCCATTTGTATGTCTTCATTGGAGAAGTGCCTGTCATATCTTCTGCCCATTTTTTGATATGATTGTCTGTTTTGTGTGTGTTGAGTTTGAGGAGTTCTTTATAGATCCTGGATATCAACCTTTTGTCTGTACTGTCATTTGCAAATATTTTCTCCCATTCCGTGGGTTGCCTCTTTGTTTTCTTGACTGTTTCCTTTGCTGTGCAGAAGCTTTTGATTTTCTTGAAGTCCCCAAAGTTTATTTTTGCTTTTGTTTCCTTTGCCTTTGGAGACATATCTTGAAAGAAGTTGCTGTGGCTGATATTGAAGAGATTACTGCCTATGTTCTCCTCTAGGACTCTGTTAGATCCCAAAAAACAAGAGCCCAGGACCTGATGGATTCCCTGGGGAATTCTACCAAACTTTCAAAGAAGAAATAACACCTATTCCCCTCAAGCTGTTTCAAAGACTTGAAGCAGTAGGAAAACTTCCAGACTCTTTCTGTGAAGCCAGCATTACCTTGATCCCCAGACCAGGCAAAGACCCTACCAAAAAGGAGAATTTCAGACCAATATCACTGATGACTATGGATGCTAAGATTCTCAACAAGATCCTAGCAAACAGGATCCAACAGCACATTAAAAAAGATTATCCACCATGACCAGGTGGGATTCATTCCTGGGCTACAAGGATGGTTCAACATTCACAAATCAATCAACAAACTGAGGGTTGCCGGGGGGAGGGGGTTTGGGAGAAGGGGGTGGGATTATGGACATTGGGGAGGGTATGTGATTTGGTGAGTGCTGTGAAGTGTGTAAACCTGGTGATTCACAGACCTGTACCCCTGGGGATAAAAATATATGTTTATAAAAAATAAAAAATTAAAAAAAAAACAAATTAATAAGAGAAGAGAGAAGAACCATATGGTCCTTTCAATTGATGCAGAAAAAGCATTTGACAAAATCCAGCATCTGTTCCTGATTAAAACGCTTCAAAGTATAGGGATAGAGGGAATATTCCTGAACTTCATAAAATCTATCTACGAAAGACCCACAGCAAATATCATCCTCAATGGGAAAAAGCTTGCAGACTTCCTGTCGAGATCAGGAACATGACAACGATGCCCACTCTCACCACTCTTGTTCAACATAGTATTAGAAGTCCTAGCAACAGCAATCAGACAACAAAGAGAAATAAAAGGTATCCAAATTGGTAATGAAGAAGTCAAACTCTCTCTCTTTGTAGATGACATGATTCTTTATATGGAAAACCCAAAAGACTCCACCCCCAAACTACTAGAACTCATACAGCAATTCAGCAACGTGGCAGGATACAAAGTCAATGTGCAGAAATCAGTGGCTTTCTTATACACTAACAATGAAAATACAGAAAGGGAAATTAGAGAATCGATTCCATTTACTATAGCACCAACAATTATAAGATACCTGGGAATAAACCTAACCAAAGAGGTAAAGGATCTGTATTTGAGGAACTACAGAACACTCATGAAAGAAACTGAAGAAGACACAAAAAGATGGAAGACCATTCCATGCTCTTGGATTGGAAGAATAAACATTGTTAAAATGTCTATACTGCCTAGAGCAATCTATACTTTTAATGCCATTCTGATCAAAATTCCACCGGTATTCTTCAAAGAGCTGGAGCAAATAATCCAAAAATTTGTATGGAATCAGAAGAGACCCCGAATCCCTAAGGAAATGTTGAAAAACAAAAATAAAATGGGGGACATCATGTTACCTGATTTCAAGCTTTACTACAAAGCTGTGATCACCAAGACAGCATGGTACTGGCATAAAAACAGACACATAGACCAGTGGAACAGAGCAGAGAGCCCAGATATGGACCCTCAACTCTGTGGTCAAATAATCTTTGACAAAACAGGAAAAAGTATACAGTGGAAAAAAGACAATATCTTCAATAAATGGTGCTAGGAAAACTGGGTAGCTATATGTAGAAGAATGAAACTCGACCATTCTCTTACACTGTACACAAAGATAAACTCAAAATGGATAAAAGACCTCAATGTGAGACAGGGATCCAGTTAAGTCTTTTTAAAATTTAATTTGAATTCAATTAGCCAACATATAGTACATTTGAGTCTTGACAGGGAGGGTCAATAGCTTGGCTGGCACCCTCTTTCAGGGGCTGGCCACTGAGCAGGCTCTTGAGATGCTTGTTAAATAAGTGAATGAATGTCCAGGCCCTTATCCCAGAACTCCTTTCCTAGGAAGTTTGCCTGTTTCTCTCAATATCTGCACTCCCATCTGCCAGTTTGTCCCACATTAATGTGCAATTTGGGGGAATAAGGCTGGTGAAGATGGCAGGATAATCTCAACTCTGTCTAGGTCATCATTTCACTCTTTGTATGATTTTTCCTTTTGTTTTTGAGTTATTTTTTCGTTGGGGCTTCTTGCTTGCTTGCTTGCTTGCTTTCTCATTCTGACTTCTTTGAGTCCTTTGCCCTCAAATTTGTACCATGCTTGCATTTGGTGGAGTGAGTCCTTAGTGTCCTGGCTCTAGGCCTCCTTTATCCCACTGACCTCTATCTCTAGCAAGGCCAGACCTTCCCTGAGATCTTACACCTGAATGGGCAACAGCTGAATTTGTCCCCTGCTCATCTCCCAATTTTCATTTTCTATTCTGCGGGCTTATAGACACCCTGTGCTTGGAACCCATCTTGGACCCAGCCTTTGACTGAAGGAATTCCAGGTATCCAGTGTCTGGCCCTAGTTACATGTCCCACTACACTTCTCACATACTCAGCCCTCTGGGGACTGTCTCCCAAGGGCATCTTATGTCCTCCAACCTTTCTCTTTTTGTGACTGACTTTTCTTCCACCTAGACTGCCATCTTCCAAATCTACTAACAGAGTTACATTTTAAAATCTCAGCTCACATAACAATCTCTCTTCAAAGATTTCTCTATTCTTTAATGGATTCAAAGAATCTTTAAGTCAGAAGAAATTTCTGAACTCACTTAATCCAGTATCCCATTATACAAATGGGAAAACTGAAGCCCAGGGAAGGTCAAGCCATGTCCAATACTAAAGAGCCTGTCAGTAGCTTAGCAGGGGCTCAAATGTCACTCTCCTAACATTTACATTTCATTTTTCTCCTTCTTCCTCACCTGGTAGTCAGTTGTCACTAAGCAGTAGAAATAAAGCAAACACACAGAAACGTTCACTGCTCAGAAAGATTAGAGGAAATATTGGAGGAAAACACTTTAAAATCTTAACTATAGCTATGCTATGTTTGGATGGATGGAATATGGATGACATTTTCTACTTCTTTCTCTTATTTTGAATGTTTCACATATTATTTTATAAGCATAAACTGATGATAAAATTGAGAAAGTCAAAACATGCAAAGATGGAGAAGGGAGATGAGGAAGAGGGGGAAAAGAAAGGATTGGTAAAGCCAGTATGAGTGTGGGATAATTGTAGAGAACCCAGGGTTTTCTTAGCAAGTGCTGCACATCTCTCATGGATGAAGGAAGCAAATCAGCTCTCCTTTAGATTAAGAATCATACAAACAATCCTAAAATTTGCATGGAGCAGAAAAGACCCCGAATTTCTAAAAAAAAAATGTTGAAAAAGGAAAACAAGCTGGGGGCATCATGTCTGATTTCAAGCTTTACTACAAAACTGATCACCAAGACAGCATGGTACTGGCACAAAAACAGACACATAGACCAGTAGAACAGAGTACACAGTCCAGATATGGACCTGCAACTCTATGATCAAATAATCTTTGACAAATCAGGAAAATATATCCAGTGGAAAAAAAGACAGTCTCTTCAATAAATAGTGCTGAGAAAATTGGACAGTTATGTATAGAAGAATGAAACTCGACCATTCTCTTAACACCATACACAGAGATAAACTCGAAATGGATGAAAGACCTCAATGTGAGGCAGGAATCTATCAAAATGTTTATAGCAGCAATGGCCACGGTCGCCAAACTGTGGAAAGAACCAAGATGCCCTTCAACGGATGAATGGATAAGGAAGATGTGGTCCCTATACCCTATGGAGTATTATGCCTCCATCAGAAAGGATGAATACCCAACTTTTGTAGCAACATGGATGGTACTGGAAGAGATTATGCTGAGTGAAATAAGTCAAGCAGAGAGAGTCAATTATCATATGGTTTCACTTATTTGTGGAGCATAATAAATAACATGGAGGACAAGGGGAGATGGAGAGGAGAAGGGAGATGGGGGAAATTGGAAGGCGAGGTGAACCATGAGAGACTATGGACTCTGAAAAACAATCTGAGGGGTTTGAAGTGGCAGGGGGTGGGAGGTTGGGGGAGCCAGGTGGTGGGTATTGGAGAGGGCACGGATTGCATGGAGCACTGGGTGTCGTGTAAAAACAATGAATACTGTTATGCTGAAAATAAATTTAAAATAAAATAAAATAAATAAAATAGTAAAAAAAACATCCTAAAGGAGAACATAGGCTGTAATCTCTTTGACATTGGCTACAGCATATTCTTTCAAGATATGTCTCCAAAGACAAAGGAAACAAAAGTGAAAATGAACTTTTGGGACTTCATCAAGATCAAAAGCTTCTGCACAGCAAAGGAAACAGTCAACAAAACAAAAAGGAAACCCACAGAATGGTAGAAGGTATTTGCAAATGACACTATAGACAAAGGGCTGATATCCAAGATCTATAAAGAACTTCTCAAACTCAACACACACAAAACAGAAACTCACATAAAACAATGGACAGAAGACATAAACGGACACTTCTCCAAAGAAGACATACAAATGGCTGACAGACACAATAAAAAATGTTCATCATCACTCACCATCAGGGAAATTCAAATCAAAACCACATTGAGATACCACCTTACATTGGTTAGAATGGCAAAAGTTAACAAGGCAGGAAACAACAAATGTTGGAGAGGATGTGGAGAAAGGGGAACCCTCTTACACTGTTGGTGGGAATGCAAGTTGGTGCAGCCACTTTGGAAAATAATGTGGAGATTCCTTAAGAAACTAAAAATAGAGCTACTCTATGACCTGGCAATTGCACTACTGGGTATTTACCCCAAAGATACAAATGTAGTGAAAAGAAGGGCCACATGTACCCCAATGTTCATAGCAGCAATGGCCACAGTCACCAAACTGTGGAAAGAATCAAGATGCCCTTCAAAGGACAAATGGATAAAGAAGATATGGTCCATATACACTATGGAGTATTATGCCTCCATCAGAAAGGAGGAATACCCAACTTTTGTAGCAACATGGACAGGACCAGAAGAGATTATGCTGAGTGAAATAAGTCAAGCAGAGAGAGTCAATTATCATATGGTTTCACTTATTTGTGTAGCATAACAATGTGGAGGACAAGGGGAGATGGAGAGGAGAAGGGAGTTGGGGGAAATTGGAAGGGGAGGTGAACCATGAGAGACTATGGACTCTGAAAAACAATCTGAGGGATTTGAAGGGGCAGGGGGTGGGAGATTTGGGGAACCAGGTGGTGGGTATTAGAGAGGGCACAGATTGCATGGAGCACTGGGTGTGGTGCAAGAACAATGAATACTGTTACACTGAAAATAAATTAAAAAAGAAAAAAGAAATAAATCAAGCAGAGAGAGTCAATTATCATATAGTTTCACTTACTTGAGAAGCATAAGGAATAACACGGAGGACACTGGGAGGAGAGAAGAAGTGGGTTAGGGGAAATCAGAGTGGGGGATGAAGCAGGAGAGACTGTGGACTCTGAGAAACAAACTGAGGGTTTTGCCGGGGAGGGGAATGGGGAATGGGTGAGCCTGGTAGTGAGTATTGCATAGAGCCCTGGGTGTGGTGCCTAAACAATGAATCTTGGAACACTGAAAAAATTAAATTAAATTAAAAAATTAAAATAAAAGAAGCACACAGCTTTCACATTAGTCTCAGCCCCAACCACAGCCCCAGCTGTGTCCCACAGGGGAGGCTGGCTGTCCCAGAATTACTGATCTCCTGACCCTTACCTGCACGTGTGACTTTACCCTTCACCTTCACATGTTTCCTGAGTTACTGGGATCCCTTGCAAACACTGAGCCATCATCTATTCAGTGCCATGTTCTAGGGTGTGGGCTATGGGGTGAATGTGATAGACACGAATCAAAGGCCATTGCTAGCCTAGGAGGGCTCTCAGTTAAGTGAAGGAGATAGATGTGCATACAAATAAGACAAAGGCAGGATGGTGAGCTTTGCAATCTCATCCCAGATGCCCGGGGATGACATCAAGCTTGCCTATGAAACAGAGCTGTCTGCATGGAAGACTATCATAGCTGCTTTCATGGCTACTAGAAATGGCTCAGCTCCTGCCTACTGAACCTGTTGTGGCCAGGGTGGGTCCTACAGACATATTTAGCCCCTTTTCAGAAGAGACCTACACTCTGAGACTGAGACATCATCTCCCCAGCCTTCTACCTACATTAATAGGGGTGAAGATGACCTATGTCTGGATCAGTCACGAGTTCTGTGAATGGCCTTCATGTAAAAAGCCCAAGTAAACAAGCTGAGTGGACTTCAACAGTGTGAAGGGTCCTGGCACAGTGGGCCTTTCTTTTAACTCTTGCCATCATCTCCTTCTCTCCCAGTGTGCCCATTCCTCCTTCAGCAATCTGCTAAATGGGTGTGGCTATCACAAAGCTGTATTCACATGTTTTTCTTCCCTTCTCTCTTTTTGCTGTCAGAGTGGCCCTTATACCTCTCTCACCTCCCTCCTCACACCCCAAGCATGAGGCCCTTTAGCAGCCTGATGGCTGAGTGGGAGGAGATACACATATATGCTTTCCAGTACAGAAGATTTGGAAAGTAGGATGACCAGGGCAGCAGCTCTGGGCAACCAGGCAGTGGAACTGGAGGGAGAGTGGCTGAATTCAATTTCCTGGGTTGTTGGAACGTCCCAGCCCAGGGGGCCATTTCTCAGAAAAAATAGAATTTCCCAGTGTGAGTGAACTCTTCCCTGAGTGATCAAAGGGAGTGGGGAAAACCAAGAATCTCTACACCAGGGGTTTGGGAGTTCAGAGGAGATGGCATTGGATTTTATCCAAAGCTTTATAGGGCAGCCAGGATTGGATCTGGCCCTTGGAAAATGCCCAGGCTTTTCCTGTCATGTGTGAAAGGGCTGTGTGAGCAAATATCTCTGGGGAAAAGATTTCTAGTGCATCTAATGCCAAATGTGGTGTAGAAGAAGCACCATAATGGCTCAGAATAGCTCGGGTCCCACTAGGTTGAGCTTTACAGTCTCTGTGTTAGGCCTTATGGGTAAAGCTGGGGTGCTCCACATGACTCCACCCCTCCAGTAGCTGTGGTTCAAGGATGTGCTTTGTGGAAGAAATGGAGCTGCACACCTCTAGACATTGTCTTCATTTTCTGCTATCTTTGGCTAGCATGCTTGATGTTATAAGCAATGATTTGTCCTTATTGTCTCATGTGTGTTACATGAACTTGTCAGCTGCAGGGCATGAAAGACAACATTTACTGTGTTGGTGCTGGGCCAGAGTGATGGGTGTTATCTTTTCTGTTGCTGGAAGTATGCCTTTCACTTTGTTTTGGATTAATTACAGCCCTCAGAACTTGCAGACTGAGACAATTTGCACACCTGAAGGTAGAAGACTTTCTTCACAAGGCACTATGCCACATTCCAGACATCGCCCATGTAAACACCCACCATCAAAGAAGGGTGGGAATACCCTAGCTTGCTGAGGATTCTCAAAGGCCTCAGTTGAGCAGGGAGATATGGGAACATGAAGCAGGGACTCCTGAAGCCAGTGTTGTTTTTAGAGGTGGGGGAAGTGGGAGGAAGTGGAAGAGAAAGAGAAATTACTTCTCTTACTAGGGGTGAAACATAGGAATCATATTTTTGATCAATGATTCTGTTATAGGCTAAATTATGTACCTCTAAGATTTGTGTGTTGAGGTCCTTACACCTAGTACCTCAAAATGTGACAGTATTTAGAGACATAGTCTTAAAAGCGGTGATTAAATTAAAATGCAATCGTTAAAGTGGGCCCTAGTCCAATCTGACTTGTGCCGTTATAGGAAGAAGAGATTATGACATAGACATACACAGAATGAAGACCATGTGAGGACACAAGGCAATCTACAAGCCAAGAAGATAGGCCTGGAACAGATCCTTCCCTTATGGCCCTCAGAAGGGACCATCCCTACTGACACCTTGATCTTGGATTTCTAACCTCCAGAATTGAAAGGCAATACATTTCTATTTTTTAAATCATCCAGCCTGTGTTATTTTGTTATAGTGTTCTAAGCAAAGTGATACATCTTCTCCAGTGTTAGGAAGCATAAACATCACACTGCAGTTGACCTCATGAGGGTAGAGCTCTTATAATGGGATTAGCATCTTTATAAGAAGAAACACCAAAGAGTCCTTTCCTTCTCTCTCTCTTTTTCTCTTTCTCTCTCTCTCTCTCCTATGTGTGGACACAAAAATAAGGTGCCATCTACATGTTGAAAAGAGAGCCCTCATCAGAGCCCAACCATTCTGGCACCTTATCTCAGACTTCCTGCCTCCAGATCTGTGAGAAAATAAATGTCTATTGTTCACATACATACTTATCAGCATCCCTGTGTGTTAGGCATGCTTCAGAGTCCCCTGAAGAACTTCTTGAACTCTTGAACATAATTGTGGGCCCCATCCCATGTTCATTCCTGAGATCTCTGGGATTCAGGACCTGAATTACAAGTAACTGCACTGTGAAATCAACATTGAGGCTCTTTTACTCTTCATTGAGGTTGCTCAACCTTTTTGAGCAGAGGGGCTTCTGTGGCCTAGTGGCCCCAGGATAGGGGATATGGGGAAGCAGGTAGGTCGATAGCTGGGAGACCATTAGATCTTCCTCCTGTGGACAGGTCAAGCTACTCAAGCTCTTCTATATGTAACTCAAATGTGTGGGGCCTCCCTGGGCCACAACTACTCTGGCACTATGTACCTGTAGAGAATAATCTCAGCATATTGGTCAGATCTCAAAAAGGAGAAATCCAACAGCAAATGCATACTGACTGTTAATGTGGCATTTCACTGAAGCCTTCAGGGAAAGGCAGGGGAGAGACTATATATCCTAAAACATTATTAATTAAATAATCTCTTTAAACATACTGGCTTTTTCCCTGAGAATCCATTTTCTGTAGTGGCTGCCTTATTCCCATCTCTTTTTCCCAACCCTATTCTCCTTAACCCTTCTTGCCTCTCAAGCTGGAATCCATCTCAAGGTTAGGCACAGAGTAAGTTCTTAGTCAGAGACTACAGCATGCCTGGGAAAATCTAGGGTCTCTGTCTGCCAGTCTTGCTTCATGGGCTATATTCCCATCGCCTACTTACAGGCTCATCTGGCCATGGTATGTGTGGTATGTAAGTACAGAACCCTTCACTGTGGTCTTTTTCATGGTAGAAGCTGTTTCCATGCCTCAAGAACCAGCATGCCAGCTTGTGGCTCAAGTCAGTTACTTCCCATCTCCTACTTTTGCTATACTTTGACCATTCACCCAGTCTAGCACCCCCCTATCTCAGAGTTCATGGGGTAGCATTGTTGGGACATTCTGAGTCAGAGGTAATTTAGAACAACTTTTCATTTTACAGATAGGAGAATTTTGGCTCCAAAATAGGAGAGAACTTACCCAAGGCTCCACAACAAGATAAGCAGATGGTCACTCTGAAGATGGTGACAATCCAGGCTTTCACAGTCACTTTAGAGGGCAAAAGTGTAAGGAAAGAATGGTCAATATCCATGAAGACCCACCTTCTAACTGCATCCAGATCTGTGCCTTACACAGAAAAGTCATGCCTGTGTGGGGACTGACTATCAATTTGTCAGGCCAGGCTCTTCCAGACTGTGATCAGGAGACAAGATGAGGGGAGCCTTAGGCCTTTCTGCCTGGAAGAAATCTTGGGAAGAAGTTTCCCAGTTGATGCATTTCTAGTACAGTAACTTTCAAGTGGCATGTTTATGGTAAAAATAGGCAGAAATCCTGGGGCTCTTCAGGAACACCAGGTGCCCAGGCTAGAGTGACTGCGGGAGGAGGGACTTCTGCCTCTTGGCTTCCCATCTCGTGTACCTTCTTGCTTGCAGATAGATCTCTTTAGCTTTTGGGGGAGGGTGGGGGCTGTTAGAGCAAGTAACTCACTCCCTACATCTATAGAGATATAGTAGCAGGTCTGCCAGGTGGCCTCTGAGAAGGTTCACAGCCTGTGACAGAGCTATCATTGAACATCCTTGTTAAAGCCATTGTTACCCTTCCCTCTATAACTGGTCTTTCTGTGTTATGGACTGCAAGTTTATTTCCTTCCAAAATTCCCGTGCTAACTAGTTAGGAAATGACAGTTGTTGGTGAGGATGCAGAAAAAGGGAACACTCTCACATTGTTCGTGGGAATGCAAGCTGGTGCAGCCACTCTGGAAAACAGTATGGAGGTTTCTCAAAAAGTTGAAAATAGAGCTACCCTATGACCCAGCAGTTGCACTACTGGGTATTTACCCTAAAGATACAAATATAGTTATCCGAAGGGGCACATGCACCCAAATATTTATAGCAGCAAACTCCACAATAGCCAAACTATGGAAAGAGCCTAGATGTCCATCAATAGATGAATGGATAAAAAAGATGTGGGGTGTGTGTGTGTGTGTGTGTGTGTGTGTATCAGCCATCAAAAAACCCTGAGATCTTGCCATTTGCAATCACGTGGATGGAATTAGAGGGTATTATGCTAAGCAAAATAAATCAATCAAAGAAAGACAATTATCATACAATCTCTCTGATACACAGAATTTGAGAGGTGGGGGGTGGTGGAGCAAAAGGAGGGAAAATGAAATGAGATGGGACAGGGAGAGAGACAAACCATAAGACTCTTAACCTCAGAAAAAAAACTGAGGGTTGCTGGAGGGGAGTTGGTGGGGGAATGGATAGGGTGGCTGGGTGATGGACATTGGGAGGATATGTGCTATGTTGAGCACTGTAAACTGTGTAAGACTGATGATTCACAGACCTGTACCCCTGAAACAAATAACACATTATATGATAACTAAAACAACAACAACAACAAAACCCTAACCCTCAATGTGATGGCATTAGGAGGTGAGGCCTTTGGGGAGTGATTAGGTGATGAGGGTGGAGCCCTCATGATAGAATTAGTGCTGTATAAGAAGAGACAAGAGATAACTTAGTTTCTCTGCTCTCAACCATTTGTGGACACAGCAAGAAGTACCAACTAAATGCAAGCCAGAAAGAGAGCCTTCACCAAGAACTTAACTGTGATGGCATCTTGATCTAGGACTTTCCAGCCTCTAGAACTGTGAGAAATAAATGTCTACTATTCAAGCACTCAGTCTGTGGTAATTTCTTACGGCAGACAAGCAGACTAAGACACTCTTGCCTTGTCTCCCAATCTATTCTTTGTTCAACAGCTAGAGTATCTTTATTGAGGTATTATTGACATATAAAAAACTACTGGCCATATTTAATGTATATAACTTTAGTGACTTTGGAGTTGACACTGTGAAACTATCACCATAATCTATACCATAAACACATCCAACATTGCCAAAACTTTCCTCCTGCTCTATTTATTTACTTATGATGACAAGAACACTTAGTATAAAATTTGCCTGTTTAGAAAATTAAGTATATAATATAGTATTTTTAGCTGTAGGCACTATGCTGAATAGTAGATCTCTAAGTCTTACTCATCTTGTATAATTGAAACTACTTTTTGATTAATAACTCTTGGCCCCTTGCCACCACCAGCCCCTGATAACCAGTATTCTACTCTGTGATTCTGAGTTTGACTACTTTATTCCTTATATAAGTGGCATCATGTAGTATTTGTCCTTCTGTGTCCAGCTGATTTCATTTAGCATAATGTCCTCCAGGTTCATCCAGTTGCAGATAGCAGAAGTTTCTTCCTTTTAAAGACTGAATAATGTCCTATTATACACATATATACACCACATTTTTTAATCTATTCATCTGTGGGTAGACATTGAGGTTGCTTTTATGTTTTGCTATTGTGAACAATGTTGCAGTGAATACAAGAGTGCAGCTATCTCTTTGAGATTCTGATTTCAGTTCCTTTGGATATATACTCAGAAGTGGGATTGTTGTATCATATGGTGGTTTTGTTTTTTATTTTTTTGAGGGGACTCCACGCTGTTTTCCATGGTGGCTGCATCAATTTATATTTACATCAACAGTGTACATCCTCACCAAAAATTGTTTCTCTATATCCTCACTAATATTTGTTTTCTATTATATTTTTTGGTAATAGACATCCAAATAGATGTGAGGTGATATCTTATTGTAGTTTTAATTTGTATTTCTCTGATGATTAGTGATACTGAGTACCTTTTCATGTGTTTCTTGGCCATTTTTACATCTTTTTTTGAGAATAAACAAATTTGATAAAGTTGCAAGATATAAAATCAAAGTATAAAGATCTGTTATGTTTCTATACACTAATAATGAACCATCTGAAAAGGAAATCAAGAAGACAATCCCATTTACTTTAACTTTAAAAACAGTAAGATGCTTAGGAATAAACTCAACCAAGGAAGTGAATCACTTGTATAGCCCAAACTATAAAACATTGATAAAAGAATTTTAAAAACCTCACAAATAAATGGAACGATACCTCATATTTGTGTATTGAAAGAATTAGTATTGATAAAAGATTCATACTATCCAGAATGATATCTGGATTCAATGAAAAATCCCAATGGTATTTTTTATAGAAATAGAAAATCTTAAAATTCATATAGAACCGCAAAAGACCATGAATAGTCAAAACAATTTTAAACAAGAATAACAGAGCTGAAGGCATCACACTTCCTGAATTCAAAATGTTACACAGCTGATGGCTAATGATGTTGAACATTTTTTCATGTGTCTGCTAGCCATTTTTATGTCTTCCTTGGAGAAGTGTCTCTTCATGTCCTCTGCCCTTTTTTTGACCTGATTATTTATTTTCTAGGTGTTGGGTTTGAGAAATTCTTTGTGGATCTGAGATATCAGCTCCTTATCTGTAGTGTCATTTACAAATATCTTCTCCCATTCCATGGGTTTCCTCTTCAACATCATTAGCCATCAGAGAAATGCAAATCAAAACCAATGAAATGGGATGAAACCAGAAAGGAAGATGAACCATAACAGACTCTTAATCTCAGGAAACAAACTGAGTTGGGGGGGGGTCCTGTGGTGAGTGTTTGACTGGTGAATCACAGACCTGTACCCCTGAAACAAATAATACTTTATGTGTTAATAAAAAAGAAATACATTGAGATACCACCTTACCCCAGTTAGAATGAAAAAATTGACAAGGCAAGAAACAACAAATTTTAGAGAGGTTGTGGAGAAAGGTGAGCCCTCTTACATGTTGGTGGGAATGCAAGGAGGTGCAGCCACTTTGGAAAATAGTGTGGATGTTCCTCAAACAGTTAAAAATAGAGCTTCCAACAGAAAAGGAAGCAAGATGGCAGAAGAGTAGGAGACTGAAATATCATCAGGTCCTAGGAATTAAACTAGATAATTATCAAACCATTCTGAACACCTATAAACTCAACAGGAGATAGAACAGAAGAAGAGCAGCAATTCTAACAACAGAAAATTGAACACTTCCCAGAAGGTAGGACCTGTGGAGAAATGAATCTGAAGTGATGGGAAGATAGACCTCCGGGGGAGGAGCCAGCTCCTGGCAAGTGGTACAGCAGCGGAGCACAAAATCAGAACTTTTAGAAGTCAGCTCCACTGAGGGATGTTGCTCCAGAGGTTAAGTGGGAGGTGGAGCCCTCATGGGGACAGTGCAGTCTCAGGAAAAGCGGAGTCACAGAAAGACTTGGGGTGTCTGATTGTGGCAGAGCTCCCAGGTATCAGAATGGGGAAGCCAGCTGCACAGATGGAGTCAAGAAGGGGGAATCTCAGCTCAGGGTGACCTTAAACCATGATCCAAGGCACAGTCAGACCACTGCTTTTTGAGCAGGGACCCTACAAGTGGCAGATCTAGAGAGACCCCCTCCTTCCTCCTCTGGGAGGAGCAGTGTGAGAATGTGCTAAAGGAATCTGCTGGGTTCGGAGACTCTAAACAGGACCATGAGCCAGAGACAGAAATGCTCAGTCACAGGCTGGGAAGCACAGAGTGTGGCTGGAGACCAGGATGATGGGAAGGATTCACTACTTTTCTTTGAGAGTGCACTGAGTAGTGGGGCCCTTAGCTCTCAGCATCTAAGGGGTTGGAGATTTGGAGGCCACCATCCTCATTCTCAACCTCCAAAGATGTATGGAAAGTGTTCAGGGAACAAAAGCTCCTAATAACAAACCAGAGCAGATTGCTTAGCCTGGCCCTTGGCAAAGGTGGTACAATTTCACCTCAGGCAAAGGCACTTGAGAATCACAGCAAGAGGCCCCTCCCCCAGAAGATCAGCCAGAACATCCAGCCAAGACCAAGTTCACTAATTAATGAGAACAGCAAAACTCCAGAGCTAAGGAAAAGCAACACATAGAATTCATGGTTTTCCCCCATGATCCTTTAGTCTTTCAAAGTTAAATTTTTTTAATTTTATTTTTTTCTTTTTCTATTTTTTTAACTTTTCCTCTTTACTATTTTAATGTTTGTAACTGTTTTATCTTATCAATACCTTTTAAAAATCTTTTAAAATTTTCACTGTTATAGTCATATTTTATCCATTGATTGTATTTAACCTCATTTTTTGTATACATATAGGATTTTTTTTTTCATTAACATTTTGGGATACAATCTCCTCTAATAGATTAAAATATGCCCTAAATCTAGTGCATGGATTTGTTCTAGTCTCCAGCTTGATCACATTCTTTCCTCTATTTTATTTTTTTTTTTTTTGCTTTTTTCCAACCAACTTCTTATCAATTTTTTTTAGAATCTGTTTAAATTTTCATATTTATAGCCATATTACATCCTTTTATCTTGTTTACCCTTATTTTTGTGTATATTTATAAATTTTTCTTTCTTTAAAATTTTGGGAGGTAGTTTCTTTTAAAGACCAGAATATACCCAAAATCAAGTGGGTGGATCCATTCTATTCACTAGTCCTGTGTGTGTGTGTGTGTGTGTATTCAGTCTTTTTTTTTTAATCTTTTCCCATTTTATTCTCTCCTGGTTTTGTGTCTCTTCTGATTTGATTATCATATATTTTTCTGGAGTCTTTGCCACCCTTTTATTACTTTGTTCTCTCATTCATTTATTCTTATCTGGATATAATGACAAGATGGAAAAACTCCCCACACACACACACACAAAGAACAAGAGGCAGTACCAATGGCTAGGGACCTAATCAATACAGACATTAGTAATATGTCAGAAACTAGAGTTCAGAATGACGGATATCAAGGTGCTAGTTGAGCTTGAAAAAACATGGAAGATATTAGAGTATCCCTTTCTGAAGAAATAAAATCCCTTTCTGGAGAAATAAAAGAACAAAAATCTAATCAAGTTGAAATAAAAAAAGTTATTAATGAGGAGCAATAAAAAATGGAGGCTCTTACTGCTATGATAAATGAGTCAGAAGAGAGAATTAGTGATATAAAAGACCAAATGATGGGGGTGCCTGGGTGGCTCCGTCATTAAACATCTGCCTTCAGCTCAGGTCATGATCCAGGGTCCTGGAATTGAGCCTGGCTCAGCAGGAAGCCTGCTTGTCCCTCTCTCACTCCCTCTTCTTGTGTTCCCTTTCTCTCTGTGTCTCTCTCTGTAAAATAAATAAATAAAATCTTTTTAATATAAGAAGACAAATTGATGGAGAATAAAGTAGCTGATCAAAAGAGAGACAAACACTGGACCACGAAGGGAGAATTCAAAAGATAAGTGATACCATAAGATGTAACAATATGAGAATAATTCGATCCCAGAAGAAGAAGAAAGAGAGGGGATGAAGGTATATTGGAACAAATTATAGTAAAGAATTTCCCTAATATGGTAAAGGGAACAAGCATCAAAATACAGGAGGCACAGAGAACCCCCCTCAACATCAACAAAAATAGGTCCATACCTCGCCATCTAATAGTAAAACTTACAAGTCTTAGTGAAAAAGAGAAAATCCTGAAAGCAGCTCGGGACAAGAGGTCCATAACATACAATGGTATAAATATTAGATTGACAGCAGACCTATCCACAGAGATCTGGCAGGCCAGAAAGGACTGGCATGACACATTTAGAGCACTAAATGAGAAAATATGCAGCCGAGAATACTATATCCAGCTAGGCTCTCACTGAAAATAGAAGGAGAGATAAAAAGCTTCCAGGAAAAACAAAAACTAAAAGAATTTGCAAACACCAAACCAGCCCTACAGGAAATATTGAAATGGGTCCTCTAAGCAAAGAGAGAGCCTAAAAGAAAGACCACAAAGGAACAGAGACAATATATAATAACAGCCACGTTACAGGCAATGCAATGGCACTAAATTCATATCTTTCAAAAGTTACCCTGAAAGTAAATGGGCTAAATGCCCCAATCAGGGTGTCAGAATGGATAAAAAATAGATTTAAAAATGGATTAAAAAAAAACAAGACCCATATATATGCTGTCTACAAGAAATTCATTTTAGACCCAAAGACACTTCCAGATTGAAAGTGAGGAGGTGGGAAACAATTTACCATGCTAATGGACATCAGAAGAAAGCTGGGGTGGCAACCCTTATATCAGATCAATTAGATTTTAAGTCAAAGACTATAATAAGAGATGAGGAAGAACACTGTATCATACTTAAAGTGTCTATCCAACAAGAAGATCTAACAATTTTAAATATCTAAGCCCCTAACATAGGATCAGCCAATTATATAAACCAATTAATAACAAAATCAAAGAAGTACATCCACAATAATACAATAATAGCAGGGAACTTTAAAACCCCCTCACTGAAATGGACAGATCATCTAAGCAAATGTTCAACAAGGAAATAAAGGCTTTCAATGATGCACTGGACCAGATGGACATCACAGATATATTCAGAACATTCCATCCCAAAGCAACAGAATCCACATTCTTCTCTAGTGCACATGGGACATTCTCCAGAATAGATCACATCCTGGGTCACAAATCAGGTCTCAACCAGTACCAAAAAAATTGGGATCATTCCCTGCATATTTTCAGACCACAATGCTCTGAAACTCAGGGAACTCAGTTTCAAGAGGAAAGGTAGAAAGAATTAAAATACATGGAGGTTAAAGAGCATCCTACTAAGGAATGAATGGGTCAACCAGGAAATTAAAGAAGAATTTAAAAGAAATCATGGAAACAAATGAAAATGAAAACACAACTGTACAAAATCTTTGGGACACAGCAAAGGCAGTCCTGAGAGGAAAGTATATAGGAATAGAAGCCTTTCTCAAGAAACAAGAAAGGTTTCAAGTATATAACATAAACCTACACCTAAAGGAGCTGGAGAAAGAACAGCAAAAAAAGTCTAAACTGAGCACAAGAGACATAATAAAGATCAGAGCAGCAATCAATGAAATAAAATTGGAACACTGAAAAAATAAAATAAAGTTAAAAAAAAGAAATCAATGAAATAGAAACCAAAATAACAGTAGAACAAATCAACAAAACTAGGAGCTGGTTCTTTGAAAGAATTAATAATATTGATAAACCCCTAGCCAGACTTATCAAAAAGAAAAGAGAAATTACCCAAATCAATAAAATCATGAATGAAAGGGGAGAGATCACAACCAACACTAAAGAAATACAAACAATTATGAGAACATATTATGAGCAACTATATGCCAGCACATTTGACAATCTGGAAGAAATGGATTAATTCCTAGGGACATATAAACTACCAAAACTGAAGCAGGAAGAAATAGAAAACCCAAACAGACCCATAACCAGTAAGGAGATTAAAGCAGTAATCAAAAATCTCCCAACAAACAAGAGCCCAGAGCCAGATGGCTTCCCAGGGGAATTATACCAAACATTTAAAGAAGAATTAATACCTATCCTCCTGAAACTTTTCCAAAAAATAGAAATGAAAGGAAAACTTCCAAGTTCACTTTATGAGGCCAGCATTACCTTGATCCCCAAACCAGACAAAGACCCCATCAAAAAGGAGAATTACAGACCAATATCCTTGATGAACACGGATGCAAAAATTCTCACCAAAATACTAGGCAATAGGATCCAAAAGTACATTAACCATGACTAAGTGGGATTTATTCCTGGGCTGCAAGGTTGGTTCAACATCCACAAATCAATTAATGTGATGCAATACATTAATAAAAGAAAGAATAAGAACCATATGGTACTCTTAATAGATTCTGAAAAAAAAATTTGACAAAGTATAACATCCTTTTTATAAAAAAAATTTTTATTTATTTTTTAAATTTCTTTTCAGTGTTCCAGAATTTATTGTTTATGCACCACACCCAGTGCTCCACGCAACACCTGCCCTCCATAATACCCAGCACCAGGCTTCAAAGTGTAGTGGTAAAGGGCACATACCTCAATATCATCAAAGCCATCAATGAAAAACCCACAGTAAATATCATTCTCAATGGGGAAAAACTGAGAGCTTTTCCCCTAAGGACAGGAACATGGCAGGGATGTCCACTAACACCTCTGCTATGCTACATAGTACTAGAAGTCCTAGCCTCGGCACTCAGACAACAAAAAGAAATAAAAGTCATCTGAATCAGCAAAGCAGAAGTCAAACTCTCACTCTTTGCACTCTTTCCACTTTATGTGGAAAACCCAAAAGACTCAACTCCAAAACTGTTAGAACTCACACAGGAATTCAGTAAAGTGTCAGGATATAAAATCAATGCTCAGAAACCAGTTGCATTTCTATATACCAACAGCAAGACAGAAGACAGAGAAATTAAGGAGTTGATCCCACTTAAAATTGCACCCCAAACCATAAGATACCTAGGTATAAATCTAATGAAAGAGACAAAGAATCTGTACTCAGAAAAGTATAAAGTACTCATGAAAGAAATTGAGGAAGACACAAAGAAATGGAAAAACATTCCATGCTCATGGATTGGAAAAACAAATATTGTGAAAATGTCTATGCTATGTAAAGCAATATACACATTTAATGCAATCCTTATGAAAACATCATCAGTTTTTTTTTCTCAAAGGAATGGAACAAATAATCCTAGAATTTGTATGGAACCTGAAGAGACACCAAATAGCCAGAGGAATGTTGAAAAAGAAAACCAAAGTTGGCAGCATCACAATTCCAGATTTCAAGCTCTATTACAAAACTGTCATCACCAAGACAGCATGGTACTGGCACAAATCAGACACATAGATCAATGGAACAGAATAGAGAGCCCAGAAATGGACCCTCAACTCTATGGTCAACTAATCTTCGACAA
Organism: Mustela putorius furo; assembly: GCF_011764305.1. Taxonomy (NCBI): domain Eukaryota; kingdom Metazoa; phylum Chordata; class Mammalia; order Carnivora; family Mustelidae; genus Mustela; species Mustela putorius. Next base: position 3,088,755 of record NW_025422048.1, on the reverse strand, counting down.
AGCAGGAAGGAATGTCCAATGGAAAAAAGACAGCCTCTTCAATAAATGGTGTTGTGAAAATTGGACAGCCACATGCAGAAGAACGAAACTGGAGCATTTCCTTACACCCCACACAAAAATAGACTCAAAGATTCAACAATTATGTATATTTTTCAGTGCTCATCAAGACAAGTGTACTCTTAATCCCCTTAACTTATTTCACCCCTCTCCCTACCCACCTCTCCTCTTGCAACCACCAGTTTGCTCTGTATAGCTAAGAGTCTGGGTTTTTTTGTGTGTATCTTTTTTTTTTCTTTGTTTATTTTTTTGTTTCTAAATAACACACGTGAGTGAAGTCATAAGGTATTCATCTTTCTCTGACTGACTTTATTTCACTTAACGTTATACTTTCTAGCTCCATCTGTATTGCTGCAAATGGAAAGACTTCATTCTTTTTTATGGCTAAGTAATAATCTGGTGTGTGTGTGTGTGTGTGTGTATAGTCAGATGATTTTTGACATGGGTGTCTAGAATACACAATGGGGAAAGGATAGTCTCTTTAATAAATGTTATTGGGTAAACTGGACAACTACATGCAAAAAATGAAATTGGACTTTTATCTTATACCATACACACAAATCAACTTACAATGGATTAAAGACTTGAAACTGTAAAACTCCTAGAAGAAAGTAGAGGGAAAATGTTTATTGACATGGGCTTTAGTGATGGTTTATTAGATATAACACCAAAACAATAGGCAACAAAAGCAAAAATAGAAAAGTAGGATTACATTGAACTAAAAGGTTTTTGTGCCACAAAGGAAACAATCAAAATGAAAAGGCAAATTATTTGCAAATAATATATCTGATATAGAGTGATTTAAAAATGCAAACAACTTTAACAGTATGCTTTTCAAACCTTCCATGGCTGTTTACTACAGATAATAAAATTCACTTCTTATCTTGACCTCCAAGATTCTGAGTTACCTAGCTTCACCTATTACTCCAACCTCATCTGAGTCCAATCTCTTGTCATTCCTCATGTACCAGCCCCATGGGCCTTTCCCCTTCTTTTTCCTTAAACATATCAAACTCGGTCTATATTTAGGGCTTTGGAGCTTACTTTTCTACTTGCTTGAAAAACTCTACCTCTCAGATCACTATATGACTGACTCCTTCTTGCTAATTACTCTCCACTCAATTGTTATTTCCTTAGAGAGACCCTCTCTGAACTAGCCAACCTAAAGTAGGGTTATGAGCACAATGCTTTGACTTTCTTCCTTATGACTCATCACTCTGAGTTATCTCTGTATGTGTATTTGTTTACTTGCTTATTGTGCATCTTTTTTTACTTAAATGTAAGCTCCACAGGGCCAAGACATTATCTAGCTTGACCTTCACTGTATTTCTAGTGCCTGACACTCAGCAGGCACTCAGGAAATGTTTGGGAAGTGAATGAATGAATGAATTAATGATGCATAGAAATAATCCAGGGAAAGGTAATTATGAGGAAGGCAAACCTATCCAGTCTCCTAGGCAGAGGTAGACACCCTGGTCTGTTATCCCTCCTGCTATGATCATATGTTATGATGTACTTGCTACAAGGCCAACTTCTCTCAATAGATGTTAAACTCAATGAGGGCCAGGATCACTCCTGTCTTATTCATCACTGTATGCTTTGTATCTCAGTTTGTCTGGTACATAGGTGGTTTTCAATAATTTTTTGTTGGTTCACTGAATGATTAAATCTCTCCTTCTCAATTAATGGAACATAGATGGAATGAAACCCAACACATCTATCTTTCATAAATGGGAAAGTTGAGACTCAGGGATATTTATCCACCATCACACCTGAGTCAGGCCATAATGCAGGTCTTAGCAGCAGAACTCTTTTCCTGTAAATGATTCAAAAGTTGGCTCAACTAAGATAGCTTTTCAAAGGTGAGCAGCTAAGAAAACAGAAGGCGAATCCATCATTTTTGCTTGGAAATGAAGGGAATCTTGTTATAGAGGTAAAGGGCATAGTCAAAGAAATGCCACATCTTCTAGGACAAGATTCGCCTGGACAAGATAGAGGAATAGAGCAGCTATGTTGAGGCCTGGTATGCACCTGCCAACACTAATAGTATTCAGGTTATATTTCTACTCTTCGAGTGCATCCCCTTCCCAGAAACACCAGCCATATGCCCCTATCTTGTAGCAGGTGTTCTTACCAGCTTTTGATGGAAGGGATTACTGGCAACATCAATGTTTTCTGAGAAAGCCTTGCAGAGTTCTTAAGAAGATGTTAAGTAGACACAATTTAGAGTCAAACAGATCTAGATTTGAATCCTGTATTTTCTACTTACAAAATGACTGTAGCCAAGAGATTCACCTTTCTAAACCTCAGATGCCTCCTCTATAATTTGTGTATAGTAAGAATAAGATTTCCTATGCAGGGCTTTGTGAGAATTAGGTGAGATCATATGAGTAACTGGTAAACTGTGCAGCTCTGTGTTCATGCTTTTCTTGTATCTTTAAAAGATACCCTGTTTGCATTTAATGATTGCTTATGTTCTTTGAGGACAAAATTTTCTTTTTTTTTTTAATTTTTATTTATTTATTTATTTGACAGACAGAGATCACAAGTAGGCAGAGAGGCAGGCAGAGAGAGAGGGGGAAGCAGGCTCCCCACTGAGCAGAGAGCCCGATGTGGGGCTTGATCCCAGGACCCTGAGATCACGACCTGAGCCAAAGGCAGAGGCCCAACCCACTGAGCCACCCAGACGGCCCAGGAGAAAACTTTTTATTTCATCCCTGAGCATCTCATTTGTGCCCAGTACAGAGCAGGGCAGAGAGTGTGTGCCAGTGCAGGCTGTGACCCTGTCTGGGATATAAGACTCAAGGGAAATAGGAAGAGCTGTTGCCAACAGGTTGGCACACTTGGGTCTTTATGTGAATGTAGTTGAAGTAGTGGGTAGCATGCCTAACTCTAAGGGGATAGGCAGACTAAGCTTCCGTCCAGGCAGAATGGTTTGTGATAATGCAGTTTGCCTTATGGAAGTTACAGTACATGAAAGTAAACCCAATGCTGAACCCAGAGCTTCCCAGAATACATCCAGAGGTGGTGACATGTAGTTACTTACCCCTGTCCCAACCTAAGTCAATTCTAAGAACCTAGCTTACTAGCCATAAACCTAATAGGAATGGAGCCAGGCCAGAAAGTCATGGCTCTTGTGTTTTTAGCTGCTGGTAGGAAGTCTGTGGATTGGTAATCTGAAGGGTGGGCAGGGAATAGACAAGACTGAAACAAAGCAGGTTGTGGAGAAAGGGTTGATTTAGATCACTGTTAGATTAAAGATCTTGCATAGGAAGGGAGCCAGGAGCAAAGCCTGCTCCTTGGCTGCAGCCTGAGCTACAAATTACCACCCAAACAACTTAGAGTCACTCAAAATACAAGACTGCAATGGATTCAAAAGCTGTTTCTTTTTTGCCTGAAGTAGAGGCAAGTTTGCCTTTGGAGAAGAAACTCATTTCATTGGAAGCATCATTCTGAGCAGCTATATTGATTATGCCCATAGCAAATATTGATATAAGGTAAACCTCGAACCAGCACCCAGGTTTTTGTGGCCTCCTCATCTATCACAAGCCTCAGCCACTCTACAGCCATGCCTATGAGGAAGTATAGAGAAAGCTATTCACTGGCACAGTTAAGTTGGGGAGAAGACAGCCATCAAATATGGTAATGCCTAGTAATTGACTTTAAATTTGGTACCCGGCAAGACTTTATTCTATTACTTATTCCTTCTCTTCTGCCTTTATCTCCCTTGAATTTTCATTCCTGCCCAATGACTGTTCTAACCTTCTCCTTTTTACCACCAAATTTTTGAAAGAAGTGGTCTGTTTTCATTCTTTATTTTTTATATTTTATTTTATATTTTAAAAATTTCATTTTATTTTTTTAGTGTGCCAATATTCATTGTTTATGTTCGTCTTCTTTCTTGAAGGCATAGCAATAAAGTTACCACTGCCAGCACCACCACCACTCTATCTGGATATCCAACAAGCAGTTTAAATCCCACATGGTTAAAAATTGATCTCCTGCACACTTCCAGTGTTCCAGTCTCAGTTAATTCTGTATTTAGCACTCAGTTGGCCAAACTAAAATGTGGGTGTCATCCTTTACCTACCTCTCCCTTGCCTCATGCCATCTCTCATCCCCTGCTACTTAATTGCTCTCAAGATAGACAAAAATGCTTAATATGGTCTACAAATCTTTGCATGTTCTGACCCCTGTCTGTCAGTTCCATTGTAGTTTGTACCATATTCTCCTTTGATCATGCTATTTAAATTATAATGATTTTATTTCTGTTCCTTGAACACACCATTGCTTCCGTATCTGGCCTCAAGTCCCCCTTAGACCATGTACTTCTTTTTTAGAGAACTTTTAGAAACATTAAAAAACTTTATTTCTTAGAACAGTTTTACATTTACAGAAAAATTGAGCAGATAGTACAGAGAGTTCCCATATACCTCTATGCTGAACACAGTTTTTCCTGTTATTAACATCTTACATTGGTATGGAATTTTCATTGCAATAATGAACTAATATTTATTCAGATTTTCTTATTTTTTAACTAATGTCCTTTTTGTGTTCCAAAATACTATACTATATTTCGTTGTCTAAATATATGTCTCCATAGACTTTTCCTGGTTGGACTATTTCTCAGACTTTCCTTGTTTTTGGTGACTTTGGTTAACGTTTTGAGGAGGATTTATCCAGTATTTTGTAGAAAGCCCAAACATTTAGATTTGTCTGATGTTTTCTCATGATTAGACAGGAGTTATGATATTTGGGAGCAAAATTTCAGAAGTAAAATAACATTTTCATTACATCATATCAAGGCAACACACTATCTACCCAATTTATGATAGCTGAGGTTGACCTTGATCACCTGGCTAAAGTAGTGCTTGTTAGGATTCTAAATTTTAAAATGATTGTTCTCCCTCTGCTTTTCATACTGTCCTCTTTGTAAAGACATCAATATGTGCAACCTTCACTTAGGGAGTGAAGGTTCTTTTCTTTTAGTATCTATACAATTTATTTGTAATTCCTGTGCATGAGAGGCTATCTCTTATCCCCTATCTATTAACTTATTCAGTCAGTTATTTATATCGCTATGGACTCATGAATATTTACTTTATACTTTGGGTTAAATTCCAATATTATTTTATTTTGTTGCTTAAATTATTCCAGCTTTGGCCATTGAGAAGTATTTCTGTTGGCTCCTGTGTCATTTTGACATGTTCCATCATAGTGGGATTTTGTTGTTTCGTTTTCAGCACTTCTTTTTTAAAGGGTAAAATTAATATTTTGTTGTCACTTATAATAAGATGGCAGTTGAGTATATGGTGTTCATATTTGACCTTTCCTTTTTGTAAATAAACAAAATGATAAATTTTAAATAGCCAATGGCTCGTTACATTTTCAGAGAACGTAATTAGGTTAATTCATTATTGGTGGCTTCAACTTTTCCCTCATTAGCACCAGAAAATTCACTCACATTTTTCCCCTTAAAAAAAAAACTGGGGGGCACCTGGGTGTCTCAGTGGGTTAAGCCTCTGCCTTCGGCTCGGGTCATGGTCCCAGGGTCCTGGGATCGAGCCCCACATCCAGCTCTCTGCTCAGTAAGGAGCCTGCTTCCTCCTCTCTTTCTGCCTGCTGCTCTGCCTATTTCTGATCTCTCTCTCTATCAAATAAATAAATAAAATCTTAAAAAAAAACCTGGAAGGGTGGGGTGCCTGGGTGGCTCAGTGGGTTAAGCATCTGACTCTTGATTTTGGCTCAGGTCATGATCTCAAGGTTGTGAAATGGAGCCCTGTGACAAGCCCTGTGCTGAGTGTGGAGTCTGTGTTAAGATACTATCTTTCCCTCTGCCCCTACCCCACCCCCTCCCTCTTTAAAAACAAAACAAAACAACAGAAAACTGGAAGGTTGGCATGCATTTGACGTCACATTCTGAAGCAGCATCCTGACAGTCATACACATCTACTTCAAGGGATACCACGTTGGAATACTTCTGAGAGAGAGAATGAAAGAAAGGCTTTGCAAGGCTCATACCATGTGGCTGAGATGTCAACTACAACTACTCTTGCACTGTTCAAGGCTTATGGAAAATCATACTTGCTCTTTATTGGCTTCACCACTTTGGCAGTTGGAGTCCGCCAAATAATGGTAAGGACCGATGAATGTGGATCCAAAAATGCCAGACAGATCTTGCAAAGCATACAGCCTGCCTTCTCTTTATAGAAACTAGCACTTATTTAAAAAAAACTTATTTATGTATTTGACTTTTTATTTGAATATAGCTGACACACAAACAGATGGTTGCCAGAGGAAAGGGGGCCTAGAGGATGGACAAAATGGGTGAAGAGATGTGGCAGATACCCACTTCAAGTTATGAAATGAATAAGCCACAGGAAGAAGAGGCACAGCATTGGGAATATAGTCAATAACATTGTTAGGGTGTTTTGTAGGGACTGATGGTAGCTACACTTGTGCTGACCACAGTATAACATACAGACTTGCTGAAACACTATGTTGTACACCCGAAGCCAAATGCTTTTGGCATTTTTTTATTTTCTGATCCTACAAGATACTTGGCTTATCTTGTATATTACTTACCCCAGTCCTAGAAGCAGCTGTTTCTCCAAGGATTTCTTGGTTCCTTTTATTGGAGAAAGGTATTAGGAACCAAGATCTAGGTGCTAGGTGTGCTTGCTGTAGTATACTTTTATTAGTTGCAATTTTACATCTGTTTGTTTGATTATTTAATGAATGTCTTTCTCATCCACAAGGTGTTCTAGTACAGTTGGGACTGAGTATGCTTTCGCTTCTATTATGTTCCCAGTGCAAAGCACAGGCTCTGTCACATAATATGCATTTAATAAATACTTTCTAGATGAAAGAGTGTTTATATTTCATGGAAATGTCATCCTTATTTTCATCCAGGACAGATATATCAGAGTAATCTAAGTCTCCATCATCCTTTTCAGTCTTCATTTCCAATCATTAAGTCCTGATAATTTCTAGAATGCATTTTCTAATTTTCACTTTAGCACTGCATTGATTCAAGTGCTTATTTCTTATCTACAGACAACAATAGCATCCCATGTAGTATCCATACTTCCAGTTCAATCTATACTTCATATTGGTAGAAACGAACAAACTCCTTCTAGAATTTATATGAGGGGCGCCTGCGTGGCTCAGTGGGTTGCAGCCTCTGCCTTTCGCTCAGGTCATGATCCCAGGATCCTGGGATCGAGCCCCACATCAGGCTCTCTGCTCAGCAGAGAGCCTGCTTCCTCCTCTCTCTGCCTACTTGTGATCTCTGTCTGTCATATAAATAAATAAAATCTTTAAAAAGAGAATATGAAGGACATGGAAAATGTGAAGCAATACTGAAAAATATAAGCAAAGTTGAAGGATTAACCTTTACCTGACTTCAAGCTTTTCTCTAAAGCTATATTAATCAAGATAGTGTGTTACTGGCATAAGTATTGACAAATATAACACTGTGACAGAATAAAGATCTCAGAATAGACTCACGTTTATACAGTCATTTTATTTTTAACAAAGGTGCCAAAGCAACATAATGAAAAAGGAAAAATGTTTTTAACAAAAGGAATTTAAGTAACTGTTCATCCATACGAACAAATGAACTTTGAACCTAGCCTCATACCATACACAAAAACTAATTTAGCATGGATCAGGGACCGACACATACAGTGAAATGACATAAACCTTTTAAAGGAAATTATAGGAGAATATTTTTTCCACTTGGAAGTAGTCAGTTTCTTAGACAGGATATAGAAACCAGAAACAATGAGAGAAATTAATAGATTGGACTTCATAAAATTTTAAAACTTCTGTTTATCAAATGACACCGCTAACAAAATGAATGGGCAAAATGTATACTGGAGGAAATTATTTTTAAAAACTTATATTTGATAAGGGACTGGAATTCAGGATATGTAAAGAGCTTCTATAACTCTATAATAAAAAGACAAACAAAAATGGGCAAAAACGGGGGGAGGAGTCAAGATGGCAGAGAAGTAGCAGGCTGAGACTACATCAGGTAGCAGGAGATCAGCTAGATAGCTTATCAAAACATTGCAAACACCTGCAAATCCAATGAGAGATTGAAGAGAAGAAGAACAGCAATTCTAGAAACAGAAAATCGAACACTTTGTGAAAGGTAGGACCAGTGGAGAAGTGAATCCAAAGTGACGGGAAGATAGACCGCGGGGGGAGTGGCCGGCAAACGGCAGAGCAATGGAGCACAAAATCAGACTTTTAAAAGTCTGCTCCACTGAGGGACATAGCTCCTGAGGCTAAACCGGGGTGAAGCTCACGCAGGGCCAGCAGGGCCCTATGTCCCACAGGGTCACAGAAGGATTGGAGGTGTCTGAGTGTTACAGAGCTCACAGGTATTAGACTGGGGAAGCTGGCTACAGAGACAGAACCGAGGAGTGAGCTCTCAGCTCGGGATTACCTTGAATCGGTCGCAGGCTGGGTGAGCTCGGAGTGCGGCCAAAGGCCAGGGAGATGGGAGTAATTGGGCTCTTTTCTCTGAGGGTGCACTGAGGGGTTGGGTCCCGAGCTCTAAGCTCCTCTGGGCCGGAGACTGGGAGGCTGCCATTTTCATTCCCATCCTCCGGAACTCTACGGAAAGCATTCAGGGAACAAAAGCTCCCCAAAGCGAACCCAAGCAGATTATTCAGCCCGGCCCCTGGTAAGGACAGGGCAATTCTGCCTCAGGCAAAGACACTTGAGAATCACTACAACAGGCCCCTCCCCCAGAAGATCAACAAAAAATCCAGCCAAGGATTTTGGCTCCCACTTACCAAGGGGAGCAGCAGAATTCCAGTGGAAGAGAAAGCAAAGCACAGAACCCATGACTTTATCCACATGATTCTTTAGACTTGTGGTTAATTTAATTTTTTTAAATTTAGTTTTTTTTTCTTCTGCCATTTTTTTTAACTTTTACCCTTTTCTTTCTTAATGTTTTTTAAACTAGTTTATCTAATATATATATTCTTCTTTTCTATATTTTTTCCTTATTTGTTTTCTTTTTAAAAAATTTTTTTTCCTGAACTTCTTTTTATCCCCTTTCTCCCTCCCACGATTTGGGGTTTCTTCTGACTTGGTTAAAGCGCATTTTCCTGGGGGCTTTGCCACCCTCTCAGTATTTTATTTGCTCCTTCATATACTCTTATCTGGACAAAATGCCAAGGTGGAAAAACTCACCACAAAAAAAAGAACAAGAGGCAGTACTGAAGGCTAGGGATCTAATCAATACAGACATTGGTAATATGTCAGATCTAGAGTTCAGAATGACGATTCTCAAGGTTCTATCTGGGCTCAAAAATGGCATGGAAGATATTAGAGAAACCCTCTTGGGAAGATAAAAGCCCTTTCTGGAGAAATAAAAGAACTAAAATCTAACCAAGTTAAAATTAAAAAAGCTATTAATGAGGTGCAATAAAAAATGGAGGCTCTTACTATTAGGATAAATGAGGCAGAAGGAAGAATTAGTGATATAGAAGACCAAATGACAGAGAATAAAGAAGCTGAGCAAAAGAGGGACAAACAGCTACTGGACCACGAGGGGAGAATTCGAGAGATAAGTGATACAATAAGATGAAATTAGAATAATTAGAGTAATTAGAATTAGAATTAGAATTAAATTAGAATTAGAATAATTGGGATTCCAGAAGAAGAAGAAAGAGAGAGGGGAGCAGAAGATATATTAGAGAGAATTATTGTAGAGAATTTCCCTAATATGGCAAAGGGAACAAGCATCAAAATTCAGGAGGTACAGAGAACCCCCCGCAAAATCAACAAGAATAGGTCCACACCCCATCACCTAATAGTAAAATTTACAAGTCTTAGCGACAAAGAGAAAATCCTGAAAGCAGCACAGGAAAAGAAGTCTGTAACATACAAGGGTAAAAATATTAGATTGGCAGTGGACTTATCCACAGAGACCTGGCAGGCCAGAAAGAGCTGGCATGATATATTCAGAGCACTAAACGAGAAAAACATGCAGCCAAGAATACTATATCCAGCTAGGCTATCATTGAAAATAAAAGGAGAGATAAAAAGCTTCCAGGACAAACAAAAACTGAAAGAATTTGCAAACACCAAACCAGCTCTACAGGAAATATTGAAAGGGGTCCTCTAACCAAAGAGAGAGCCTAAAAGTAGTAGATTGGAAAGGAACAGAGACAATATACAGTAACAGTCACCTTACAGGCGATACAATGGCACTAAATTCATATCTTTCACAAGTTACCCTGAATGTTAATGGGCTAAGTGCCCCAATAAAAAGACACATTGTATCAGAATGGATTAAAAAAAATCAAAACCCATCAATATATTGCCTACAAAAACACATTTTAGATCCTAAGACACCTCCAGATTTAGTGAGGGGGTGGAAAACAATTTACCATGCTAATGGACATCAGAAGAAAGCTGGGATAGCAATTTTTATATCAGGTAAATTAGATTTTAAGCCAAAGATTATAATAAGAGATGAGGAAGGCCACTATATCATACTCAAAGGGTCTGTCCAACAAGAAGATCTAACAATTTTAAATATCTATGCCCCTAACATGGGAGCAGCCAACTATATAAACCAATTAATAACAAAATCAAAGAAACACATAGACAATAATACAATAATATTAGGGGACTTTAACAGTCCTCTCACTGAAATAGATCATCCAAGCAAAAGATCAACAAGGAAATAAAGGCCTTAAATGACACACTGGACCAGATGGACATCACAGATATATTCAGAACATTTCATCCCAAAGCAACAGAATGCACATTCTTCTCTAGGGCACATGGAACATTCTCCAGAAGAGATCACATCCTGGTCCTAAATCAGATCTCAACCGGTATGAAAAGATTGGGACCATTCCCTGCATATTTTCAGACCACAATGCTCTGAAGCTGGAACTCAATCACAAGAGGAAATTTGAAAAGAACCCAAATACATGGAGACTAAACAGGATCCTTCTAAAGAATGAATGGGTCAACCAGAATTGAAAAAATTCATGGAAACAGATGATAATGAAAACACAACGGTTCAAAATCTGTGGGACACAGCAAAGGCAGTCCTGAGAGGAAAATATATAGCAGTACAAACCTTTCTCAAGAAACAAGAAAGGTCTCAAATACACAACCTAACCCTACACCTAAAGGAGCTGGAAAAAGAACAAGAAAGAAACCCTAAATCCAGCAGGAGAAGAGAAATCATAAAGATCAGAGCAGAAATCAATGAAATAGAAACAACAACAACAACAACAACAACAAACAATAGATCAAATCAACGAAACTAGGAGCTGGTTCTTTGAAAGAATTAATAAGATTGATAAACCCCTGGCCAGACTTATCAAAAAGAAAAGAGAAAGGACCCAAATAAATAATAAAATCATGAATGAAAGAGGAGAGATCACAACTAACACCAAAGAAATACAAACAATTATAATAACATACTATGAGTAACTCTACGTGAACAAATTGGACAATCTGGAAGAAATGGATGCATTCCTAGAGACATATAAACTACCACAACTGAACCAGGAAGAAATAGAAAATCTGAACAAACCCATAATCAGTAAGGAGATTGAAACAGTCATCAAAAATCTCCAAACAAACAAAAGCCCAGGGCCAGATGGCTTCCCAGGGGAATTCTACCAAACATTTAAAGAAGAACTAATTCCTATTCTCCTGAAACTGCTCCAAAAAATAGAAATGAAAGGAAAACCTCCAAACTCATTTCATGAAGCCAGCATGACCTTGGTCCCCAAACCAGAAAAGGATCCCATCAAGAAAGAGAATTACAGACCAATATCCTTGATGAACACAGATGCAAAAATTCTCACCAAAATACTAGCCAATAGGATTCAACAGTACATTAAAAGGATTATTCACCATGACCAAGTGGGATTTATTCCAGGGCTGCAAGGTTGGTTCAACATCCATAAATCAAACAATGTGATACAACACATTAATAAAAGAAAGAACAAGAACCATATGATACTCTCAATAGATGCTGAAAAAGAATTTGACAACATACAGCATCCCTTCCTGATCAAAACTCTTCAAAGTGTAGGGATAGAGGGCACATACCTCAATATTATCAAAGCCATCTATGAACAACCCACCGCAAATATAATTCTCAATGGAGAAAAACTGAAAGCTCTTCCGCTAAGGTCAGGAACACGGCAGGGATGTCCAATATCACCTCTGCTATTCAACATAGTACTAGAAATCCTAGCCTCAGCAATCAGACAACAAAAAGAAATTAAAAGATCCAAATCAGCAAAGAAGAAGTCAAACTATCACTATTCGCAGATGATATGATACTATATGTGGAAAACCCAAAAGACTCCACTCCAAAACTGCTAGAACTTGTATAGGAATTCAGTAAAGTGTCAGGATATAAAATCAATGCACAGAAATCAGTTGCATTTCTCTACACCAACAACAAGACAGAAGAAAGAGAAATTAAGGAGTCAATCCCATTTACGATTGCACCCCAAAGTATAAGATATCTAGGAATAAACTAACCAAAGAGGATAAGAATCTATACTCAGAAAACTATAAAGTACTCATGAAAGAAATTGAGGAAGACACAAAGAAATGAAAAATGTTCCATGTTCCTTGATTGGAAGAACAAATATTGTGAAAACGTCTATGCTCCTAAAGCAATCTACACATTTAATGCAATTCCTATCAAAGTACCATCCATCTTCTTCAAAGAAGTGGAACAAATAACCCTAAAATTTATATGGAACTGGAAAAGACCTCGAATAGCCAAAGGAATATTGAAAAAGAAAGCCAACGTTGGTGGCATCACAATTCCGGACTTCAAGCTTTACTACAAAGCTGTCATCATCAATACAGCATGGTACTGGCACAAAAACAGACACATAGATCAATGGAACAGAATAGAGAGCCCAGAAATAGACCCTCAACTCTACAGTCAACTAATCTTCGACAAAGCAGGAAAGAATGTCCAATGGAAAAAAGACAGCCTCTTCAATAAATGGTGTTCAGAAAATTGGATGGCCACATCAGGGAAAATGAAATTGGGCCATTTCCTTAACACCACACATGAAAATAGACTCAAAATGGATGAAGGACCTCAATGTGCGAAAGGAATCCATCAAAATCCTTGAGGGGAACACAGGCAGCAACTTCTTTGACCTCAGCCGCAGCAACATCTTCCTAGGAACATCGCCAAAGGCAAGAGAAGCAAGGGCAAAAATCAACTATTGGGATTTCATCAAGATCGAAAGCTTTTGCACAGCAAAGGAAACAGTTAACAAAATCAAAAGACAACTGACAGAATGGGAGAAGATATTTGCAAATGCCATATCAGATAAAGGGCTAGTGTCCAAAATCTATAAAGAACTTAGCAAACTCAACACCCAAAGAACAAAGAATTCAATCAAGAAATGGGCAGAGGACATGAACAGACATTTCTGCAAAGAAGATATCCAGATGGCCAACAGACACATGAAAAAGTGCTCCACATCACTCGGTATCAGGGAAATACAAATCAAAACCACAATGAGATACCACCTCACACCGGTCAGAATGGCTAAAATTAGCAAGTCAGGAAATGACAGATGCTGGCAAGGATGCAGAGAAAGGGGAACCTTCCTACACTGTTGGTGGGAATGCAAGCTGGTGCAACCACTCTGCAAACAGCATGGAGATTCCTCAAAAAGTTGAAAATAGAAGTACCCTATGACCCAGCAATTGCACTACTGTGTATTTACCCTAAAGATACATACGTAGTGATCCGAAGGGGCATTTGCACCCGAATGTTTATAGCAGCAATGTCTACAATTGCCAAACTATGGAAAGAACCTAGATGTCCATCAATAGATGAATGGATAAAGAATAAGTGGTATATATACACAATGGAATACTATGCAGCTTTCAAAAGAAATGAAATCTTGCCATTTGTGATGATGTGGATGGAATTAGAGAGTATCATGCTTAATGAAATAAGTCAATCTCCCTGATATGAGGAAGTGGAGGTGCAACATTGCAGCTTTAGAATTATCCTGTCTAGGTTCTTAAAAATCCAGTTAGGATTATATTAAATCTGTAGATTGATTTGGGGAGAGTTGATATTTCTTGGATAACAAGGATAATGAGGTTTCACATATAGGAATAAGCTCTCTTTCTGCATTTGTTATACATAAGCAATGAATCTTGGAACACTACATCAAAAACTAATGATGTACTATATGGTGACTAACATAACATACATAATTTTTTTAAAATATCTCCTTTAATGGTGATAGAATTTTATAGTGTTTGTCATATAAGTACAATTTGAAATGGCCAATGAGGCAGAGATATAGGAAGACAGGGTAGGACCACTAGTCCCAAGCTCCTCACTGAGCAGAGAGCTAGCCTGCGAATAACAAAACACAAGGATCCTTCTCTCTCTCCCCATGTGGTACCATTCCCTCCCTTCTGGTTGAGCCCCATTGGCTGGTAAGACATTCACTAGTCATTTGTATACTCTTTCTTCATCTTTATTCCAGAAATTCATTTGGGGAAGAGGGAAATGTTCTATAGCTGCATTATCCAGTATTGTAGCCACTATTGAACAATGTTGATCTAGAACATTGATTTCTAGGTAAGCTTGGGATTTGGGAGGTCGTATGAAGATTTTGATTAATCATATGAGCACTTGGGCCACCAAATATACAGCAACAGGATTTTCTTAATTGTCTTTGGTCCCAATCCCCATATGTACTAATTCCATTTATGGACAGGTTCTTCTTGACCTCTCTTGTGGGCTATAACCTCTATAGCCAGAGGTTATAGCTCTGGAGCAATCCCAGCTTAGAGAATTCTGATGACTCTTTAGACAGAGTTCGCTAGCCTCCTTAGTTTCACTTACAGTCTCTTGTCAGACCTTGGTGCTGCGAGCCAAGGATTTAGATAACTTGTTTTGCTGTAACCCTCTAATCCCTACATGGAAGAGTAAGCATAGACTTATCTAGGCCTCTCCAATGTCACTGCCACATAGGCTGACTGGATAAATGGGAAGAACATCTAAAGCTGAGGTAGAGGTCTGCACACTGACATCTGGGTTAAGGTGCAGATTGGGGAAAGTATACTGCTGCAAGTAATGAGTGATGGGGTCCATCCAGCAGTTAATGCCATGAGTCACAGAGCCAACAGAGCCAGAGCCAAGCCACAGGCCAGGAATGACCCACTCAGGTTCTGGGATCAGGCAGCTATTGCATAGACTTAGCCAGGAAGATAGCAGGGGAGGCTAGAAACATAAAGCAGTAAGGAAAGGAAAGGATGCTGACAAATACCAATCTTCCAGTCATCCGGAGTCACTCCAAACAGGATTGGTCATTTGTTCTAGAGAAGGGCTTTTTCTAGAAGGGCCTTCTAGAGAAGGGCCAAAAGCCAGATGAGTGGCTGAGGCAGGAGAGGAACCATAAACAGCAAAATCAAGAGGAGGTAGACCACTGATGAGGGATCAAGGCTTCTCTGGGTTTGGGCTAGAGATATAGGGTTCTTGGTATGGACCTCTGGCTAGACAGAGGCAGATTTGGGGGGAGAGTGGTGCAGAGATAAGATTTTTTGGAGAATCCATGTCAATCCAAAATGGGATTTGAAGCCCGTTTTGATGCTTCTTTGAAACCGAGTCCCAGAATGGTCACAGTAGAAATTCCAGGTAAGATTGTAAGGACTCAAGGAGTCTCAGATTAGTCTATTGACAGTTTGGGAATGACAAAGGAGTCTCTGAGTTCTGTGAAATCCTCTAGAACCTGGGGTCATTCCTAGAACTCTTCCATTCTGCTTTTCTAAGGCCACTATTTGTTTCCATTCCTCCTCTTGCTCCTTTGGGTTTCTCTCCTTCATTTGGGCAATGATCTGAGAGTCTTCCTGGCTCCCACTTTCATTTCTCCTGCCCCAAAGAAGTCTCAGGCCTTTTGTACTAGGGACTTCTGGGAAATGTTCTGGAATCATCCAAAGGTCTCCTGTAATACCTTTTGTCTCTGGTCTTCATCTCCTCCCTTTCCCCTAACTTCTGTATTACAGTGTCCAGAATCCCATGGCTTGGAATTCCTTTTTTTGTTCCTGGGGTGGGGAAAGCTCATCACACTTTCCAGTTTTCAGTAGTTCTCCATTCCTTGGATCTCCAGGTTCCTGCCTCCAAAGACTTCTTTCCAGGGTTCAATCCAAACAAAAATAGATGTCTATCTCCCAATCAGACTTAAGTGAATCTTTCCCACTTCAGGAGCTGCAGACCAAGCGCCCCCCTAGTCCCAGAGTCCTTATTTCCACTCCATAGGAAAAAAATCTCAATTGGGAATTTGCTACAAGGAGCCTAGAGCAGAGGTACAGTAGAGGACTCTGATGTAGCGTCTGATTTCACAGCACATATGGAAAAAAATTTACATATGCTTGTTTAGAAATCTGCTTATGTTCTTTAAATATTCTCTTAAACATTCAATTCTGGTATAATTAAGTTTTCCAAGTTCAAATTGTAACAGAAAACAATTTGAGTAGTAGTGATTTCTAAGGGACCATCATATGTTATGGTGGCCCCATATATATAAGGGACCAACACATATTATGAATACCATAGTCTCTGGCTTGAGGGCAAGGATCTTAGGTTTGGAGAAGGAATGTTTAACCCCTCCTGTTTGGGGAAAAGATAATCACAAGGTTTCATGCTGGGAAGCAGCCCATATGTGGCCATGTTTCTTTTCCTTTTGGATTCTCTCAGATTCCTTGGAAACAAATGCAGAAATACTGTGATGAGAAGAAAATGACATTTGTGATTAATGACTTCAGTAGAGGGCTATTAGGGAAGAGCCATAAGAATGATTTCTTCAATATCACAACTCATGACCGGAGAGGGTGGTGTCAAAGGAGAGATGACCAAGTCATTCTTCTTCCATATATTCTTTGCTTGAGATAGTCAACAGTCAACCCTGACATTGAAACCACAGATTAAATCAAGGGAAAGAGAAAGGAAGTACTAGGTTGATCATTTTAGGCTTAGCAAGAGAGTTTCTTTAAAGTTTTTAGGGACTTGTATTTCTCTAAACCTTGCTCTAATTGTGTATCCCATTTAGTCATTCTATTTTATTTTGATACCCAGCTGTATTAATGAAGTGGTCTCCTTGTTAGGTTAAAAGTGAGTAGTAAATCTTATTAAATCTATTCATTTAATCATTCCCAAAAAGAATCTAGCTGTTTTTACCAGAAGGACATGACCAAGGCTCTGATACTTGCTACCTGGTGACTGTTCTAATTGTAGGATAATTCTAGAGGAGGAATAGTTATGTTAAAATCTGACTATACAACTTCACATTTGTAAAATACTGGTGATTCCCCAGTATGTTTGATGAACCTGGAGCCTACTTAAAATTCCTTGCGATGGGGATCTGTGGGTAACAAATCAGGGTGAGACTTCTTTCTAACCCAGAGAATGTCAGATAGTTCATTTGCCACATTTCTGCATTTTGGGGGATTATTGGTGTGCCTGGTTTTTCCTTGGAGAGTGGCCCCTTACTGATAAACCACATATGGTCTTAGAAGTCACAGAGAGAAGAGAGACAATAAATTATTCTCTAGTTGACTAAAACCAACAAGTCCGACCTTTTCTGAACAAAGCTATGAATCCTTAGATAATGATAGCCATTTGGCAGATTATCATTGTCAGGTTTATAAAGGGCTGATCTACCTAGATGGAATAGCTCCCCAATACTAAAAAGATGGAGAAATTGTGCTCAAAGACACTGCTAGGCCTACCTATGCATATTAGCAGAGATCTGGCTACTAATGTGTATTTTCTGGAGAAGGGGAAAGTAGCTGACAAGGTGGCCATGGTTGGAAAATTGTCAAAAGTCAAAGGCTAGGTAGGTCTATAGGCATTAAAATTAACATAAGAGTACTAGAATTCCAAAATGATCAGGAGGTGGGCTGGGGGAAGAGAAGCCACAAAAGAGGAGAAAAATATTCAAGGGAGTTGAGGATCATAAAAATCAATAGGGTATTCCCAGAGTGCACATGGCCTTCTACCCTCTAGCAGAGGGCTGTCTGGCTGAGGCAGAGCTTGGTCTTCCTGGGACCCTGGGGAGACCTATGTATAGAGAGAGCTGCTCTGGTATGAAGAGGACATGGCCAACCACCTCTTTTGGCTACAGTCAACTCTGCTTAGGATGGAAACAAGCCAAGCTGAAGTTCCCTGGAGTAAGTCTCATCAAAGAAGATTTTTTTTTTTTAACTTACATTTCTCAGAGCACTGAGAAATGAGGCCAAGTCAGGCCAGGGAAATTGGAAGGTGCTGGCCACCAGTCCCTCCCATTTCTTGTGGAACAAAGTCCAAACTCCTTAAGTACCCGAGGCACTCCATGAACGGCTTCCAATCTACCTCTCTAGATTCATCTGTCACCTCTCCCCTCACAAACCATTCTCTTTAGTCACATATATTGACTTGCTCTTCCCCAAACTCATGCCCCTCCCTGCTATTATGCTTTTGGTCAAGCTTTTTTTTTTTTTTTTTAATCTCTCTGACAACTACACCTACCCTTCACACATCACTCACCTTTTTATCCTTCAAAGCCCAGTCCAAATGCCACTTCTTCCAAGAAGCCCATCTTGACACCTACATTCTCTGATTTGCTTTTTCTCTGTTTGGTGGCAGAGTTAGGTGTGTACAAGTGACCTGGGGGTACTACTGGCAAAGCTGACTCAGCCACGTACCCCCAACAGGGCTTGTCCAAATCCTGGTCTGGAGCAGGTTCCAAATACAAGTAAAAAGTCTTTTTTCCTTCTCCCAAACTCTCAATTTTGATTTATGGAGTTCATTAACTTAGTTATTTTCCTCTCTTCTTATCCTTTGTGCCTTGTTCTCTAGAAGGCTGATATTTTGGTTTCAAGGTAGAATTAAATAACTAACCGTTGTGGGACACTTTATAGTTTTCAAAGCACTTTCCCATCTGCTACCTAATTGATTCTCATGGTCCCCTATGAATTATCCCCAGTTTAAAGCTGAGGAAACTGGCTCTTATGTGTAGCAACTTGTCCAGGTCAGAGCAATCAAGTGGTCAATGAGGGACTAGAGCCCAGACTGTCTGACTCTAAATCATGTTCTCCCCACTAACAGCAACTGCTGGAATAAAAACAATTGCCATGAATATTTATTGACCACTCACTCAGTGCCAGGCACAACGTTATGCAACTTGCATGGGTTGTCATGTTTTATACATGACAACAATCTTGTGAGGTAGGTGCTGTTATTATTTCCAGTTTACAGAGGATCTGGAGGTTTAGAGAACTTGGACAACTGACTGAAGTGCACATGGCCAATAAGTGGTGGCATTGGCACTTAAGTTCAAATCTGGCAGAATCCTCAGAGTCTGGTTGCTTGGACCAGCAGTTTCCAAGTTATGCTGCCCTGTGTGCTGGGAAGGGCTGGTGTCTTGGCATTCCCAGCCACGTGTGTGCATCCATGCACTAGATTCAAAGAGCCAGCATTGCCATGTAAGTCAGAAACTTTGTGCCCCAGTCCTGGCCCAGCTATCTCTTCTGGGGAAATCATTGACTGCTCCTGGACCTTAAGTTTTCATAGGTAAAAGGGAAATGATATCTCTACGGATCTGGGCATTGGAGACAGGCTGGAGATTCTAGGGCACCTGGATTCTCCCTGACTCTTAGCAAGGCTGCTGGTCACGTCTTGTTTGTTGGTCAAATCCTGTTTAATCTGAACCTCATTCTGTTTCCAAATTGGTTCTCCTGAAGCCTTTTCATAGGATTGTCTGCCTCCTAATATCACCCTTATATCCCTCGCCTGAAGGAAGCTTACCTCCTATTTTGAGTTGTGTGAGGCCATTCAACATGAATGAGCAAGAATTGGGACCTTGTTGTCCACAGAGCTGGGCTGGAGCCCTGCCTTTCTCACTAATCAGACTTAATATTTGATCTGTATGAGCTTTGTTTCTTTATACAGAATACAGACAATAATTGTATCTATGTCATGAGTTATTGTTAGAATGACACCAAATAATGCCTGAGGAACACTCAGCCCGATGCTTGGCACTGTGTATATGCTTAAGTAGTGGTGGTTGTTGATGGTATCATTTCTTCTCTCAAGCCTAAAATGCTGGCACTTTCTCCACCTCAATATTTTTCCATTTCCTTAGTCCTGAGTTCCACCTCTCTTTATTGGCACTCTCACTCCCCGTCCAGCTTTCTGAGGTCCCATATTTATTAATAATCACCATTCATGCTTCCTTCTCAGACTTTTGCTCTATTGATTCTTGCCCTGCAGCCTAGAAAATGCCTGTCTCATGTTAGGCTTATACTAGTCTCCTGGTGCTACTTTGATTTTTCCTTTGCCTTCACCCCAAACATCTGGAGAGTAGAGATTGCCTTCAAGCCCATCCCATCCTTACCCTGGCTTCTTCCTCATCTCCCAGCCATTTGTCTCTATCTGCCAGTACTCTCCAAAACTTTATTCCACAATGAACATTCAAAACCTAACTGTCAAATGAAATGGCCCCATCTTGTTTGCTGTTTCTTCAAGCCCTTCATACAAAGCTGCAGGCCCTATTATACTGAGATGAAACTCTGATTCCCTGCTGCCATCTCTCACATTGTAGGTTTATTGTTCTTGTCTTTTACCAAACACAACTTGAATATGGGTTTTCCAGAATGTTTCTGGAAACTACCATGAAAAAAAGCACTGAGACAGGAATGTTTGCCTCTTCCCAACCCTTTTGACTCCCCTAGCTCCTCTTCCTCTTTCATTGCTTAACATAAACACTCCCTATGTTCCTGTTCATATCCTTGGCTTAGTTCTATATCTCAACACTTTGTCCCCTGGAGATCTCTCATAGTCCCACAGTTTCTGTGTTTATTTCTGTGTGAATGGCTCCCAGGTCCTACCTTTAGTCCTGTTCCCATCGAGCCAGATTCCCACATCCAACTGTCTGTTGGATACTCCACAGCTACAAAATCTTTGCATATCTGAAACAATGCTAATCATCTCCCCCATCAAACCTGCTCTACCTGCTTAGCCTATTTCTGATCATGGCACCAACTACCCCTCATTACCAAGGCTTGAGACCTATGATTCATCTAGGAGAGCCTCCTCTGTGTTTTTCCCTACCAGAAACCAAGTCCTAGGAAATCTTCTGTGCTGGAACATCTCTTCACCCCTCTTCTTAAAGCCCAATAACCTGGCCTCATTCAAGATCTTACTTTTCTTACCTGTATGACAATGCAGCTCCTACCTGGTCTCATCAAAACTTCCTTCCTCCAAATTCTTCCCCTATCACAGCAGCCAGAGAGTTCTTCTTAGAACCTAGACCCAATTACTTTTTTCTCTTGAGATGTCACCTCTTCTTTAAGAGAAGACACCTTCTCTTATATTGAAGGGAAATTAACCCACATTAAAAGGCCCTCTGTGATTGATATCTGTCAACCTCTTTTATCTCACTGAAGACCATTCTTCCCTCCCTCCACAGTCCTGAGCTCCAGCCTCTGATACTCTTGAAGACTCACCATTCCTAGGACATAATTTGACCTTCCTCTTCACTCTTCTTTGTTATATTTTGGAAGCATGCCTATCATACCAGGTGAAGCAGACATTGGGAGAAATGAGATTTCTCTGTGGACTGATAAGTATTTTTATTCCTCAAGCATAACCCAGAGTCAGTGACTGGAAGCCATGAAGTCAACCCTCCCCTTAAGTGAAACCAGCCTTCTGAGGGAGGGGCAGGGCTGGGAACACAGACCTGGCACAGGAGGACTTAGCCCTCACTGTGGGTAGGTGACAGTAAGAGTGGCTATTGAAAGAAGGAGTCAGAAGACTAAGTGGTCAAGGTGGGCTTTGCCACCCCTTGCTCTGGTGTGTATGTGAGCTCGGTGACTTACTTTTTTCCTTTTTTAAAAAATTGTGTTGGGGTAAATTGGAAGGGGAGGTGAATCATGAGAGACTATGGACTCTGAAAAACAATCTGAGGGGTTTGAAGTGGTGGGGGGTGTGGGAGGTTGGGGTACAAGGTGGTGGGTATTATAGAGGGCACGGATTGCATGGAGCACTGGGTGTGGTAAAAAAATAATGAATACTGTTTTTCTGAAAATAAATAAATTGAAAAAATTAAAAAAAAATTGTGTGATGTCAGTCACCATACAATACATCATTAGTTTTTGATGTAGTGTTTTCAAGATTTGTTGTTTATGTATAACACCCAGTGTTCCATGAAATACATGCCCTCCTTAATAACCACACCCAGGCTCACCCATCCCCCCACACCTTCCCCTCTAAAACCATCAGTTTGTTTCTCAGAGTCCACAGTCTCTCATGGTTCATCTCCCCATACAAGTTCCCCCAACTCCCTTCTCCTCTCCTTCTCCCAGTGTGCTCCATGTTATCCCTTATGCTTCACAAATAAGTGAAACAATATGATAATTGACTTTCTCTGCTTGACTTAGTTCACTCAACATAATCCACTACAGTCGCATCCAAGCTGATGCAAAAGTTGGGTATTCATCCTTTCTGATGGCTGAGTAATAGTCCATTGTCTATATGGACCACATCTTCCTCATCCATTCATCTGTTGAAGGGCATCTTTGTTCTTTCCACAGTTTGGCAACTGTGGCCATTGCTGCTATGAACATTGGGGTTAATATGGCCTTTCTTTTCACTACATCTGTATCTTTGGGGTAAATACCCAGTAGTGCAATTGCCGGGTTATAGGGTGGCTCTATTTTTAATTTCTTAAGGAATCTCCACACTATTTTCCAAAGTGGCTGCACCAACTTGCATTCCCACCAACAGTGTAAGAGGGCTCCCCTTTCTCCACATCCTCTCCAACATTTGTCGTTTCCTACCTTGTTAATTTTTGCTGTTCTAACTGGTGTAGAGTGGTATCTCAATGTGGTTTTGATTTGAATTTCCCCGATGGCTAAAGATGATGGACATTTTTTATTGTGTCTGTTAGCCATTTGTATGTCTTCATTGGAGAAATGTCTGTTCATATCCTCTGTCCATTTTTTGACTTGGTTGTTTTTTTGGGTTGGAGTTTGAGAAGTTCTTTATAAATCTTGGGTATCAGCCCTTTGTCTATAGTGTCATTTGTGAATATCTTCTCCCATTCCTTGGGTTTCCACTTTGTTTTGTTGACTGTTTCCTTTGCTGTGCAGAAGCTTTTGATCTTGATGAAGTCCCAAAAGTTCATTTTCACTTTTGTTTCCCTTGCCTTTGGAGACGTGTCTTGAAAGAAATTGCTGTAGCTGATGTTGAAGAGGTTAATGCTTATGTTCTCCTCTAGGATTTTGATGGATTCCTGTCTCACATTGAGGTCCTTCATCCATTTTGAGTTTATCTTTGTGTGTGGTGTAAGAGAATGGTTGAATTCCATTCTTCTATATATATAGCTGTCCAATTTTCCCAGCACCATTTATTGAAGAGACCGTCTTTTTTCCATTGGATAATTTTTGCTGATTTGTCAAAGATTATATGACTGTAGAATTGGGGGTCTATATCTGGGCTCTCTGCACTGTTCCACTGGTCTATGTGTCTGTTTTTGTGCCAGTACCATGCTGTCTTGGTGATCACAGCTTTGTAGTAAAGCTTGAAATCAGGCAACAGGATGCCACCTGTTTTGTTTTTCTTTTTCAGCATTTCCTTGGTGATTCAGGGTCTTTTCTGGTTCCACACAAATTTTAGGATTGTTTATTCCAGCACTTTGAAAAATGTCAATGGTATTTTGATTGGTATGGCATTGAAAGTATATATTGCTTTGGGGAGCATAGACATTTTAATAATGTTTTTTCTTCTGATCCATGAGCATGGAATGTTTTTCCATCTTTTTGTGTCTTCCTCGATTTCTTTCATGAGTGTTGTGTTGTTCCGCAAGTATAGATCCTTTACTCCTTTGGTTAGGTTTATTCCAAAGTATCTTGTGATTTTTGGTGCTATTGTAAATGGAATTGATTCTATAATTTCCCTTTCTACATTTTCATTGTTCATGTATAAGAAAGCAACTGATTTCTGTGCATTGATTTAGTAGCCTGCCATATTACTGAATTGCGATTTGAGCTCTAGGAATTTGGGGGTGGAGTCTTTTGGGTTTTCCACATAAAGTATCATGTCATCTGTGAGGAGAGAGAATTTGACTCTCTCTCTCTCTTTTTTTAACCATTTGAATACCTTTTATTTCTTTTTGTTGTCTGGTTGCTGTTGGTAGAACTATGTTGAACAACAGTGGTGAGAGTAGGCATCCTTGTCGGGTTCCTGATCTCAATGGGAAGACTCTCAGCTTTTCCCCATTGAAAATGATATTCACTGTGGATTTTTCATAGACGGATTTTACTAATTTGAGGAATATCCCCTCTATCTCTATACTCTGAAGAGTTTTATTTATTTATTTGACAGACAGAGGTCACAAATATGCAGAGAGGCAGGCAGAGGGAGAGAGGAGGAAGCAGGTTCCCCGCTGAGCAGAGAGCCCGATGTGGGGCTCGATCCTAGGACACTAGGATCATGACCTGAGCTGAAAGCAGAGGCTTTAACCCACTGAGCCACCCAGGCGCCCCCAATACACTGAAGAGTTTTAATCAGGAAAATATTCTGTATTTTGTCAACTACCTTTTCTGCATCAATTGAGAAGACTATGTGGTTCTTCTCCCTTCTCTTATTGATTTGCTCTATCACATTGTTTGATTTGTGAATGTTGAAGCACCCTTGCCTCCCAGGATAAATCCCACCTAGTCCTGGTGGATAATCTTTTTAATGTACTGTTGGATCCTATTAGCTAGGATCTTGTTGAGAATCTTGGCATCCATATTCATTAGGGTCTGAAATTCTCCTTTTATTTTTTTTTAAGATTTTATTTATTCATTTGTCAGAGAGAGTGAGCATAGGCAGACAGGGAGGCAGGCAGAGGCAGAGGGAGAATCAGGCTCCCTGCTGAGCAAGGAGCCTGATGTGGGACTCTATCCCAGGACCCTGGAATTGTGACCTGAGCCGAAGGCAGCCGCTTAACCAACTGAGCCACCTAGGCATCCCTGAAATTCTCCTTTTTGATGGTCTTTGTCTGGTTTGGGGATCAAGGTAGTGCTGGCCTAATAGAAAGAGTCTGAATGTTTCCCTTCTATTTCTATTTTTTTAAAAAAACAGCTTCAGGAGAATAGGTATTTCTTCTTTGAATATTTGGTAGAATTCCCCAGGGAATCCGTCAGGTCCTGGACTCATGTTTTTGGAAGGCTTTTGATCACTGCTTCAATCTCATTACTAGTTATTGGTCTATTCAGGTTGCCAGTTTCTTCCTTTTTCAGTCTTGAAGGTCTATATGTTTCCAGGAATGCATCCATTTCTTCTGGGTTGCTTAACTTATTGGCATATAGGTGTTGATAATAATTTCTGTTGATTGTTTATTTCCTTGGTGTTAGTCATGATCTCTCCCTTTTCAATCATAATTGTATTAATTTGGGTCCTTTCTCTTTTATTTTGGATTAATCTGGCCAGTGGTTTATCAATTTTATTAATTCTTTCAAAAAACCAGCTTCTAGATTCATTGATGTGTTCTACTGCATCTCTGGTTTCTAACTCATTGATCTCTGCTCTAATCTTGATTATTTCCCTTCTTGTGTGTGGGATTGGCTTAATTTGTTGTTGAGTCTCCAGTTCTTTAAGGTGTAAAGGGAGTTTGTGTTTTAGGAATTTTTCTATTTTTCTGAGTGAGGCTTGGATGGCTACGTATTTCCTCCTTAGGACTGCCTTTGCCATATCCCATAGGTTTTGGACTGTTGTGTTTTCATTCTTATTGGTTTCCATGAGTTATTTAAGTTCTTCTTTGATTTCCTGTTTGAGTCAAACATTCTTGAGCAGGATGATCTTTAGCTTCCAAGTGTTTGAATTTCTTCCAAGCTTTCTCTTGTGATTGAGTTCCAGTTTCAAAGCACTGTGGTCTGAGAATATGCAGGGAATGATCTCAATCTTTTGGTATCAGTTGAGATTTTATTTGTGACACAGTATGTGGTCTATTCTGGAGAAAGTTCCATGTGCACTGGAAAAGAATGATATTCTGTTGTTTAAGGGGGAATGTTCTGTATATATCTGTGAGGTCCATATCATCCAATGTGTCATTCAAAGCTCTTGTTTCTCTGTTGATTTTCTGCTTAGATGATCTGTCTGTTGCTGAGAGTGGTGTGTTAAGATCCCATACAATTAAGGTATTCTTATCAATATGTCTCTTTGTTTTTTTAACTTATTTTTTGTTTATTTTCAGCATAACAGTATTCATTATTTTTGCACTACACCCAGTGCTCCATGCAATCCGTGCCCTCTATAATATCCACCACCTGGTACCCCGACCTCCCACCCCTTGCCCCTTCAAAACCCTCAGATGGTTTTTCAGAGTCCATAGTTTGTTTTGATTAATAGTTGGCTTATGTAGTTGGCTGCTCCCATGTTGGGGCATGAATATTTACAGTTGTTAGATCTTGTTGGGTAGAACCTTTAAGAATGATGTAGTGTCCTTCTGTATCTCTGACTACCGTATTTAGCTTAAAATCTAATTTGTCTAATATGATAATTGTCACCCCAGTATTCTTTTGAGGCCCATTGGCATGAAAGATGGTTCTCCATCCCTTCACTTTCAGTCTGGTTGTAATTTTAGGTTCAAAATTTGTCTCTTGTAGACAGCATATGGATGGGTTCTATTTTTTTTTTTAATCTAATCTGTTTTTTTTTAATCCAATCTGCAATCCTGTGCCATTTTATGGGAGCATTTAAGCCATTCACATTGAGAATGATTACTGAAAGATATGTTTTATTGTCATCATGTTGCCGATGTTTCTACAGATTGTCTTTGTAAATTTATGTTCTATATCACTCTTGGGGTCTTTCTTCTTTTATAGAACCCCACCCCCACCCCCCTCTCAGTATTTCTTGTAGTGCTGGCTTGGTGATCACATAATCTTTTAGTCTTTGCCAGTCTTGGAAGCACTTTATTTCTCCATCCATTCTAAATATCAGCCTTGCTGGATAAAGTATTCTTGGCTGCATGTTCTTCTCATTTATTGCTCTGAATATGTCTTGCCAGCCCTTTCTGGCCTGCTGGGTTTCTGTGGACAGGTCTGATGTTATTCTGATGTTCCTCCCTCTGTACATAAGGAATCTCTTACCCCTAGCTGCCCTTAAGATATTTTCTCTGAATTTACGATTCACAAACTTCACAATCACATGTCTGGCAGTCTTTCTACTCTCATTGATCTTGGGGGGTGTCCTCTCTGTCTCTAGGACAAAAACACTTGTTCCATTCCCCAGATTAGGGAAATTCTCATCTAGGATTTGCTCAACTATATCTTTTAGTCCTCTGTTTCTTTCCACCCCCTCAGGGAGTCCAATAATTCTGACATTGGAATGTTTCATGGTGTCATTTATTTCTCCAATTCTGTTTTCATGGCTTCTAAGCTGTTTGTTCCAGGCCTCTTCCTGATTGTTCTTTTCTATTGGTTTGTCTTCTAGATCACTAATTTGATCTTCTGCCTCATTTACCCTAGCTGTTAGAGCATTTAGACTAGACTGTATCTCACTGATAGCATTTTTAAGTTCTGCCAGATTGGCTGTCATTTCTGCCCTTAGAAATTCTCTGTTACTAATGGTTTTCTCCAACCTAGCCATTGTCTGGATAATTGTCACCCCGAATTCTATTTCCAACATCTTGCTTATATCCATATCCAATATTTCTGTAGCAGAGGTCACAGTCTCTGAATTTTTCCTCTGTTGGAGGTTCCTCCTCCTAGTCATTTTGGTGAGAGGTGGTTGAGGGAATGTACAGAGTCCAAACTATTGACTACAATCCTAGCAAGATGCACCTGTTTTATAGGTTCTTTAGGGTTCTTGGCCTCTTGTTCTTTCAGCCTGTCTTCTGGGGGGAAGGGCTTGCCACGCTATTACTCTGCCCTGTTTGGGCAGAATTGCCTTGTCACCTGTGGTGGGGGATGGGCTCAGTGAAAACCAGTTTTAGGGGGCTTTTGTTCTCTGGTGACTTTCCCTGGTGGGTTTCTGTGTCCCTTCCAAGAGTCAGAAGAGAAGTGACTGTGTCCAGACTTCTGTCTCAGAACAGAGAGATCACAGTCTGTTCTCCAGAAAGCCCTCCAGGTCACACTGACTCCATTTTTGTCTGTGCTGCTAAAAACCCACAGAAGCACTCTCATCCCTGTCTTCCAAGTCCAGGCATGTCTCTGTCCTTTGTGCTTCTAAAACTGCCAGCCACCTCCAGTTCATGCATGTGCCCCCACACCTCCAGGTTTCAGCCTTGGGGGCTACCTTAAAATCCTTTCCCTATGACTACTGGTCTGTGAGTCTGTGCCTGGGCTCCAGCGCAGGATGCTTTTGTGCTCCTATCTGCCTGCAGAATCATGGCTCCCTGTTTCATACCTCAAAACTGGCCACCAGAGATATTCTGTTGGTATTGATCCTGATATATCTTTTTACAT
The DNA here is from genome assembly GCF_011764305.1 of Mustela putorius furo. Classification (NCBI taxonomy): domain Eukaryota; kingdom Metazoa; phylum Chordata; class Mammalia; order Carnivora; family Mustelidae; genus Mustela; species Mustela putorius. Next base: position 3,060,210 of record NW_025422048.1, on the reverse strand, counting down.
CTCAGGCTGATTTCGTGGGTGTTCAGGCAGATACCCAGCTCAATTCAAGAGACTGGTTGAAATAGGGTTCCCTACTCCTCCGCCATCTTCTCACCTTCTTCATTAGACAAATTACAAGAGACAGAAGGAAGATATGTCTTCAGGCATGAAAGGGGCCTCAAATACCATTCATATCCCGGTAACCAAACAATCCTTACCTCAAATATAGGTCTTCTGTAGGGCCACAGAGTCCTGCAACCAAAGGGAATTGCTTCAGATATTCTCCACCTATGCTTTTGCAGTCCTGCTAACCCCTGCTGGTCTTATGCTACTGAGAAGGTAAAGAGCAAGATGTCCTACAAAGGCTACCATCACCATCCCTCCTAAGCCCAGGTGTATATCTATAGGGAGCTCTTTGCAGAGGTTATTTACTCCTCAGGGACTTCAAATAAAATGTGTCCAAGACAGAGCCCAATCTGCCTTCCCTCTTTTGCCACCACTTCCACAAGGTATTCTGCTTACTGTGTCTCAGGTAGCATTAATGGTGCCACCATTCACCTTGTGCCTGGCTCCACACATGCACCATGCTGTTTCACACCTCACTGCCTTCATATATGCTATGCACTTGCTTGCAGTATGTGTACCCTTATCCCTTCAACTGGTTCTTATCAGGACTAAGCTCAGTGGTTAACTCCTGTGAGAATTACCCTTTAGTCTTCCCATCTTCTTTTTAAATAAATTTATTTATTTATTATTAAAGATTTTATTTATTTATTTGACAGAGGTCACAAGTAGGCAGAGAGGCAGGTGGGGGGGGGCGGGAAGCAGGCTCTGTGCTGAGCAGAGAGCCTGATGTGGGGCTCAATCCTAGGACCCTAAGATCATGACCTGAGCCGAAGACAGAGGTTTAACCCACTAAACCACCCAGGAGCCTCTAGTCTTTCCATCTTCTTTAGGCTAGATATGTAACCCTACCTCTGTGTTCTGTAACAACTGGGCATACGTTATTTTCATAGTTACTTTCCTGTCTGGTTTTTCTACTGGACCTGGAGCCACTTGAGTGTAGACGCCATGTATTATGTAACTCTGGGTCCCTACTATCACACACAGAGCTCTGTATACATTTGATGCTCAGTAAAAGCTAGTTAATATATTTTATGGATTCATAAATCCTAATGTACTATATTGATTCATAAATCCTCAACTTTTTCCTGGCTCTTATGTCCCAAACTCAGTCAGTCACTGTGCCCTATACCTTTATCTTCTTAATGATCTCTTGTCCACTTCTTTTCAACCTAGGACATTATTGTTAGACCAGGCCACCACCATCTCAGTACCCAATTACCCTCCTGAGTGGTCTTCCAAACACAACACAGCAGCCAGGTGGAGCCTTTCAAAGCATAAGTTTTCTTGTGTCACTATTCTGCTTAAAATAGTCCAGAGGGTTGGCACCACTCACAGCACAAAATCCAAGCCCTTAATGGCAGCTTATGTCAGAAACTCTGGGGGATTCAGCTCTTGCAGCCCTTATAAGCCTTGTCTCCTATGCTCCTTTTCCAGAGTCCTGGAGTCCAAGTAAACAAAACAACTTGCTAGTAGACCGAAAGAGTCACTGATTTGTCTATCTCCATTCCTTTGCTCATGCTCTTAGCTCAGCCTGGAACCCTCTCCTCAACATGGAATCCCCTCCCTTGTTTGTCTTCTTTCCAAAGATTCACCATGTTTCAAGACACCCCTTCAGTGTTCTTCAGGAGGTTCTGAGAAACCTGGTCACCACCAGAAAAAATGGTTCATGCCAAGGATATAAATCTCCTGGGTTATTTGAGAAAGGACAGGTACCATCTGGGTGGGACCTTGGCTGGGACATAAGACTGCTGAGCTTCCCAGTCTCAGCATAGACCTCTTTAGCCCAAAGAAGCTCATTCTCAGTTTGGGCATTAGAAGGAGGCCCCTGACCCCTTCGGATAACTCAAGGCTACCACTCTTCTCTTCAGCTAAACATTTGCTATAGCTGCTGGCAAGGCTATGGGTTGCTGTCTCCACATGCAGAAATCTCTGGGGACACTTTTATGGAGGACTGATACTCAGCACTGGGACATTCCCAAAATACAGACCAAACTTGAGACCTGACTTAGATGCAGCTGAGGAAGCCAAATGGAAATGAACTTGATCTTATGATGTGCTTGTGTGAGAGCTATGGTTTTTCCCCGAGATCAGGAAAAAAACTTGGGCCCAATGTTTTTCTTGCAAACAAATGGATAATTTGCCTGAGGTGGCCATAAGATTTTAACAAAATGACTCTGCTAAGACAGAAAGAATGTCAAGGCAGAGACCAAATCATGTGGGAGTCAAAGGGGCTTCTTTGTCCAGACCTATGCCATAAAAGGTAGAATTTAGTTTAAGCCACATCTGTGGGCAGAATTCAGGGACTGCTAAATTAGGGCTGGAAGATTCTTACAAAGGCAACTCCCCCCGCCCCCGCCACCCACCCGATTTCATTTAAGTCATCAACAAAAGCAATTTAACAAAGTGCCCACTTTAGTGTCAGGTACTGGGGTCACAGAAATGACACAGAAATAATTCTCACCTCTCTCCCCCTTCAAAGAACTTCTGATTTAGGCTGGGAGTGTGTTACATCTTCCGTGGACCTGTGTACCTAGACCTGAAAGCAAGTGAGGAGTAGAAATTGGTGAGTCAGTGAGGTTTCCAAGCCTGCCCCATGGAGATATGGAGACCCCTCCTCCTTTTCTTTGCTTACATGTGGTACTCCTTTGAATCTGTCCAGAGTGGGATGAGTTAGTGTCAGTAATGCTTTGCACTGTGGAGGTGTGAGGAAAGGTGGAGGAAAAGGGCTCTCTGTTAGGTTGCTTCCAGTTTCCTCATACTTTAGAGATGTGAAGTTTTTGAAAAATAGCTCACGTAGAATTTCTTGGTCTATGCTTTTTTTTTCCTCATCTCTGCTGGAATGACTTAAATGCCAAGCCTCAGCCCTGCCTTTTTGACTTGCTAGATGTATTTAGAGGGTCATTCTGGGTGGGAGGTAAAAAATGAAACACATCTGGTCCTAATTGCTTGCTTTGTCAGGACCAAAGTGCTTTATTGACCGGTATAGCTACGGTCTTACTTCTCAGCTTATCTCTGAGTCACTGTGGCTGTGTCAATAACAAAGCCACTGATGGGTTGTCTTAATGGCTGAGACCCACTGACTGTTTGCTGACCTGATTGATTACTTGACTCTCAATTGAATCTGTCTCAAAATCCTACCTTCAGTGAAGTACATGGGTTCACTCTATGTAGTTTTAATGCAATCACTTCAACTTGACAGGGTGCTTCCCTGTCAAGTCAATAGTTTTGTTGTAAGTGGGTGTGCTGAGTTTTTGAGAATATCTAAAGGGTTTAGTGGAGACTGAGGACGTATGTGTCAGAGTGGACAAGACTTGCTTGCCCCAAGATATTCCTGGAGGCCTGCTTTCTGTCTTAAATAAATCTCTTAGGACTTCCAAAAGTAGAAGAGTATGTGCAAGTCATGTGCACACACACGGTTTGAAATGCCAATTGAATATTACCCCCACCTTAAAAGACCACCAGAGACGTGAGTCAAAGGCAAGCAGCAAGGGTCGTTTATTGCAGGTTCGAACCTGGACCTCTGCGGCGCTCGTTGCCGATAACGCCGAGAGGTCCGGAGCTGGGTCGGTGCAGGATTTTTATAGACAGATACAAACAAGTTTCGGGTGGGGCTGAGCTGATTGATTGATAGTTTGAACAGGCATACTTGGCGTCAGTGGATTGGGTCAGGGGACCCCGCGCGAAAGCAGACAAAGCCATCTTACAGAAGCAGAACTGGCCGGTTAGCCCACGCATGCGACAAAAGCACTACCAGGATATTGAAGGCCTGGTTACTTATCAAGTAAAGACAATTGGGAGTCTCCTGGTGGAATGTTACATTCCCGCTATCAAGCATCCTTGTTAATGAGATTTAGGTTTAGAAGAAATTTAACTTTATTTACTTTTCCTTCTACCTCCGCCTCCTGCGGTGTTTTATGGAGGGGAGGGTGACATTAGGGCTTGAGGAACTGAGTTCTGTGTCTTTGGAAATTGGGCTATTGATAAGGTAACTTCTTTGTTGTAATCTCAAGGACATTTGCAAACCAAGGGAGACTCCTGTCTTGCAGGATTGTGATCTCAGCAAGTTAACTATTTATCGTTTTATGGCAGTCAGGAGTGTCTGAGGAATGCTACACCGATGGAGGGGAGCGGGTGAAGGGGGGGGTGCAAGGCGCCAGCCTTTGCTTTGTCCTCAGCCAGCCTCCTGCTCCTTCAGGTTCATGTGTGAACATGAAGTTATCTCCCTTGAGTGCTCTCTTTATGCCTCACTACCCAACCACCACAGGTACCTACTTAATTAAAATCTTAGCTTTCCCTTCAGTTCCTTGGGAAAGCCTCTCCTGATCCCTGGGCTAGGTCAGGCCTTCTTGATCCTAATGCTCAGAGCAGCTTGCAATTTTCCTTCTTAACACATACTAGTTGGCAATGATATTTATTTCTGTGACTATTTGATTAATGTTTATTTCTCCCAATAACAAGTTCCACAAGGAGGGACCATAACTCTTTACCCATTGTATCCAGTACAGAGTCCAGTATATAATACAATCCCCTTTCTTTCTACCTCTGTAGGTACCACTGAAGTATATCCACCTCTTTCCTCTTCCCTCCTTCTTCCTTCCTCCCTTCACTGATCAATAGTTTAAGTTCAGTCACTAGTCACCAGCCTTCCTTTCCCCATTCTGCTCTCTCTCCATGGGAAACTGCAGCCCATTCATATGCATAGATGCCAGAGTCATCTCCCCAAAACACCTGGCTTTAATGATCCTCAGAGGGTCCTAGATCAGCTAGACAGATATGTCCCTTTTGCTCTTTCTTTCAACCTCACCTCTTTAGTCTTATCTCCCCATTCTCCACTCCGATTTTTCTGTTTTAGTCAAGCCAATATTTTTAGGTGCTATAATCCTTGTAGTAATTCTATATTTAAAAAAATATTTTATTTATTTATTTGACAGACAGAGATCACAAGTAGGCAGAGAGGCAGGCAGAGAGAGATGGGGAGGCAGGCTTCCTGCTGAGCAGAGAGCCCAACTCAGGGCTGGATCCCAGGATCCTGGGATCATGACCTGGGCTGAAGGCAGAGGCTTTAACCCTCTGAGCCACCCAGGCGCCCTGTCATTCTATGTTTTATTGGCAATCTAGATCCACTCTTCCTTTCTTATCTGGTATAAAATTAATATCCTTTCAGGAGTTTTCTCTGATTAAACCCACTTACCTCAGGTATCTCCTGGCTCAGTTCACCAAACACAGTGTGTACTACCAGATTCAATGCAGCCATAATCAGGTGTCTATCATCATTTACATTTTATTTAACAGTATTACTGAGCACTTACAGAGTGTCAGACACTGTGTCCAGCCCTGTGGATATGACTGTGACCATAACTGATATAGTTCTTTCTCCATAAACTGAACAGTCCAGTAGGAGATTCAAACATGGAACAAAAAACTACAGATGATGAATATTTCAAAGGAGCAAGTACAGGAAGCTTGGGGATCTGACTCAGGTTGGGGTCAGGCAACTCCTCTCTAAGAAAGAATCATCTCAGCTGGGACTTAAAGATAAGTAGGAGCTAAACTGATCCAAGTGTAGGAGAGGGGCAGGAGGTGGTAGGATAGTGGTTCTAGGACTGGCTGGTGAGAAAACCCCACATGAAACAGAAACAAAGAATAGTGGAAAAGAAAAACAAAGGCCAGAGTTTCGGGATCTTTAGGCTACGGGAAGTTTGAATTTTATCCAATGAAAAGTGAAGCAATAAGATAACATTTTCAGTTTTTAAAAAAATTACTCTGATTGCTATAAAGCAAATGGATTTCAGATTGGCAAGAATGGAAACAGATATATTAGTGAGAAGGCTGTGTTGGTTACTGATTTTATTGCCCCTCGGCTCCAAATTTACCTTTTTGCCTGTTGTATAAAATTAGATCTGGTTCCTCCAAATACTTTTTCCTTGCCAGTTGTTACAGAAACTTTGTCAGTAGAAGACACTAGGGAGATATTACAGGAGGAGAAGTGTTTTTCTTCCTTGTTCTGGTGTGTTTTATTAGCAGTCTCTTAGAGCCTATATGGATGGCTTCTTCAGGTCTTACCTCTGTAGCACAGATGACTTCCCCAGTGCTCGTCCCTGCAGTATTTAAAACTTTTCCAGAATTCAAATCCTGAAGAGCACAGTGGTCAGCAGCACCCAATGGTCAGTAGTTCCTTCTGGCAACCCCCTTGGGCAGTTTTGGTGGGACACCTCCCAGTGAACAGCATTCCTAGAGGGCACATTTCTGACAAGTTCCGAAGGATGAATTTTAGTACATCTGTCAGTGCAGCACCACAGTGACTTCTCTGCCACTCAGTGAACCATGATGGTGCCCTCTCCAACAAGGTATGCATCCTCAAGGTCAACAATGGCTGGGTATTTGAAGGAGCTTTCCATTGGGTGCTCCATATCACTCATCAGGATAGTGGCTCTTCCTTATATCTGATATTACTATGTTCTTTAGAGTTCTCTACCTGTTACTTGCTAATCCCTAATAAATTCAAACCCCAGTCATAGTTAATAATTCTTTCTTTAAACAGTTTTATTGTGGTATAGTTTATAAACCACAGAATCTACTGGTTTTAAGTGTACAGTTCAGTGGTTTTTAATAAGTTTATGAAGTTGTAAAGCCATCATCACAATATAAAGAATATTGTGCCCATTCACAATCACCCTCTGTATCCATTCCCAGCCCTACTTTCTGTCTCTGTAGATTAGCATTCTCTGAAATTTCCAGAGTGTGTGTTATTCTGTGTCTGTCTTCTTTTACTGAGCTCCCCCCCCCCCGCAAAAAAAAAAATTGTGGTTGAGAATACACAGCATAAAACTTACCATCTTAACCACTTTAAGTGTACTGTTTGGTAGTTTTAAGTATATCACATTGTTCTGAAACAAATCTGTAGAACTTGTTTTCATTTTTCAAAACTACTAATAATTCTTTATATTAAACTTTCCCTGTTGAAATCATTGCGTACTTTCCTTGTCATGATTGGACACAGACTGATACAGAAATGAATACAGTGTCCCAGGAAAGAAATACTGGGGCTTAGAATAGGAGTAGCAGTAGAGTTGGAAAGAAGAGGGCATGATATTTTTTATGCTGCAGATAATAAGGCTGGCTGTTGGATTGAGGGGTAAAAGAAAAAAAAAAAAGAATCAAGGATGACTCCTGGTATTCTTGCTTGGACCCTGGGTGATAGTAATACCCTTCATTGAGGGGAAAACACTTACTTGGAAATAGAGTACTTGAATGAAAGGATGCATCCTTTCAAATTTGTTCTTGCTTCTGATATGTACTTGGCATAGTTTGCAGAAATGGCTATCAACACTGGCTATGTATTAGAATCACCTGGGAGGTTTTAACATCTATGGAAGTCTTGGTTCCATCCCAGAGTAATTGAATTAAGATAACTGGAGATGGAGACTTGGCACTGATAATCTTTAGGGGTTCTCCATGTGATTGTAATATGTATCCAGGTTTAAGATCCACCAAAAATATTCAATTAGGACTTGTCATCAAAATGAAGGGATTTAGGGGAAGACCCCATGGCTGGCTAGATATTAGAAAAGGTACAATAGCTAGGACATCAAATGCTATCAAATGAAAGGGTAGATATGGTGAGAAGTGTGAATGGGTGTTGGTAGAGTCATTACCCATACAACCTAGTTTCCTGTCCATGTGAGGTGCCATATATCTGTATTAGTCAGGGTTCTCCAGAGAAACAGATACAACAATCTATTTGTTTGTTTATATATACTATTAGTTCTGTATATCTGACAAACTCTGCATATGTATATATTTGCAGAAATTGGCTCATATGGTTGTGATGCCTGGCAAGTCCAAATTCCTCAGGACAGTCCAATCTACCTGGAAATGCAGGCAGGTTTTCTATGTTGCATTCATGAAAACATAATTTCTTTGCTCAGTCTTTGCTCTTAGGGTTTCTGATTTGATGAGGTCCACCCAAACCACAAAGTGTGATCTGCTTTACTTAAAGTATACGATTGTAAATATTTATCACATCTAAAAAGTATATCCTCAGCAACCTCTTGACTGGTATTTGATCAAACAGCTGGGCACCATAGCTTCAGCAGGTTGACACATAAAATTAACCGTTACATTTACTTTAATTTTCACTACTCTGAGGGAGGTTGTACCTACAGTGCAGATGAGAAAATTGAGGCAGAACAAAACTAATTAATCTGCCCCAATTCATTCAGTTAGATAATGGCTGTTTAAGGATTAAAACCCAGGTCTTTGGGACTCCACAGTCTCTCTCTCTCTCTCTCTCTCACTCTCTCTCTCTTTTTAAATATTTTATTTATTTACTTGACAGAGAGAGAGAGAGAGAGAGAGATCACAAGTAGGCAGAGAGGCAGGCAGAGAGAGAGGGTGAAGCAGGCTTCCTGCTGAGCAGAGAGCCTAATGTGGGGCTAGATCCCAGGAACCTGAGACCATGGCCTGAGCAGAAGGCAGAGGCTTAACCCACTGAGCCACCCAGGAGCCCCTCCACAGTCTCTTTTGAAACAAGAGAGACCAAAAGTATATTTCTCTGGTAGTCTCTGTGCTTTAGATGTTACTGAGCTGATGAATGGTTAAGTCCTAGCAGTAGTCCCCTTTCCTCAATCAGAATGACAATGGTCTCTCTTTTCTCTCTTCCTGTCATATCTGCTCCTTCCCCATGGTTCTCTGGAGTCAGCCACATTTGCTCTTTGTGAGAACCTAGGGTTTTCCTATGAATTTGCTGAGGGGATGACCTTCCTTCCTGACCTAGGGCCAACCTCACTTGCCTCTTCCACTCCCTTTCCTGATTAGAAGTCAGGCTTTGGTAACACCTTGAGGAGAGAACTTCTGTTTGTAGCTCTGGGCTTTGGTATGAGGAACAGAAAATCAGGAATCATCTCATATTTCATCTCTCTCCTCTGCCACTCTCCTCTGCCACTGGTATCTGGTTGGCATGATTTGATGTTTCTCTTCTCCTTTGAAAAAGTTTTTACCCCTCCTACTTCAGGAAAACTAAAGAATCTAAAGGATTCTTAGGAATCTAAAGGAATCTAAAGAATCCAAGGATTCTTCAGGAATCTAAAGTTCTTTATTTAGAATGACTCTAGATTGGTATTTCAAGCACTAACTTGCTAGTGCAAATGATAAGAAAATGTTATAAGGGATTATTGCAAAAAGAAAAATCTCCATCTGCAATCCAATGGGACACATTTCTATAACTCTTGCCTCTGGCATAAGGATTTTCTCAAAAGTTGTTTGCTCAGGTATGTGTGTGAATAATAATTTCTTTAGCAGGAGAACTAATTCCCCTACAGCAGCCTCTAGGCCATTCAGAGTGTCTGAGAGAAGCTGGGGAAAGGAAGGTTGAGGAAGCTGTTAGCCTGATAAACTTAGCAAGGAAGAGAATGAAGGAAAATGTTCTTAGAGCTGAATTGTTAATTTGGTTACTTTTCAGAGAGACTGGGGACTTCTTAATTCTTGTTCTAGTTGTCTCCAGGGTTTAATTCTACTGACTAGGTTCACAAGAACCCACAGGAGTTGTAGGCATCAAGGTATCCCATCTCTATCAGAGACTTCATTCAGTTTAGCAAATATTTCTTGGGTATCCGCCTGAGAGGGTCAGAGGGAAATGATAGATGTATGCATAGGGGCACAGAGGTGAGGCATAGATGCAGAAAGATACAAGAAGAGATGAAGAAAGCTGCCTGGATGGTATGTTGCTTGAAGTAAACCTTGAAGCAGGGGCCGGTGAAGATCTCAGAAAAGAATATTCTGAGAAGAAGGATCAGTTCAGTGGCATGCCGCTAAATGTTAAAAAAAAAAAAATGAGTAAAGAAGGCATGTATTGCATGGAGCACTGAGTGTGGTGCATTAACAATGAATCTTGGAACACTGAAAAAATAAAATTAAATTTTTAAAAAAGTAGTCAGAAAGACAAAACCAAACAAAAATGAGTTTTTTGGAAAGTGAAATCTCTGATTTGTAGTTTTTTCCTATTTCTATGCTGTAAATAATTCCATCATGGCCCATTTCAAGCTACCAGCTTGACATTATTGAAAGCACAATTGAACAGAGATGCATACAATGGGCTGTCAGGACCAATGAACTGGCTCCTGCACACCATTGGATCAGCCCCTACTAAGGCTTAAAGTAACCCCTCTGGGCCATTTGGTGGCCTTAGGGGCTAATGAAGTTGCTCCTGGGCTAATGGCAGATAATATTGAAATAGTCACCAGGAATAGATCATAAAGGGTATGTGAGTTATGCTGCAGGCTGTGGAAAATCACTGAAGGGTTTTAAGCAGAAGAGTGATCCAATCAAAACAATATTTTAGAAATATTTAGGTGGTGGCTGGTAATCATAATTAACATTTTTGATTGACTGCTCTATATTAGTGAAATGTTTTCAAAAATATCTACACAAAATATTTAAACTTATACGACTAAACTGAATACACTGTGTACATGAACACACCTAAATATAAAGGGAAATGATGAAATAATACCTAAACAAAGCTGAATAAAGGTAAAAATATTTTCATCCTGAATCCTAGATGGGTCATCTTGCAGTAGGTCCTGGAGTCCCTGACAGACTAAGGCCCTGAGAGAAATGCCAGCAACATGGACATTAACCTGCCAAAGTTTGGACACTTCCCACAATGCTCTGCTTCTTCTGGGGACTTGAGGCCATGGGTTCACAGTCTTAAGCGTTCCCCACTCCCTTGCCATGCATTTCCTCTGACCACCACTGTTAGGGCAGGAAAGTTTCAGCACAACATATGTAGAGGATTAAGTTGAAGTTGGAGGTTCAGCAGCTCAGTTTGTAATGCAGGTGTTAGATGGCAGAGGTCTGTACTGTGGGGTAGCAGTGGGAATGGAGAGAAGTAAGAAAAATTTGAGAATTTTTTTTAAAAGAATAGGCTCCACAGAAGTTCATTTTCGCTTTTGTTTCCTTTGCCTTTGGGACATATCTTCAAAGAAGTTGCTGTGGCTAATGTTGAAGAGGTTACTGCCTATGTTCTCTTCTAGGATTCTGATGGATTCCTGTCTCACGTTGAGGTCTTTTATCCATTTCGAGTTTATCTTTGTGTATGGTGTAAGAGAACGGTCAAGTTTCATTCTTCTACACATAGCTGTCCAATTTTCCCAGCACCATTTATTGAAGAGACTGTCTTTTTTCCACTGGATATTTTCCCCTGCTTTGTTGAAGATTATTTGACCACAGAGTTGAGGGTCCATATCTGGGCTCTCTACTCTGTTCCACTGGTCTATGTGTCTGTTTTTGTACCAGTACCATGCTGGCTTGGTGATCACAACCTTGTAGTAAAGCTTAAAATCAGGCAATGTGATGCCCCCAGTTTTGTTTTTCTTTTGTTAGGGTTCAGAGTCGACCACCCCTCAATTAGAGAACACTCTCAACAATGCAAGTCACACAGCGAGGTTTATTTCCAGCTCGCTGGGGTCCAAGTGTCTGCCAGGCGCAGTGGGTTTCAACAAGGACCCCGAGCACTCAAAGCCAAGGGTTTATGTAGCATTTTCAAGGCACTTTTTCATAGCTACATACATCTCTTGTGCCCCACTTTGACAGTTTAACTTTGTTTAACTGTTTGCCACCCCGGTGTCACCCTGGCACCATCCTGGCAGTTAAGTGAGATTTAGGTTTAGAAGAAATTTAATTTTATTTACATTTCCTTCTGCCTCAGCCTCCTTCAGTTTTATGGTGGGGAGGGCAACCTTAGGCCTAGAGGCACTGAGCCTCTGGAAATTGGGCCATTGAAGATATGGCCTTTTTGTTGTAAATCACCACGACATTTGCAAACCAAGGGAGACTCCTGTCTTGCAGGATTGTGATTTCTGCAAGTTAACTATTTGTTTTTCTTTAACATTTGGTCTCTGTGGCACCACCGCCTAACCCCCCTGGTGGTATATGATTAAGTTGTTTCTTCATGTTTTAGCTAATTCCTCTTATCTCAAGTCTCCTAAGCAGTGTCAGCCTGTTAGGGACACTCAGTAATATGGCTTCTGGGCCTTCAGGATGGCCATCCTTATGCTAACCCAGTCTTACAGTGCAAGGTGCCAGCTTTTGCTTTGCCATTTGTACTTATGTCAGGGCTAGACTCGAGTTGGGTACAGCCTTGTTTTTCTTGGCCTCCACACCTGGAGCTGGTTTCCGGGGAATAGTTTTTAAGTCCCCTGAGGGAAGGGGAACAGGGACAGTTTAAGGGTTAAACAACAAAGTTATTGTTAAACCTCAATGGAAGCCTCTGGCTAAAATAAAAATATAAAATAGGTCCTTACACTTTTTAAACATTTCATTAGCAATTTGGGCTCTCTTCTGGTTCCATACAAATTTTAGGATTGTTTGCTCCAGCTGAAAGATGCCGGTGGAATTTTGATCAGAATGGCATTGAAAGTATAAATTACTCTAGGCAGTAGAGACATTTTAATAATGTTTTATTCTTCTGATCCATGAGCATGGAATTGTCTTCCATCTTTTTGTGTCTTCTTCAATTTCCTTCATGAGTGTTCTGTAGTTCCTGGAGTACAGATCCTTTACCTCTTTGGTTAGGTTTATTCCCAGGTATCTTATGGTTCTTGGTGCTATAGTAAATGGAATCGATTCTCTAATTTCCCTTTCTGTATTTTCATTGTTAGTGTATAAGAAAGTCACTGCTCTTGGGTTTAAAATTTGTTCCTTTGTCTCGGATCCAGAGGCTTGGCCTATTTTGTCTTTTCCTTTTAGCCCACAGAACACACAGACAGAACATAGTCTGTCCTTGGATGTGGAACTGAGAGAGGAGAGCTAGCATAGATTGTGTTACACAGTGTCTTGAACAGTGGGGAAGACCCTTCTATGACAGTTCTGGTCTAGGCAGCTGCAATGGATTGAAGACTTCAGGCTGGACTTTTTTCTCTTCAGCTATTATTTACTGTAACAACAATATTATAACACTGTTGAAAAACATTATAGGAAATTTACAAAGTAAAACATAGCCCATAATTCCCACATGGTAGTTCATAATAGCTTATTTTCTACCCCACATTGCCTCCTGGGCTTTGGCCACATGTGTGTATTTTTACATGCTATAATTGCAGTCATATATGTAGCCTTTTCCATTTACCATTAAAGTGTAAGCATGACAGTTGCAACATTGTCTTCATAAGGATGCATTTTTTGAAGATTTTATTTATTTGAGAGAGAGAGAGAAAGAGAGAAAGAGAAAGAGAGAAGAGAACAAGAGGGAGAGGGAGAAGCAGACTCCCAGCTGAGCAGAATCTGATGCAGGGCTTGATCCAGGGCCCTGAGATCATGACCCAAGCCAAAGGCAGACACTTAATGACTGAGTCACTCAGGTACCCCCATAATGGTATTTTTTAATGGCTGTAAAGTACTCTTTGGAGATGATGTACAATAATTTTCTTAACCATGCCCATATTGTCTAACATCTACATTGTGTCCAATTTCTTGCATGAAGCATGAATTACTTCTGTCTAGGTTCTACTTTTCACTAACCCTGACTTGCTTCAAGTAAAGGGCTGCCCTAGTTCTCTCCTCTTAAAGTAAAACATTATGCAAACATAGTTTCCAGCTGAGGAGTGACAGAACACATTCTACTAGATCTAAATGTAGCTTGGTCTTCCATTTTCTGGTGCTGGAGAAAATAACTTATTCTTTTCATTTAGTGGTGAATGGAAAGATACTTAAGGCAGGAGTCAGAATCAGTTGAGTTAAGGCAAGGAATGAGACCAAGAATAGAAGGTGAAATAGCAATCTTTCTCTCTCTGGGTGTATGTATTTGTATGTGTGTTTGTGTGCATATACATGTGTGTATATTATGAGGTTGAAGATCAAGAATAAGGCTAGAATGAGGTTGTATCCCAGTAAGGCATGTGACATTAGGTAAAGCTATGGGTTGGGAGTGCTTATTTGATGTTTGGACATTGTGACATTCTTTAAAAAATTCTTAACAAGGGGTGCTTGGGTGGCTCAGTGGGTTAAAGCCTCTGCCTTCGGCTCAGTTCATGATCCGAGGGTCCTGGGATCGAGCCCTGTATCAGGTTCTCTGCTCAGCAGGGAGACAGCTTCCACCTCTCTCTCTTTCTCTGCCTACTTGTGATGTTTGCCTGTCAAATAAATAATAAAAATAAAATCTAAAAAAATTCTTAACATGTCAGCTGTTTTAATACCATGTAAGTATGCAAGGCAACATCATATCTTTCCAGAAGCACTTCTGTGTCACTCCCTATGTAATCCTACACCTTTCCTTAGTCAAAACCTTCTGTGTACCTCTCTCACTGCAGACCCTGTCTTAAAAGCTGCAAAACTACACTAGTCAATGGCCTTATATGTCCTAGATAGCTTCCCAACTCTGGTTCCTATACACAGTCTAGGGTAGGTCATGACTGCCCAAGTGGAAGACTCAGGGGACTAGACAGCCTCTGCTTTTCTCTCACCCCTCTGGGAAGATCTGAGCTGCCCTACTTGGTTTATCCTCCTGCTCCTAAAGGCTCTGCCAACAGGAACTGGTATTATAGTAAGTTATTGAGGGATTGCTTTGGACACAGGGAAATGGCCCACACTTGATATGTTTCAGCCACTTCAGGTGGCTCAATTTCATCTTTTACATTAGGGTCAGTTTAAGTTTTAAATAAATTAGAAGCATCAGGATAAATTTGTTGCTTCTGTTCTCTTTGATATAAATGAATCCCAGCTTATTAGGCAGATAGGATCTTTTCTCTTGGGGCCTAATACATCATCTGGACAAATTACTTTTCACAAAGAAAGGAAAGCGGGTGACACTGCAGTCAGTTCTGGTTCAGATAATGGAGGGCCTAGGACAGAAGCAGCCTCTGTCTGCATTCTTGGGGTTCACTTTGTCTCCAAGGAACAGGAGATATGATGGCTGATACATGACAGGGTCTCTGTCCCTACAAGAGCCAGAATGGCCATGGTGACCATATAAGAGAATTGGTCTGATTTTATGTATACCTAGATTACATCTCAGCTCTGTATTAATAAAAATTAAAACAAACAATAAATTTATTGAGCAGCTACTATGTGTCAGGAAATTACTGAGTGCTGGTGATAATCAACAAAACAGACAAAAATCCCTATTGTTATGGAAAGAGACAATAAAAAATAAATAAAATGTATAGGCTATTGCATCGTGATAACTTGCAATAGGGGAAAAAACAAAGCATGAAATACGGTTAAGGGGGCATTAAATTTTTAGATAGAGTGGTCAGAGAAGGCCCTACTGAGAAAAGAACTGAATAAAGTGAGGGAGAGAACTGAATTAGTCAACGTTCTCCAGAGAAACAGAATCAATGGGAGAAATTTATTTATTTGTTTATTAATTATGAGGACTTGGCTCACATGTTAATGGAGGATGAGAAGTCCCATAACCTGCCATGGGCTAGCTGGAGATACAGAAAAGCCAGTATTGTAGTTCCAAAGGCCTGAGAACCACAAGGCCAATGGTATAAGCCCCAGTCTGAGAGCAGGAAAAGTCCATTATATCTCAGCTCAGTATTCAGGCAGAGAGAGCAAATTTCTCGCTCCTCTACATTTTTGTTCTATCTATATCTTCAGTGGATTGGGAAGGGTGCCTTCTTTACTCAGTCTAGCTACTTAAATGCTAATCACTTCTGAAAACACCCTCACAGACACACCCAGAAATAATGTTTAAACAGACATCTGGGCACCCTGTGGCCCAGTCAATTTGACACGTAAAATTAACAATATCAGGAACCATGTGGCAAAGAGTCTTACAAAGCATGGGCACAACATGGGGCAGATTATGCCTCTGCAAATCATTAATAAATACTTGACGATTTATTAGGTTCCCCAGTGTCTCTACTCCTTTAGTTCAGATGCACATGAGGAGAAACAGCCTTGATGATCATTTTCCACCAAGGCCTTGCAACCTACTGATGAAAAATCTACAAATAGTTACCAAAAGTCAATTGTATTAAATAGCAGGGACTTTTCCCATGCTAGTTGTCTGACCTTGAACCACTTATTTTCTCTCTTTGGGCCTCATTGTTTCATTTGGGAAATGGGGACATGATGTAGTATTGGCGGTTGCTGTGAGGCTCCAGTGAAAAATGACTATGGAAGAGCTTTGTATCCAGCTTTCTGAAAATAGCAGAGATTGTTCCTACCAGCCTTGACCTGATAAATGTCCCACTTGCCAGTGGGTCAAGTTAGTCATTAGCCTGTCCCCAGCAGTACAGCAAGCAGAAGGCCACACTGAGACTTCAGCTAGTGAAAGAAGTTGTATGAGAGAAGTTCTGCTCAGGGGTGGAGATGGGAACAGAGACATTTTAGTTTCATGCATACAGAGAACTGAGATACAGGATTGATACTTTTGGGAGGTTGGTTAAATGCCCTGCATTAGTTTTCAATGGCTATGTAACAAATTACCACAAATCCAGCAGCTGAAAATAATATCCATCTATTCTCTTATAGTTTCCCTGGGCCAGGAAAGCTTAACTGAGTGCTCCTCTTGGTACCTCACAAATCAAAGTGTGGGCCATACCAGGCTCTAACCTGGGACTTCAGGAAAGGATCTGCTACCAAGCTCATTCAGGTTGCTAGCACACTGTATAGCCTTGCAATTTCAGGATGTTTATTCCAGTTTCTTTGCTGGGTGTCAGTCAAGGAATGTTCTCATCTCCTAGAGTTCATTCTTTGGTCCTTGCATACAGGTCCTTCAGTCTTCAAAGCTAGCAATAGTGCACTAAAACTTTCTTGTGCTTTGTATCTCTTTCACTTCCCCTTATGCCACCAGCCAGGGAAAACTCTGCTTTCCATGGGCTTCTGTGATTAGATCAGACCAGCCTGGGTGATATCCATATATTAAAGTCAACTTATTTGGAACTTTGTATCTGCCAAATCCCTTTACAGCAGTATATAGATTAGCGTTTAATTTAATAACCTGGGAACAGATGTCTTAGGGAAACATATTTAGAATTCTATCTTCCACATGTCCTCCCTGAGTTATTAGAATCATGTCAATAATTTTCCTTCAGGGTCTATTTCAAGCCCCATAAAATTAAAAAAGGATTGTAATCACAGAAATCAAACAATACCTCCAACCTCTTATTGTCTGTGTGTTTTTCTTTTCTCTAGTTGTCTGGCTAAGCTGTGCCTCGAGTACAGGTGCCAAGTATATCCAGCAGGAATTATAGTTCCAGCTATTGATCAACATCCAAAGGGAAGAGTCTGTTTCTCAGGTAGAAAACTGAAAGTCCAGCGCAGCCCCTTGAAATATGGTGAAAGATGTTTCTTAGGGCAGTTGGAAAGGATCAACAACCTTTTGGGTCACAGTCTTTTTGGCAGAATGACAAT
This sequence comes from Mustela putorius furo, assembly GCF_011764305.1. Lineage (NCBI taxonomy): Eukaryota > Metazoa > Chordata > Mammalia > Carnivora > Mustelidae > Mustela > Mustela putorius. The sequence continues at coordinate 3,042,747 of NW_025422048.1, read as the reverse complement.
AAGAGACTACTATGGGGGAAGAGATTTCTCAAGGTTCAAGAGTTGGGCAATGTTGGTCTGCCTTTCTTCACATAGATATTCTCACTTCATGTCCCTCTAGAAGGTAATGTTGAATCCTCCTAAATTAAAGCGTTTCCAAAATTGAGGTAAGCCACAGGCCAAAAATCCAGCATAGACAGGACTTGGTATTAGAGGAAACCATAAGCTTTTGATCTGGGTATCAATGGATACCTGGGTCAATTGGGGATGGACAACTGTCTTTTGGGGTCTTTTCCAATGGCCTTCAGATCAGTGACTGTTCAGCTTACTATTTCTTCTGATGAGAAGACTGCGTTTCCACCCAGATGGGGAATGGTGTAAGAAACTTGGATCCTGAACAAAGAAAGATATAACTAAGCGAAGAGTTAAGGGGCAGCCTGAAGGGCAGTGTGGGACCTATCAGACAATAGCACTGGAGAGCCTCTTCCATCTGCTACTAACAATCCTCAAATGATCAGAGGAAGGAAGGAGCAAAGGAACTTCAGGATTGAACACAAATAACTTTTCCTAAATGCAATTAGAGCAGCAATCCATGTAATTCAGAGAGGATTTCAAAACTTTCACCTCAGGTCTAAGGTGGGAGGGCAGGAGAGCTGACTGTGTTCTCATTAGATAAGCAAACCTGGCTGAGTTCTAATGGTAGCTCTTTTTTCACAGGTATGATTATGCTGAGAGACAAGTCGCATACTTCTTCCAGCACGTCAGACAAGCAAAAAACCAGTGAATCCTTCACATAAGGCGGTGCAGAGTTAATGTGAATGAATGAATGAATGAATGAATGAAAACAACAGGAGATAGTTAAGTAAGAGAACCTTTGTTATCTATGTGGTAAACTCACGAATCTGTCTGAGGCCTATCCTGCCTCCTAAGATCCAGACTCACATATGGGGACACTTGAGAATTTCCACTTGCATATTCCACAAGCACCTTTAATCTTATCTGGGTCAAATTTAACTTACCATATTCTTATCCCCATTCTCAAAATCTCCCAAGTGTTTTCTATTTCAGTAATAAGCATCATTATCCATCTCTGCACTCAAGCCAGAAATTTGGAATTTATTCTTGACTCTTCTCTCTTTATCACTTCTTAATCCTTCTCCTCTTTTCACTTTCCCCAAATCACTCTTCACCTCAAATCTTTCCCTAATCTCCAGACCCATAAGGTCAATGCTTAGTAGAAAACTCCAACTAGACAGCTTACAGGCACCCCAAACTCATCATGTTAACACTTAACTCATGTTCTTTTGCTACCCCAATCCCCAGCCTTGTCTTACTCTTATTATTTCCTATCTTGATATATGACATCACTTATCCAATCAGATTTCCTGGCAGAAATTTGGCAGACTCCTGCCCCACTAATATCTAATCCATTACCAATATTTGTCAATTCTACCTGCAAAATACACCTTATAGGCTCCTAGAAGTCTACTTATTACCCAGGGTTAGGGATTTCTGATCAAGATGATAATCAGCATGACACAAGCATCTATTTCTAATTCAGGCTTCCCTCCTGTTTTCTGGACCTATAGTCCAATTGCATTAATGAACACTTTCTTCTGGCTTTTGCTCACTTTCCTGAATATATCCACCACCAAGTCCATCACCTTTCCTGCTTTGTTCTCAGTTAATTCTTGGTTTTTGTAGGGGCACCACTATCTTCCTCTTGGTCTTCCATTCTAAAAACCTCTGAAGCATCTGACTGTTTCACCTTCATCCTTTATATTCAGCTTTGCTGATTTATCCTCTTCCACAACACTCACATTCATTTTTGCCTCTGCATTTCTCTTCCTACTTTCCTACTTCAGTCCATTCAGATCCTCTGATTTTTCAAGGATCTCTTTTTCAACTAAAGTCTCTGATCTCATTTCCAAATCATCCCTTGAGCCTAGACCTTATCAAGGCATAGGTCTTCTCAAAAACCATCTATGGCTCCTCTTATTCTAGGATCAAACCCCAACTGTCTCTCAATCCTTTGCTTGAGGGGTAAACCTTATTTCTACCAACCTTCTTCTACATACCCTTGTTATAGAAAAATAAGATGAATTATTCTGCAAACATACCTTGAGTTTTCTTTCTTTAAAAAAAAGATTTTATTTATTTATTTGATGAAGAGAGATCACAAGTAGGCAGAGAGGCAGGCAGAGAGATTGGAAGGGAAGCAGGCCCCCTGCTGAACAGAAAACCTGATGCAGGGCTCCATCCCAGGACCCCAGGATCATGACCTGAGCTGAAAGCAGAGGCTTTAACCCACTGAGCCACCCAGGAACCCTGTGTACCTTGAGTTTTCTACCCATGATTCATGCATGTGCCTTAAGCACTTTCCTTTCATCAATATTTGTCTAATAAAATCCTACCCCTCATTTAAGGCCTAGATCTAATGTTGACTCTTTCTTATGCTTTCACTAAAAGGAGTTCATCAGTACATGATTTTTGTATTTCTGTGTCTCCCAGAAACTCAGCTTACTCATATTTTATGCCACTTGTCAAGTCCTATGTTTTTCTCCACCATTGGATATTGAACTCTATGAAGGTAGAACCATGTCTAAGTCCTCTCTGTATTCACAAGGCCTGGTTCACAATAGATGCCCAGGAAAGTTCACTAAGTGGAAGCCTGCATGCAGTCTTTCAATCAAGTGATTCCTTTTTGGATTCCTGTATCAAACATAGGCATTTGTGAAAACACTTATCTCTTCAAATAGACTGCAAACCATGTGAGGGCATGGTCAATGTCATCTGTATCTCTCTGTCCCCTGCACAAGGTAAGCTCTCAGGCAGTATGACTGAATGAAAACAGTATGGGACAAATCAGCTAATACTATGAAAGCTCATTATTATCTTTGCATATTAAGGTATGTTTGCAGAAAATCTATAATGTCAGCTAAAGGCCTAAGCCATCATGGAACTATGGTATTATAGAACAGGAAAGATGGGTGAAAGAGTATATAAGTGAAGAAGTAAGTGAGGGAGAGAAAGAAGGAATGATCCTATTAGTATATGAGCTAGTGACTGAGTGGAAAAGAAAAAGGGGAATGAATGAATGATGGGGTGAATGAATAAGTGACTAAGGTAACTAATTTCTTGAGCAAGTGAATGCATAATTCAGTGACTAAGAAAAGAACAAATGGATACATTTTCCCCCTCATCTTTGAGGAAATTATTTAATTTTCTAAGCTTCCTGATCCCTAAGCAGTGGTCTCAGGCACATTTTGGAAGAGTCTCTGCTTCCTCAGGTTTTAAATTGCAGCTTAGGCTGCCTCCATGGATAATGTACTCCCAAACTTCACATATGCATATAGGTAGATGATAGATGATAGATAGATAAATAAATAGATAATTTTTTAATTTTCATGAAAGCAGCACCACTTAAAAACTCAATTAATTACTAATGTTCTTCTTCATTTATCAAGTACTGCTTGTTGCTTGTAATCTTTAAAGGGAATGAAACTAAAAGAATTAAGAAACAATTATGTCTGGAAAAAAAAAATAAGCCTCCCAAATCTAATCACCTTCTGATGGAGAGCTTCATGCTGAGGTGGTTGGGGAGGGAGAGGGGGGAGAAGCGCCCACATACCACTGAAACTCTTGCAGTTGGTCTATGGGGAAAATGAGTGGTGACCTGCCTGAAGTAGAAGACAGCAATTCCTCATGTGGGTTCAAGAAGCAGGGCTATGTCATGCTTGTGCGCCTGGTGAAGCAGAGCTATTGGTTGTGGGGATGGGGGCTGCCTCTGCTTTCCCACAGCAGGAGACCAAGAGTGCCAGGCAGTTCCTCGGCTGCTAAGGATCTGGGGACTCCCTCCCACACCTTAATGACCTTTATTACTATGGAGAAGAAGAGGTTTGGCTTGGGACAGTCAGGGAAGGGCAGAAGTTATAGGATAAGAGCCCATCAGGAAGATAGCTAGTTTCAAGAGTTACAGGGTAAATGTGAGATTCCACACTTGAGCCATTTCTTATTCTCCAGTATGCGGCAGACATTAGCTAACTAACACACAGGCTGTCCACTGCTACCCAACTTAACTGTTTCCTACTCCAGGACTGGGAAAAGAGGCTTGAGACTCATTGTGGCTGACCTCCACCCTGGGAGAACTGCAAGGGCTTAAGACACATTATTCTAGACAGCTATCCCAAAATGTCCATGCTGACATGGGGTCATGATGCTTGCTTCTTAAAGAGGTGGAAATAGAGCATTTCTGGGTGCTAGTCTCATGGCTGAAAGAGATGCTATGTCTTAGAGAAGTGTGCAGTAATGTTCCTGTGAGAACAAGGTCTCTTGCTTCTCAGGCTGTATTCTTGCTTGGACACCATCTGTGCTGGCCCACAAGAAAGGGGATCTTAGACACTGCTCAGACTGGTGTCCTAGCAAGAGAACTACCAGAGAGGCAAGAGACCTTGCTCTCGTGGGTACACTTTGGGGTCACTAACTCACAAGACCTGTGTCTTCTGAGTATATAACACTTAGGTTTCTCTGACCCTTCATTTCCTTTTCTCTGTGAGGTTGGATTAGAACCATGGTTCTTAAGCTCTTTTATGCATCAGAATTTCCTGTAAGGCTTGTTAAAACAGATTACTGGGCCCACCACCTGTAGTTTCTGTTTCACTAGGTGTGGTGTTTATAGCATGTCCCTATGTGGTGCTGATGTTGCTATTCTAGGGACCACATTAAGACTCATTTTCTACATGGTACCAAAATCCGTGTGGCCAGGTACAAAGCAGTATCTTATCTCTTTCTTTATCAGCTTCTGGAACAACCCCATGATCTGGAGAGTCTTTATTCCTTTTAGAGATGGGAAACAGACTCATGATGGTGCCAGACTTCCCTGAAGTCCTACTGCCAGTGAATACTAAAGCCAAGATGTGAAGCCAAGCCTCCAGTTCCCAGACCCTGCTCTGCTTTTTCCAGACCCCATGATCTAGGAGAATCTCTAGTTTGTTTTCCAGCTGCCACATTTGCTACTCCTATTGTAATTCTGTGAAAATTGTAAGAACCATAATACCATATAGAGCTTGCTACATGCCAGGCACTGTTCTCAGAGCTATGTAAACATTATAGCATTTAATTTTTACCCTTCTGCTAGGAAGTTAATGGGCTATTATTACCTTTATTTTAAATATGATGTAAAAATTGAGGGACAAGGTGGACAGCTAATTTTCCCAGGGTCAAAGAGTAAAGAAGTATTGAAGGTGGGACTTACTCCTTTGTAGTCTAACAGCTAGGTCTCTGACTTGAGCACTACACCTCAGGGATAATGGCACTCCTTAAAGGGTGCCTTGGGCCCCTGACTTGCAGAAAAAGGGAACACAGTGAATAGGCCCCAAGAAACAGGAGTGACCCTGGGGCAGGTACTATGAAATTTTCCGCAGCTTTTCACAGAGTGCTTGTCACAAGGTCTGTCTCATGGCTGGGGCACCCAATCTCTTCCCTATATCACTGGCCCCAGACCCCATATGACCAGGGCTGTCTATCAAGGGGATCAGCACACTCAGTGAGATATGAGATATAGTAGTCAGGGCACACATGTGGGCATGTGGGCCTGCCGGGCTGGCTGCAAAAGTCTTGATTACATTTAGAAAATGCCACTTATCTTTTCTTCAAACACCTTCAAGATGATGAATTGGGGCTCATTTTTTTTTTCAATTTCTTTTCAGCATAACAGTATTCATTGTTTTTGCACCACACCCAGTGCTCCATGCAATACATGCCCTCCTTAATACCCACCACCTGGCTCCCCCAACCTCCCACCCCCCCGTCCCTTCAAAACCCTCAGGTTGTTTTTCAGAGTCCATAGTCTCTCATGGTTCATCTCCCCCTCCAATTTCCCTCAACTCCCTTCTCCTCTCAATCTCCCCATGTCCTCCATGTTATTTGTTATGCTCCACAAATAAGTGAAACCATATGATAATGGACTCTCTCTGCTTGACTTATTTCACTGAGCATAATCTCTTCTAGTCCCGTCCATGTTGCTACAAAAGTTGGGTATTCATCCTTTCTGATGGAGGCATAATACTCCATAGTGTATATGGACCACATCTTCCTTATCCATTCATCCGTTGAAGGGCATCTTGGTTCTTTCCGCAGTTTGACGACCGTGGCCATTGCTGCTATGAACATTGGGGTATAGATGGCCCATCTTTTCACTACATCTGTATCTTTGGGGTAAATACCCAGGAGTGCAATTGCAGGGTCATAAGGTAGGTCTATTTTTAATTTCTTAAGGAATCTCCACACTGTTTTTTAAAGTGGTTGCACCAATTTGCTTTCCCACCAACAGTGTAAGAGGATTCCCCTTTCTCCACATCCTCTCCAACACATGTTGTTTCCTGTCTTGCTAATTTTGGCCATTTTAACTGGTGTAAGATGGTATTTCAATGTGGTTTTAATTTGAATCTCCCTGATGGCTAGTGATGATGAATTGGGGCTTATTGAAATGGCCTTAAATCAAGGTTTCTGTGAATGACACCTTGCTCAGTCTCATGCAAAGTATACTTCTTTTTAGAATGGCAGATACCAGTAGCTCCTTACTACTGGCCATCGTCTTAGTTCAGGCTCTGGGTTAGGGACCAGATTCATGAAAGATGAGAGCATGAACCAAAATAACTCCATATGACAGAGAGTGTGAAGTCTCTGTGTACCTATGGGGACTCTGAATCCCCAAGAGAAGGGACCAACACAATTTTACCTAGTAAGCCAGTCAGGCAAATATTTAGATCTTCTAATGGTCATCTCCTTGTGGGATTACTTTGGGGTATGCCTATGTGGGCAGCATACTGCCATTTTCTCCAATTGGCCACATTTCAGGGTTCCTTTTCTTTTCCTCTAAGATGGGTCTGGGTGATAATCCAGATACTATATTTACTCCCAAGCCCTGTGGACTCTGGGGCTCCTACTTTTTGTGATTTCAACTTGTGTACCCCTTCTACCCATCACACTCAACCTATTCCCATCACCATCCTGAGAATTTGGATAATGACACCTGCATGAAAATGGCCCATCTCATCTCCTACACTGATATCTCAGAATTTTCTCAGTTGCATTGTCCACCTACAGGGTCTAACTATTAGGTGCCAACTTGGAACTTTCATGAGCAGTCAAGGTTTGTCCTGGCAGTCACTCCTGACTCTCTGTCCAGGGAGCGGCATTGTTTTGAAAGACATTCATGACCTTTCCACTTTCTTAGTGCCTTAGCATTCATATTTGTTAAGTTAAGATAATGGGATCCTCTGGCTTCTCTACATCACTGAGTGGAGAGAGGATTCTGTGGCAGGAAGATGGGGAAAACATTCTGTACACTGCAAAGTGCTATGCAAGTACAACAGCCATGACTATGGCTCTGCTGCTGGGCCCATCTCCATCTGGCTTTCTCCCTGGACTGTCTTTCCAGACATCTACAAGTAGAGGCTGCTCTGTGGCTGACTGGTGACCGACACCCATGGGATTTGGATTCAGCCTCCAAGGACTAGCGGTCATGCTACTATGAATATAAAGCAAAACAAAAGACAACATAAAGCAATATCAGAAAGAAAAAATATGATGACTTTGGAATTGAAGAAATTTGACAACAAAATTCTAATATATGTAAGGGAAGGAAAACTGCAAGTAGGACTGTGCATAGACTGGGGCAGTGAGGACAGATAGGAAGAAATAGGAAACTGATCTTGTGTGTGCCTCCTGTACACAGGGGCTGGAGGGAGGGATGATAAGCAACTCAGATAAGTTTCTTGGTTTTGAGGACCCCATGGTTCTGGGAACAGATGGATTGAGATATGATTGTATACTTTATAGTAAGAATGAATGATAAAGAAACACAGGAGGCTGTGGAGATCCAGAGGAATAGCCCATAATCCATTCTTTTTTTTTTAAATTTTACTTATTTATTTGACAGAGATCATAAGTAGGCAGAGAGGCATGCAGAGAGAGAGAGAGAGAGAGAGAGAGAGAGAGAGGAGAAAGCAGGCTCCCTGCAGAGCAGAGAGCCCAATGTGGGGCTCAATCCCAGGACCCTGGGATCATGACCTGAGCTGAAGGCAGAGGCTTTAACTCACTGAGCCACCCAGGCGTCTCTGAATAGCCTATAATCCAGACCCAGTAGCAACACAGGGAGGGGAATATGGAGACAGAGAAATCTGGGATGTTTCAACTGGGAAAAGAAAAATGAGTAGTAGTATGCCATACAGAGAGAAAAAGGCAAGTCTATCCCAAGCAGAAGGAACAACATAAGCAAAAGCACAAAGATGGGAAGGAAAACACAGGATTTGGGGAATAGCAAGTACTCTGGTGAGATTGAAATCTTAGATGGGAGGGAGACAGGCTGAGGTTGCCTGGGGCCGGGACTTTTAATGTTAAGCTCAGGAGCTTAAAATTGATTGCAGAAACAATGGAGAAGAAGGCATGATGGGGGGGGGGCTTAAGGAGGGAAGGGCCATGGTCCGACTTAATGCTTTCAGAAGATCTGTCTTCCTGTAGTGGAAAGAGGACAAGAGAGCAATAAAAGTAGAAGTAAGGAGACCAGGGAGCAGGCAGTTGCAGAAGTCCAGGTGGAAAAGCCTTGAGAAGAAGATCAGGGTTTAGTTTTAGACATGAGGCATTTGAATTGCTACTGGTACATCTATGAGGAAATGTGTAATAGTTGGATATACAGTTCTGAAGTATGAACTACAGATAAAGGCTTAAGTAGAGTAGAGAAGGAAGAGCCAACAAAGGAGACAATGAATATCCAGAGGGATGTGAGGGAAATCATACAGGTTTATGATTTCCTTTTCCAATGTTCCTGAAAGGTTAAGCAAGATGAGTATAGATCAGTGTCGAGTGGATTTAATAATGTGGAAGTCATTGGTAATGCTCAAGTTCAGCGGAGTAAGAAGTGGAGCCTGTGACCAGATTGGACAGGATGAAGGATTGAATGTGAGAAGGGAGTAGAGACCTGAGCCTCTTTTGTTTCTGATATGTGACTTTGGAGTTACCATATGTATATGTAAAGCCTGAAAATGTCAGTTTGTAGGCCAGCAGAGCTTCTTGTCTCCTCCAGCAAGTCCAGTAGGAAATGATTCTTATCTTGGTGCTCCAAGAGCAGTGGCTGTCTGTACTATTGGTGGATGGTGGCCTGAAGGATGGAGGAAGAGCACTAGAGACAGAAATATCAGCAAAGCAAATATCCAGAGGTAGGAGAGTTCACAATAAATTTGGGGAGTTGATCGAAGGCTAATAGTACTGAAGCACAGTGGGCTAGGGGTAGAATGGAAAGAGATGTGGTTTGAGATGTGAGCAAGGGCTAGTCAGGTAATGGTGAGTATTATAGGCCATGGTAAAGACTTAGGGTTTTATTTGTTTATTCAAAATGCAATGGGAAGCTATTAAAGGATTTTAAGCAGGGAAATGACATGATGTAATTTATTTTTAAAAATTGAAGTATAGTAAACACACAATGTTTTATTAGTTTCAGGTGCATAACATAGTGATTCCATAAGTCTATATGTTATGCTATGCTCACCACAAGTGTAGCTACCATCTGTCACCATACAGCACTATTACAATATAATTAACTGTATTCCCTATGCTGTACCTTTTATCCCCATGACTTACTTATCTCACAACTGCAAGCCTGATTGTTCTAGCTCTGGTGTAGAGAAAGGATTATATGAGGAAACCTGGAGATAGGGAAATCATTCATTTGTTCATTAAATAAATATTTATTGAATGATCACTCTATGACAGAACTGCCTTATTGGGATAAAGTTGAACAGTAAAGACCAGGTCCTTCCTTCCATGGAAGCATGATTCTACTAGGTCAGATAATGATAAATAAATAAATAACTGACATCACTTTAGGTACTGATTAATATTATGGAGAAGTTAAAATAGGTTAATGAGGTAAAGAGTGACTGGGACTGAAGATCTATATCAAGGTGACTGGAGATGGCCTTTATGAACAGGTAGTATTTACACTGAAAGCTGAATAAGAAGGATCCAGGCACTCAAAGATTTTAATAAAAGTTTTCCAGATCTCTAGGCAGGGGAAAGAAAAAATGAAAAGGCTCTATGGTGAGAACAAACTTGGTGTTTTTGAGGAGCAAGTAGACCAGAGTGGCTGGAAGGTATGAAGCAGGGTGGGGGAGAATGTTAAGATATTGATGTCAGAGAGTGATGTAGATAGAAGCCAGATCAACAGGCCCTCTAAGCCATGTTTAGAGTTTAAATTTTATTCTTGGAACTATGAAAGCACTGGAGAGTTTTGCACAGAGAAATGAATGATCTGATTTTTTGTTTTAATAAGATCCTTCTGATGCTGTATTGAGGACAGATTGGAGAGAGAACAGAGTAGAAGTATGGAGATCAGAAAGAAGATATACTGCAATAATCCAGGGCAAGATGATGGTGGCTTGAGCCACACTAATGGCAATAGAGGTAGTGGAAAGTCGTTGAATGTGAAATGTTGAATATATTGCCGGTAACACTTGTCAATGGATAGGATGTGTGTGGTGATGAAAAGAGAGGAGTCAAGTTTGAGAAAGGCCTGAACAAATGAGTAGATAATGGTGCCCTTTACTAAGATGGGAAGAAATTTTGGGAGAAGTAGACTTGGTAATGGCAGGAACTGGCTTATTAAGAATTACATTTTGTATGTGTTGCATCTAAGATGATACTATATTTCCACATGGATATGACAAGTAGGTATGATTCTGGTACTTAAGGTAGAGGTCATGAATGAATTTGGGAATTGTATTGCAAACCAAGTGATCACCTAAAGAAGGAGTGCAGATGAACTAGAGAAGGTCAAAGATGGATCTCTAGTGCACTTCAACATTCAGAGTTCAAGAAGAGGAAGAAGCTCTAGGAAAAGAGATTTGGAGGAAGGAATTACAAGTGGGGTGAAAACTAGGTGAGTATAATTCCAACTAATTCACGGAAAAGAGTATTTTAAGAATAAATGGAGTGATTAATATGTCAAATGCTCTTGAAAAGTCTAGAACAATGAGGACAGAAATGACCATGTGCTTTGGCAATATGTAGAACTTGGGTGATTTGATAAGAACTATTTCAGTGAAGTGGTTGATCAGAAGCTAATAGGACTGAGAGAATGTGAAACAAAGAAGAGGAGTCAGAAAATAGAACAAATTTCATAGGTGTTTGGCTCTGTATGGGTTAAATAAAGTGGTAGTTGGAAGAGAATGAATCTCAAGGTTTGGGTATTTTATTTTTTTTAATTTTAAAAAATATTTTCTTTGTTTATTTGAGAAACAGAGAAAGCACAAGCAGGGTGGAGGGGCAAAGGAAAAGGGAGAAGCTGCTGAGTGGGGAGCCTGATGTGGGGCCTGATCCCAGAGCCCTGGGATCATGACCTGAGGCAAAGGTAGATGTTTAGCCAACTGAGCCACCCAGACGCCCAAGGTCTGGGTATTTTAAAGATAGAAAATGTATGACATGTTTGCATGTTTACAGAGATGATCTAATAGAAAAAAATTTTACAGTGCAGATAGGGGAGGAAATTACTGGAGTGATGTCCTTGAGTAGGTGAAAATGTACAGGATCAGGACAACAGTTTATGGATACACATGAAGGTAGCTTGATGGATGCATGTGCAAAAGAAGAGAAACAAGACTTTGTTTTGAAAAAGGTTTATGTTTGGGGGGTGGTCCATACAGGAGTCTCTAGTAAGTATCTGGAGGATAGGAAATAGAATAAAAATCAAGGCCACAGATGGGCTTTAAGTTGACCGGATAAACCTCTGCCCAGAGAAGGGAAAGAGCTTGTGCAAAGTGCCACAGATTTTAAGTGGCAGGGCTGGGACAAGAACACAGGCCTGCCTGGTTCTAGAACTTGTGCTCTTTTTCTGCAATATTCCACCCCTGGGTATGGGTTAGTTGTAGATTCCAGTCCCCAACAAAAATTTTTCCTATACCACTGCTTATAGCTGATGGACATTTGGCCTTGGCATAGAGATGAATTGTATATGGTCAGAGGTGGGAGGCTTTCTAAGTAACTTCTGAACTTTCCCCTGTCTCTTCTCCCTGGCCTGAAAGTTCAGAGCTTGATGCATGTTTCGGTTTCATGAAATGGCTCATGAGCTCTGATAGTGGTCTCAAGATTTGTCACTCCCTAATGTTGTAGTGACTATAGCCGACTGGCATTGAGTTCTGGAGAACAATACACAGTCTTTTGTGCAAGAAGAAAAAATAGAAAATTAGTCTTCTCAGATTTCCCTTTTGAAGGTGCTGGTGACTGTGTCAAGAGTTCTGTCTTGCAGGCAAAAAAGTGGCATGACCCCCTGGAAGCCTGCTTTCTAATAGGCACTCTCTCAGTAATCTCCACACAGAGAGGGAGAGCACTGTGAAGTGATCAGAGTGCTTCATCATGTAAGCTTGTGGTATGCTCCTCTTAAGAGCAGTAAGAAGTAGAGTTTGGGTTCCCCATTCTTCAGGTTGGAAGCTGAGATTCAGAAAGGTTGGGAATTCACTCAAGTCATCTAGTCCAGCTGGTAGGAGGCAGAGCTAAGCCTCAAATCTAAGCTGGTGCTCAGAGTCTTGTACTTTTTCCAGTGCCCCATTTGTCCCTGGGTATGAGCCAGGACTGGGTACCTGCCAACCAAAGTAGGGATAAATGTAATGAAAGAGCAATATAGTAATAGTGATAATAATAATGATGTGATAACAATAATAATAATAATAATAATAATAATAAAACAACTTCATTGACTCCTCTAGAAATCGGAGAAGGAAATTATACATTCAGGGTAGCCCCAACTGTCTTCATACTTTATGCCCTGTGATCAAGGTCAGATTGAATGGTCTGGAGCCCACTGAGGGCTGCATCCTCCAGGTTAGCCTCCCTCCACCTCACCATTTCTTGGCCCTTAAGTACCAGCAGTAAATTCACCTTCCACCTTTCTTCCCACTTTCCTTCTGTCTTCGAGTACCTACTTAATCTATTTCATAACTGGCCATATACTGCCTGCAGAATCACATTGAGCCTCTCATCACTGGAGCCAGCCATCAGTTTGAAAATAGCATGCCCAAACTATGGCTATAACAATTATGTGGTTCTCTTTCTTACGGATGTGATATTTATTCTTGTGATTGCCACAAGAGATACATCAGCATGGAGGCAAGGGGAGCTCTTAGCCATTTTTAACAGTACTTTCAAAAGCATCTTCTAACCCAATTGGCTCACATTCATCACTGGTCAAATAGGCAAGAGTTACAGAGGAAGAGGAGCAGGCAAGTAGCCAGTGACTCAGCCCTGAACTGCTCTGTGGCTCCACTAGGACATATACCTTCTCTGGGCCTTGTATCCAACTATGATAAAGAAGTTGGACAAAAGGGCCTTGGAAATTTTCTTCCAATTTTTATTCTCTAAGATCAATTCAGTCTCAAAAAAAAAAAAGATTAGTTCAGTCTCTCTGTGTGTGTCTCTCTGTCTCTGTCTCTCTCTTTTGTTCTCTTTTGCTCTCCTACTCTCTATCCCCTTCTTATTCTCTGTCATCTACTTTGCCAAACTCCCTGGGGCTTACTATAAAAGTGTAACTGGCTGTGTAATAGATATTCCACACTGTATCTAGCCAGATGTGTATGCTCGCTTTTCAGGACTCACCTGGGGGTGGTACTGGCTTATTCCAACAAGGTAGAACCATTACCTTTAACTGGATTCTTTTTCAGTTATGGCCACTAGAATCTGTTGACAAAACAGAGAAAGAACCTCATTCTATATTCAATAACAATAGGCCTGGGAACATGAGGATCTGTGTTTGGGATGGTGGTTCGATGGATTTGGTTTGGACTTGAGATTGGACTTCACTGTACCTGATCTCCAGAACTAAGGCAGAGAACTCAGCAGCCACACCTTCTTGTAAACATATGTGGGAGACAATAGAGTTATCTCCTGAGTGGGCCATCAAGAGTCAGAGCCCTGGGGCACCCAGGTGGCTTAGTCAGTTGGGTGTCTGCTCAGGTCATGATCTTAGAGTCCTGGGATCAAGCCCCACATCTGAGCAGGGAGCCTGCTTCTCCCTCTCCCTCTGTCTGCCGCCCCCCCTGCTTGTGTTCGCTCTCTGTGTCTCCCTCTGTGTCAAATAAATAAATAAAATTTTTTAAAAAAAGAGTCAGAGCCCACTTTCAAGGGCACACAATGAGTAGGAAATCTGGGACTAGGTCTCTAGTAATCCATTCCTAAGTCTAATGAGTTCCTATTGCCCTATGCATGTTTCTCTAAGTGAGGGTCTCTGTGATATTGGGAGGAAAAATGAATTTCTATCTTTGTTAACTTCTAATTGAAATGTCTCATTTGATTCTATTTTGTAGGCAATGAACCACAATAACATTAGTAATACTTGAGGTTTTTCTTTTCTTCAAGAGAAATCACAGATATTTTCATATTCATATTATTATAATTGTAGCCACCTTTAGACAGTCTTTACAATTGACATTATTTTGAAATTACAGTAGTTGTTAGACTCACCACTATTTTTTGTTTCATGCATTAATAAAAAAGAAATTATGCTGAGTGAATAAGGCAAGCGAAATGAGTCAAATATATGGTTTCACTTATTTGTGGAGCATAAGGAATAACACAGAGGACATGGGAAGATGGAGAGGAGAGGGGATTTGGGGGAAATTGGAGGGGGAGATGAACCATGAGAGGCTGTGGAATCTGAGGATATAACTGAGGGTTTTGTGGGGGAGGAGGTGGATAGGTGAGCCTGGTGGTGGGTATTATGGAGGGCACATATTACATGGAGCAGTGGGTGTGGTGCATAAACAATGAATTCTGGAACACTGAAAAGAAATTTAAAAAATAAATAAAAATTTAGAAAAAATCTGTTAGTATATCATGCAAGTTTTACTTATTATTTTGATATAATTTTTTCCCTTTGTAATTTATGCATTTTATTGCATTTAAAGTATTATTCTGAGAAGGGGTTCATGAGTTTTATCAGTCAGCCAAGGCCCTATGACACAACAAAAAGTTGACACTGTAGTCTAGAGCAAACCCAAGTCCATAAAGCATAAAGCCTTGAACCTGGTCCATCAGGTTTTCATTCTCACTAGACCCTCCTCCAGGTACATACTCTGTCTTTGTAAAGAACACCAGCTGCAGTTACCAATTTACTGTTGAACACTAAGACAGCTTTCTGTTTTCATGAGGGCTTCTTTGAAGTCCTTTTTTAAAAATTTTCAGCATAACAGTATTCATTGTTTTTGCACCACACCCAGTGCTCCATGCAATCCTTGCCCTGCTTAATATTCACCACCTGGCTCCCCCAACCTCCCACCCCCCGCCCCTTCAAAATCCTCAGATTGTTTTTCAGAGTCCATAGTCTCTCATGATTCACCTCCCCTTCCAATTTCCCTCAACTCTCTTCTCCTCTCCATCTCCCCATGTCCTCCGTGTTATTTGTAATGCTCCACAAATAAGTGAAACCACATGATAATTGACTCTCTCTGCTTGACTTATTTCGCTTAGCATAATCTCTTCCAGTCCCGTCCATGTTGCTACAAAAGTTGGGTATTCATCCTTTCTGATGGAGGCACAATACTCCATAGTGTATATGGACCACATCTTCCTTATCCATTCATCCATTGAAGGGCATCTTGGAAGTCTTATTTTGACCTCAGTATAGTTTGTTTGCTCCCAATATTCATTCTTCAGTCTAGACTTTGCTGAAATGCCTGTACCTCATGACCTCCATCCCCTGCCTGTGTGACCTCATCCTCCTTCCTCTGGCTGCTGCCAGCAGTATTTTGCCTTCTCCTACTTCTTCCCAGGCCTACAGCATAGCCCAAGAAGGGCCATGGTGCCACACATGCTCTGCCTCTGCTGGTAGGACTTGTGGGGTGCTCAAGTAGAACAAGTTGTCTTGGAGCTTTAAGAAGTTTCTAGGATGGTTTTTGTTGTTGCTGCTGCTGATAGGGTTGGGGCAGCAGTGACAATTACAAGTAGGAAAATAGAAGCAGACTGGTTCTGATCCAGGTTTTTTTTTTACTCTATGACATTCTTACCCATTCTAATGTCCCTGGTCAGACCACATCTATTTGGAATTTTGGGTCCCTGAGTAGTCCTTCCCATCCTGGGTTGTCATGGGCACTGAATGAAACATTGACAACTTGGAAGAGTCCATTTTGGATGTGCCCAGAGGGCACCTGTGGAGTAAGACAGGTGAAAGGGTGAGCTGTGGTGGCAGGTTACCTTGTTTGGAATCACTTCCCAGCCATGTGACCTTGGACAAGTTGCTTAACCTTTCTGTGTTTGAGTTTCCTCATCTGTAAAACAGAGATACTAACAATGCTCACCTCTCAAGATTGATGTGAGGTTGAAAGTAGTTCATTTCTTTAAAATACTTAGCATGGTCTATCTTTCCATGCAAAGAGCCCCCTTTAACATTTCTTATAGGGCTGGTTTAATGTTCACGAATTCCTTTAGTTTTTATTTGTCTGGGAAACTCTTTATCTCTCCTTCTATTCTGAATGAGAGCCTTGCTGGATAAAGTATTATAGGCTGCATATTTTTCCCATTTATCACATTGAATATATTATGCCAGTCCTTTCTGGCCTCCCAGGTCTCTGTGGACAGGTCTGCAGCAAGCCTCTCTTGTAGGTTAAGGACCTAGTGTCCTAAGCTGCTTTCAGGATTTTCTCTTTATCTTTGTAATTTGCAAGTTTCACTATAATGTGTCATGGTGATGACTTATTTTTGTTGATTTTGAGGGAAGTACTCTGTGCCTCATGGACTTGAATGCCTGCTTCCATTCCCAGATTAGGGAAGTTCTCAGCTATAATTTGTTCAAATAAACCTTCTATCCCCTTTCCTGCTCTTCTTCTTCTGGGACTCTTATAATCCAGATATTATTTTGCTTTATGGAACTGTTGAGTTCCCTAAGACTTCCTTCATGGTCTAATAGTTTTCTTTCTCTTACACTAAACCATCCCTGCAAGATATATTAAAGTATTTCTTTAAAAGACCAAAAGTAATAAAGAGACCAAAAGTAAGGAAGACTAGAAGGAAACAGAGACAATCTACAGGAACAGCAACTTTACAAGTAGTACTATGGCACTAAATTCAAGTCTGTCAATAATTACTCTGAATATAAATGAGCTAAATGCTCCAATCAAAAGACTTAGGCTAGTAGAATGGATAAAAAACATGCTCCTTTGGTATGCTGCTTACAAGAGACTCATTTTAGACACAAGAACTCCTTTAATTGAAAGTGAGGGGATGGAGAACTATGTATCATGGTAATGCACATCAAAAGAAATCAAGGGATGGAGAACCATTTTTCATGCCAACAGACCTCAAAAGAAAGCTGAGGTAGCAATTCTCATACCAGACAAATTAGATTTTAAGCTAAGGACTATAGTTAGAAATAAAGAAGGACACCATATCATTCTTATAGGGTCTATCCAACAAGGGGATCTAACAATTGTTAAATATCTATGCCCCCAACAGGGGAGCAACCACCTACATAAGCCAACTGTTAACCAAAATAAAGAGACATACCTATAATATATTTATAGTTAGGAGACCTCAACGCTCTACTCTCAGCAATAGACATCATCTAAGCAGAAAACCAACAAAGAAACAAGAACTTTGAATGGCACATTGGACCAGATGGACCTTATAGATATATACAGAACATTCCATCCTAAAACAGCAGAGTACACACTCGTCTTGAGCACACATGGAACTTTCTCCAGAATAGACCACATACTGAGTCACAAATCAGATCTCAACTGATACCAAAAGATTGAGATTACTCCCTGCATATTCTCAGATCACAATGCTTTGAAACTGGAACTCAATCACCAGAAAAATTTAGAAGAAATTAAAATACTTGGAAGCCAAAGACCATCTTGCCTAAGAATGTTTCAGTCAAACAGAAAACCAAAGAAGAACTTCAACAACTCATGAAAAACAATGAGAATGAAAATACATCAATCCAAAACCTATGGGATATGGCAAAGATGGCCCTAATGGGGAAATACATAGCCATCCAAACCTCACTCAAAAATAAGAAAGAAAGAAAGAAAGAAAGAAAGAAAGAAAGAAAGAAAGAAAGATCCTGAATTCACCAGCTAAATTTACACCTTAAAGAACTAGAGAAGAAAGACAAATAAACAAACAACAAATGAAGCCTAAGCCACACACAGGAAGAGACACAATTAAGATTAGAGCAGAGATCAATGAGTTAGAAACCAGAAATATAGCAAAGCAGATCAATGAAACTAGAAGCTGGTTCTTTGAAAGAATTAATAAGATCAAGAAACTACTGGTCAGACTTATCCAAAAGAAAAGAGAGAGGACACAAATTAATAAAATAATGAATGAAAGGGGAGAGATCATGACTAACACAAAGGAAATAGAAACAGTTATCATAAATGATTATCAGCGACTATATGCTAATAAATTAAGCAACCTAGAAGAAATAGATGCATTCCTGGAAACCCATAAACTACCAAGATTGAAACAGGAAGAAACTGACAACCGGAATAGACCAATAATCAGTAATGAGATTGAAGCAGTGATCAAAAATCTCCCAAAAAACAAGAGTTCAGGTCCCGATGGATTCCCTGGGGAATTCTACCAAACATTCAAAGAAGAAATAATACCTATTCTCCCAAAGCTGTTTCAAACAATAGAAACAGAAGGAAAGCGTCCAGACTCATTCTATGAGGCCAGCATTACGTCGTCCCAAACCAATCAAATACCCAATCAAAAAGCAGAATTTCAGGCAAATATCCTTGATGAATATGGATGCCAAAATTATCAACAAGACGTAGCTAATAGGATCCAACAGTACAATAAAAGGACCAGGGGGGATTTATCCCTGGGATTCAAAGGTCGTTCAACATTTGTAAATTAAACAATGTGATAGAACATATTACTAAGAGGATAAAGAAGAAACATATGGTCCTCTCAATTGATGCAGAAAAAGCATTTGATAAAATACAGCATCATTTCCTGATTAAAGCTCTTCAGAGTGTAGGGATAGGGGGAACATTCCTCAATTTCTCAATTTCATACCTGTATCAGACAAATTAGATTTTAAAACAAAGACTGCAACAAGAGATGAAGAAGGGCATTATGTCATAATTAAGGGGCCTACCCAACAAGAACATCTAACAATTTTAAATATTTATGCCCCTACCTTGGGAACAGTGAAATATAGAAACCAATCAATAACATACTTAAAGAAACTCACTGTTAATAATACAATAATCGTAGGGGACATTAGTACCCCACTCACTGCAATGTATGGATCACCTGAGCTGATCAACAAGGAAATAAGGGATTTGAATAACACACTAGACCAGATGGACTTAACAGATATATTCAGAGCACTTCATCCTAAAGCAAGAGAATACACATTCTTCTCAAGTGCACATGGAACACATGCCAGAATAGATCACATACTGGATCACAAATCGGGTCTCTAACAGTACCAAAAGATTGGGATCATTCCCTTCATACTTTCAGAGCATGATGCTTTGAAACTTGAACTTAATCACAAGAGGAAATTTGGAAAGAACTAAAAATAATTGAGGTTTTTTAAATTAAAAAAGTTATTAACATATAATGTATTATTTGTTTCAGGAGTACAGGTCTATGATTCATCAGTCTTACACAATTCACAGCACTCACCATAGCACATACCCTCACTGTTTATAGCAGCAATGTCTACAATAGCCAAACTATGGAAAGAGCCCAGGTGTCCATCAACAGATGAATGGAAAAGAAATATATATATATATATCATATATATATCATATATAAATATATTAAATATATATTATATATAAATATATATTTATATAGAAGTATATATTAAAATTATACTTATGTATTAAAATATATTTATATATTATATATATATAATGGAATATTCCTCAGCCATCAAAAAGAATGAAATCTTGCCATTTGCAACAATGTGGATAGAACTAGAGGGTACTATGTTTAGCAAAATAAGTCTGTCAGAGAAAGACAAATACCATATGTTTTCACCCATATGTGGAATTTAAGAAACAAAACAAATGAACACAGGGAAAGGGAAGGAAAAATAAAATAAGATGAAAACAGAGAGGGAGGCAAGCCATAAGAAATACTTAACTCTAAGGAACAAATTGAGGGTTGATAGAGAGGAGGTGGGTGGGGTGGTGGAGCAACTGGGTGATGGGCATTAAGGAGATCACTTGATCTGGGCATTATATGTGACTATTGAATCACTAAATTCTACCTCTGAAACTAATAATATACTATATGTCAAATAAACTGGATTTAAGTTAAAAAATAAAGTACTTAGCATGGCATAGACACACAATTAATGATAGTAGTATTGTCTTTGTTAAGTGGGTACATATTTGCAGGGAATGACCAAAAAGAAAAATTCTGGGTGCAAGATGCTTCTAGATTCCAGGAAGTAAATTTTGGCATCTGCTATCTCTGCCCCATCCCAGAGTGTTTGCATTGGAGTCTAGAGAGGAAGTGACCTTCCAACCTACTTGGCTGTCCCCATCAGCCCATGTCTGATTGGAGTACATGGTTCCTTAACATCCCCTCCCCTACAGGGTTTTTGGGAGCATTAAATGAGACTTTGCCTATACAGAGATGAGAGCTCTTTGAATGACTCTCATGGGGAGCAATTTTACAGATTCTTTAGGAAATTTACCCTTGAAAGAGATTTTTATTTTTGGAGTCTAGATTCACCTGTCTGTAGTTGCTGGCTAGTTTTCCAAAAGCCTAATAGCCAAGAATCATAGAGCCTGGATTCCACTGGACCAGATGAACCTGCCCCAGTAGCCAGACATATGACCATCCCAATTCCCCCTGCCAACACCACCCCACTTCTGTTGGAGCCATAGTCCTGCCTGTTGGACCTCATGTCCATTTGCCTCCTTGCATTTGCTCTACCATTCCTTCTGTTTTAAGCCTCTCCTCCCCCAAGCCCAATCTTCCCCATACTTTAATGTCCACTGCCAGTCCCATGTCCTCCAGGAAATCTGTGCTGATGAGAGTCATAGATTCTCAGACGTCAGAGCTCAAATTGCCCACACATTACTTAGCCTTCATTGATTGCCCCTCCTTTGGATTCCTGCAGAACTTAGGGCCTGTGCCAGATAATTTAGTACTTAATTACAGACTGTTGTCAATTGTGCCTTTATTTTTGCTGTGCATTAGAGTGTTATAGCTTTTAGAGGACAGAGAGTAGAAAAGACACGAAAATTTCTTCCTGATATTGATGTAGAAATATATATGACTTTTGTGACATCTATAGAGTTGAAAATGAAATTTTTGTTGCGCTGTCATCCAACCACCCAATTCCCAGACCTGATTATTATCCTACAGATTCTTTCTTTTTGCAAATCTTGTCAGGAACGTCCTTTATGGTACAGAGAAGTGGAAAGGAGCAATCTTCCCAGCTTGTTAAGAAAAAGTTGTATGTTCCAAGATACTCAGCAACTTCACCTCCAGGACTGTCCTTATCTCATCCGACTCTGGACCTTGGTGAGATTATTCAAACATCTGCCTTCTCCTCTGTAAGGCCTGCCCACCCAGGCTAGGACTTCCTAATACAAGGGCCAGTGATGGACCCAGCTGTCCTGGATGAAAGGCTGTCAAACATGGGAATGTGGCCGTTCAGGCTGCCTGTAGAAAGGATTGCTGTAATAGGGTAGTACTTGCTCCAGTCTACCTGGGACAGGTTATTGTGATTGGATGGAAAGTCTGCACAGTGGGCTTTTTATAAACAGAAGTTTGAGCATAGATTGTTTCCGTGCTACCCATTCATGATGCTTGTTCTTCAGTGACACTCCAGTCTGCTTTCCCAAACTACCTCTGCTGAGTGAATGATCCAAGGCAACAAAGAAGGCAATGTAGCAGCCAGAGAGCTGGCCATGTACTTGTTCAATCACTTATTATGTGTCATGTCTATGCTGCACGTTGTGGTCACAAAGAAGATAAAGAGAGGCCCCTTGTGTTCTAAAAAGCTTATGGTCTTCTGGGAAAAGAAATCTATATAGCCGACTAAGTTTCATGATTGGGGAGCCACTGGGGCTGTGGCGAACTCTGCAAATAGCCTAGCTACCCAAAACAAAGTAAACACTTTCAGTTTTGCCAAATTATACCAAATTACAACTCTGCTCCATTGTACTCCTTTCTCCACTGCAGTTGCCAGGGTAGCTCCAGATAGAGAGAAATTAATTTGACAGAGAAGCAGAGAAACAGTTTCTGGGAAAAAAATAGAGGACAGGGGCATTAGGGGTCATGATATTTCTAAGAGATTTGCTATCTCCCTGGTGGCACCATTTAAGGATCCAGTGCATCAGCTGAGGGAGACCCTTGAGGTCTGAGTACAAGCTGCCTTAAGCCTGGGAAGCACTTACACAATGGGAGCTATAATTATTGCCCTACTGTGTTGCTTCACGTAGACTGGTCCCCACACACACTATATAGGGCAAATTGTTGATAGCTATGGTCTGCTGGAAAGAAGCCTAGACTTGGCGTCAGAAATTTGCATTGTAATTTTGGTTGAACTTCTTTATTAGCTCTGTGACCTTAGGTAGTTTATTTATTTTCCTTAACTTTGGCTCTTCATCTGCTCAATGAGGTTAATGATAGTATTTTGGTCAGGATTAAATGAGATCGTATGTTTTAAAATTCCTCCATGGAGCCTGACATACTACTTGCAATCCACAAATGGTTATTGGCTGGTGTTATTAAAAACCATCCTCAGCAGTAGCAGCACCAGAAGCAGCAGCAGCATCTTTGTACCAATTCCCTTCTTCCCCCTGGCCTATTTCCCTTTCAGATAACCGAGTCCCTGAGCAAGTGGGCAGCAGATAACCTGGTTGTATGGACAGAGATGTCATCAGGTGGGTCCAGGCAGCTTCTTAGTGAAGGATTGACAGTTGCTGCCAGAGAGATGGTTTTTGGAGTGGAGGTGGGGGAAAGAGCTGAGTTCATGTGCTCAGATTACTGCCTTCCTCTGAGGAGGTTAACTTGTACATTTCATCTGATGAGTGTGTTAAAGCAGTATTACTGCTTTCAGTGCAGTACTTTTTCTGGGAATTAATGATTGAGGAGACAGTATGGTCCTTTCTGTGGCTATTAGTGCTGGGCTATTACTGATTCCGAGAAGGACTACATTAGTGCTCTGGTGAGGGTGTGGGACCAATGTTTTCCTAGATTGGCTGATTGCCTGTGGAGATGCACTTGGTTTTTTGAGCCACAATGTTCTCCCCATTAGCCATTCAGCTGCCTATATCATTTTCTCTCTGTTCTACCTTTCACTGATAATGGTTGTGTTTGGGCAGATTTTAAGCAATGGGATGGCCAATGTCACCATAAGCCCTCAAATTAGAGAGTATTATTTTAAGTGGGAGGCACTTAGCTTGAACATAAAATATCATCAGGGAGAAAATGGATAATGACTTTTGTTTGCCTTTGGTTACCTCTCTCCAGCCTAAGAGGTTGGGAGTCACCAGGTCAGGGTTCTGGTATTCAGGAAGTTAGCAACAAGACTCTTTAATCTCTCTTTCTGTCTCTCTCTCTTTCTCTCTCTCTTTGTGGTAATAGCATTGAGCAGTAAATCTATCTTCTCAACAAATCTTTAAGTGCACAATACTGTATATTTAACTATAGGCAGTTTGCTGTGCAGGGGATCTCTAGAAATTATTCATCTTGTGTTCATTTCATAATAACTTTATAGTAGTTAAGCAACAATTCCCCAGTTCCCCCTTCCCTCAGTTCTGGCAACCATCATTCTATTCTCTGCTTCTATGAGTTCAACTATTTTAGGTGCCTCATAAGTGGAATCATGTAGTATTTGTCCTCTTGTGACTAGCTTATTTCATTTAGCATAATATCCTACAGACTCATTCATGTTGTTGCAAATGACAGAATATCCTTATTTTTAAGGCTGAAAAATATTGCACTATATGTATATACCATATTTTCTTTCTTCATTCATCTGTCAATGGACATTTGGGTTGCTTACATATCTTGACAATTTTGAATAATGCTTCTGTGAAGACAGAAGTGAAGATATCCCTTCAAGATACTGATTTCATGGAGCACTGGGTGTGGTGCTTAAACAATGAATTCTGGAACACTGAAAAAAAATTACATTAAATTAAATTTAAAATATAAAAAATAATAGGGCTGCCTGGGTGGCTCAGTGGGTTAAACCTCTGCCTTCAACTCAGGTCATAATCCTAGGGTCCTGGGATCAAGCCCCAGATTGAGCCCCGCATTAGGCTCTCTGCTCAGTGGGAGTCCTGCTTCCTCTTCTGTCTCTCTGCCTGCCTCTCTGCCTACTCATGATCTCTGTCTGTCAAATAAATAAATAATAATAAAAAATAAGATATTGATTTCAATTTTTTTATGTGATATCCAGAAGTAGGACTGCTGGATCATATGGTAGTACTATCACAGATGTATGTTCTATGCTTATTTACAAACTTGTTAATATATGTATATTAAATGTGTGCAGTATTTATTGTATCAGTTGTATCTCAGTAAAGCTTTTATTTATGATGATGATGATGATGATGTTCAGTTAGTTCTGGACTCTGGGAAGCTTTAGAAAAAAAGACTCTTCCTTCTGTATTCTGCTATAAAGCTCTGTCTGCAGCCCTGGAGAGCTAGCTGCCTACTTTGTTCATGTCCCCAAAGGCTACTTTGGCTTACTTTCCCTCAGAGGGGCATCAAAGTACCACCTGGCAGTTCCTCAAGAAATTAAAAATAGAGCCACCATATGATCCAGCAAATCCACTTCTGAGTCTTTATCTGAAGAAAATGAAAACACTAATTTGAAAAGATATACAAACCTTTGTATTTATTGCAACGTTATTTACATAGCCAACATATGGAAACAACCTATCCATAGATGAATGGATAAGGAAGATGATACACATATATTTTTGTGAAAAATATATTGTTAAGTTATATATTATTGTATTATATAATATTGTGATTTTATATATATATATATATATATATATATATATATTTATCTCTGAAACAAGGAATTAAATTTTGCCATTTGTGACTACATGGATGGACTTAAATGGGATTATGTTAAGTAAAGTAAGTCAAACAGAGAAAGATAAATACCATATGATTTCACTTACATGTGGAATCTAAAAAACAAAGCAAATGCATAAATAAAACAAAACAGAAACAGATTCACAGATACAGAGAACAATCTGGTGGTTGCGGGGGGAGGGGGTGGGGGGTGGATGAAATAGGGGAAGGGCATTAAATAAGATATGGGTATGTAATGTATAGCATAAGTAATATTGTAACAGCTTTATATGGTGACAGATAGAAGCTAGATTTATTGTGGTGATCACTTTGTAATATACATAAATGTTAAAAATCATTGTGTTGTACACCTGAAACTAAAATTATATTGTATGTCAACTATGCTTTAATAAAAAACAAAAACACAGACTTCATACCTGCCCCTCTCCCCCCAAAAAAACCCACAAAGAACTTCCTGGCATTATTGTAGCCCTCCAGAGCACAACAAACTCATGGAGGGATGGAAAGAGGCAGAGGAACTATTTCTGCTTTACAGATGAAGAAATAGAGGATCAGAGTTTAAATGACTCATTCATGGTCACATTGCATGTCAGTGGCAGAGCTAGACGTTTTATCGGGTTTTCTGCCTTCAAGCTCAGAGCCACTTCTTCTCCCTAACTACACTGGGGAGGTCTATGTGTCCTTGAAGAAGTGCTACTCAAACCACTCATTGGTTATAAACTGAGGAGTTGTTGCAGAATGTAAATCAATGCACTGCTTCATTTACTGGGAAAATCTTGCTAGGAAATAAATGTCAGCAACATTAAACAGTGTGCTCAGTTTACATTCTGACACAAGCTCCCAAATCCCATCAAGGATGGATTTGGGACCACACTTTGAGTAGTAATGCCTTAGATTATCAGAACTGTAAGCTTTGTAGAGGAAAGATATATTTCTGTCTTAATTATCATAATAACTAGCTACCATTTATCTACCTGAGCTTTCTTGGTGTCAGATATTGCTCTAAACTATATGCATAAGCCTCTACAACCTTATAGAGTTGGCACTTCTATTATTCCCATTTTATATATGAAGAAACTGAAGCATGGGAAATGTAAGTAGCTTTTCTATGGTCATAAGTCTCATCACTGGTGGAGCCTAGTTTTGATTCAAACTGCCTGACTCAAGACAACAATGATTTACGGTGTTATTATATACCTTTCACGTCACTGTGATATCCCCAAGGCGAAGCTCAGAAGTAATACAAATTTTTTTTGGAAGAAAGAATGAAGGCATTTCTTAGAGTGAGTAGGCAGTTTTGGGAAGCCAAAGAATACATCATAGGTGGAATTAGATGGATCTTGGAACACTGGAAAAATAAAACTAAATTTAAAAAAAGGCAAAACTGAGGTTATAAGAAAGAATGACTTAGTCTGCTCCCTATGCCAGAATTCATGAGTTTGGAGGGGATACTTTTTAGTTTGATGTCCTTTCACTTATTTATTTTGCTTTTGTTGCCTGTGCTTTTGGTGCCATACCCCGCCCCCCCAAATATAAAATAAAATAATTGCCAAGACTAATGCTAAGGAGACTTTTCCCTATGTTTTCTTCTAAGAGTTTTACAGTTTCAGGTCTTATATTTAAGACTTTAATCCATCTTGAGTTGAGTTTATGAATATGTTAATTATCTTGACTGCAGTGATTATTTTACAATTTTTTAAAAAAAGAAGGCAATGTTGCCAAATTGCTCTATAAATCCAATGAAATCCCAATCAAATTTTAAGCAAGGCATTTTTGTAGAAATTGATAAGTATAATCTAAAATGTATATAGAAATGCAAAATATTTTGATATCTAAAACAATCTTGAAAAAAAAGAGCAGGGCACCTGGGTGTCCCAGTTGCTTAAGCAACTGCCTTCGGCTCAAGTTATGATCCTAGAGTCCTGGGATTGAGTCATGCATTGGCACCCCCCTCAGTAGGGTCTCTGCTTCTCCATCTGATTTCTCCCCTCTCATGCTCCCTCTCTCTCATTTTCTCACTCTCTGTTAAATAAATAAAATCTTTAAAAAAGAAAGAAAAAGAAGAGCAAAGTTGGAGGGCTTAAACTATTTAATATTAATATTTACTAGAAAGCTACACTAATCAGTTTAGTGTGGACTGATGAAAGGATAGAAGCCCTTTCCAGGTGTGCCATCTTCCCAGAATTTTCATGTATTCAGCAATCAGGATGTTCTCCAATCCTCATTTTTGTTTGTTTTTGTTTTTAAGAGGATCCATTATGTAAGCAGGACTGATTAAATGACATGTTGGTGATTAATTCAACCTCTAGCCCCTCTACCCTCCCAAAAGGCCAGGGGGTAAGGCTAAAATTTCCAAACTTCTTTATTTTTTTAAAGATTTTATTTATTTATTTGAAGGAGTGAGAGAGCACACAATTGGGGAGGGCGGTAGAGTGAGAGGGAGAAGCAGACTCCCTGCTGATCAGGGACCCCCCCCCAAAAAAAAAAAACTGGGCCTGGATCTCAGGACCTCAAGATGGTGACCTGAGCTGAAGGCAGTTGCTTAACCCACTGAACCACCCAGGCACCCCTATAACCTTCTAATCATATGGTTGATTCCCTTGGCGAACAGACCCCATCCTTAGGGGCTCTCAAAAAGTCACATCATTAACATAACCAGATATGTTGAGAGGAGCTTGCTATGAATAACAAAAGACAGTTTTATTTCTTTTATCACTTAGAAAATTTCAAAAGTTTTAGGAATTCTGTATCAGGAATAGGAATGAAGACCAAATATATAATTTTTTTAAAGATTTATTTATTTATGTTAAAGAGAGAGGGTGTGGAGAAGAAGGGCAGAGGAGGGAATCTTCAAGCGGACTCCCTGCTGAGCACAGAGCCAGCATGACCCATGAGATCATGACCTGAACTGAAACCAAGAGTCAGATGCTTAACCAACTGAGTCACACAGGCAACCCTATAATTCTTATTAAAAAAATCACAGCATCACAATAGAGAATTCCAAAATAGAAATACCAGTTTCTGACAAAAATGCCAAGGCAACTCAATTGGGAAAGAATATTTTTTTTTCAACAAATTGGACCAGAACAAATGGATATCCAATATTGAAAAAATTAACCTTGACCCTTACCTCATGCCAGTCACAAATATTAACTGGACATGGATCACAAACTTTAACATATAAGCTGAATTTATGAAACTTAGAAGAAAATATTTTTGAATCTGAGTTGGGCAAAATTTTCTGAATTAGAACAAAGAAACCACAAATCATAAAAACTGATAATTTAGGCTTTATCAAAATTGGAAGTGTAAGCTCCTTAGAAGACATTGTTTAGGGGCACGTGGGTGGCTCTGTGGGTTAAAGCCTCTGCCTTCAGCTCAGGTCATGATCTCGGGGTCCTGGGATCGAGCCCTGTATGGGGCTCTCTGCTCAGAAGGGAGTCTGCTTCCTCCTGTCTCTCTGCCTGCCTCTCTGCCTACTTGTGATCTCTGTCTGTCAAATAAATAAATGAAATCTTAAAAAAAGGAAGACAGTGTTTAGAAAATGAAAAGATAAGCTATAGAGTGATAGGAGATATTCACAGCACATATATTTGATGCAGGACTAGTATCCAGAGACTATAAAGAACTCTTACAATTCAGTAATATTAAGAGAAACAAACTAATTATAAATGTGCAAAAGATCTGAAAAGCTCACTTCACAAAAGAAGATATATGAATAACCTATA
This sequence comes from Mustela putorius furo, assembly GCF_011764305.1. NCBI lineage: Eukaryota > Metazoa > Chordata > Mammalia > Carnivora > Mustelidae > Mustela > Mustela putorius. Next base: position 3,013,954 of record NW_025422048.1, on the reverse strand, counting down.
AGTACCTGAAAAGATGCTTAATATCATTAATCATCAGGAAAATGTAAATTAAACTAGTAAGATACCACTACACACCTGAAAAAAAAAAAGGACCAAGAATACCAAGTATTTTCAGAATACACGAAGTACTATTAAGAATGTGGACCAACTAGTACTTTCATGCATTGCAAGTGGAGATGTAAAGGCACTTTGGAAAATAGTTCAGCACTTTTTCATAATATTTAGCATACATTTACCATATGAGTTGGCAATTTTATTTGTAGGTGTTTACCAAAAAGAAGTCAAAACATATGTCTACATAAATGTTCATAACAGTTTTATTCAGAAGAACTGAATCTGATAACAAGTCAAAAGATTTGTTAAAAATTAGTACATTCATATACATGTTAGATGAGCCAGGAATTTCAGTTCTTTTACCCACGGAAATGAAAACATACTGTTTCCACAGCAGTTGCAGCAATTTGCATTCCCATGAACAGTGTACAAATGTTCCTTTATCCTTATCAACACTTGTGATCTATCTATCTATCTATCTATCTATCTATATCTATCATCTATCTATCTATCTATCTATCATCTATTTTTTAAAGATTTTATTTATTTATTTGACAGATAGAGAGACACACAGTGAGAGAGGGAACACAGCCAGGGGAAAGGCAGAGGGAGAAGCAGGCTTCCTGCTTAGCAGGGAGCCCAACGCAGGGCTGGATTCCAGGACCCTGGGATCACAACCTGAGCTGAAGGCAGATGCTTAATGAATGAGCCACCCAGGAATCCCATCACTTGTTATTTATTTTTTAAAAATTTTAGTCATCTGACAGGTGTAAGGTGATATCTCATTGTGGTTTTGATTTACAGTTCCCTGATGATGAGTGATGTAGAGCATGTTTTCATGTGTCTGTTGGCCATCTAGATATCTTCTTTGGAGAAATGTCTGTTTAGGTCCTCTGCCCAGTTTTTAAATCAAATTATTCATTTTTTTGTTTTGGTATTTATTCCCCCAAAATGAAAACACTATTTCAAAAAGATATATGCACCCCTATGTTTATTGTAGTATTATTTATAATAGCTAAGATATGGAAACAACCCAGGTATCCAACCATAGATGAATTGATAAAGAAGAGGTCACAGATGCACACACACACAAACACACACAGGAATACTACTCAGCCATAAAAAACGAGATCTTGTCATTTGCAACAACATGGGTGAATCTAGAGGAATTCTACCAAACATTTAAAGAGGAGTTTGCACTACTGGGTATTTACCCCAAAGTTACAGATGCAGTGAAAAGAAGGGCCATCTGTACCCCAATGTTAATAGCAGCAATGGCCATGGTTGCCAAACTGTGGAAAGAACCAAGATGCCCTTCAGTGGACGAATGGATAAGGAAGATGTGGTCCATATACACTATGGAGTATTATGCCTCCATCAGAAAGGACGAATACCCAACTTTTGTAGCAACATGGACGGGACTGGAAGAGATGATGCTGAGTGAAATAAGTCAAGCAGAGAGAGTCAATTATCATATGGTTTCACTTATTTGTGGAGCATAACAAATATGGAGGACAAGGGGTCTTAGAGAGGAGAAGGGAGTTGGGGTAAATTGGAAGGGGTGGTGAATCATGAGAGACTGTGGATTCTGAAAAACAACTGAGGGGTTTGAAGTGGTGGGGGTGTGGGAGGTTAGGGTAACAGGTGGTGGGTATTATAGAGGGCATGGATTGCATGAAGCACTAGGTGTGGTGAAAAAATAATGAATACTGTTTTTCTGAAAATAAATAAATCAATTTAATTAAAAAAAAAAGAAAAATGCAAAAGTGAGACAACACTTCACACCTACTAGAATAGCTCCATTTTTTTTTTAAAGGAGAATAAGTGTTGGTGAGGAAATGGAGAGACTGGACCAGTGGTGCATTGCTGGTGGAAATGTAATTTGGTGAGGCTGCTCTGTAAAACATTTTCATAGCTCTTCAGAAAGTTTAAGATTATCATATGATCTGGAAATTCCACTCCTAGATATATATCCAAGAATTGAAAACAGGAACTCAGAGTACTCCAGTGTTCACCCACAGAATTATTCACAGTAGCCATAATTTGGAAACAACCCAAATATCTATTTATCAACAGATGAATATCATAAATATCAACAGCATCAACCCAAATATTATCTATCATCAACAGATGAATGTATTATGTAAAATGTGGTAATACATGCAATGGAATATTATTCAGTCATAAAAATGAATGAGATTCTGATAATGCTAATGTGAATAAATCTTGAAAACATGCTAAGTGAAGTAAGTCAGACACAAATGGACACATACATGATTCCATTTATATGAAATATCTAGAATAGAACAGGTAAATTCATACAGACTGGTGTTAGATCAGAGGTTAGCTAGCAAGGGCTGGAAGGAGGGGATAATGGGAAATTATTGCTTAATGGTTATAGAGGTTCTGCTTGGGGTGATGAAAAAGTTTTAGAAATAGTGGTAATAAATTTCACAACATTGTAAATATAATTAATGCCAGTGAATTGTACACTTAAAAGTGGTTAAAATGGCAAATTTTATGTCACACATATTTTACCACCAAAAAATAGTAAAAAAAAAAAAAAAGAATATTAAAACAATCTGTATCAGTCCTGTCCACTTGTCTCCACCTCCACTATTCTCACATAGATGACTGTTTTATAGTTTTTGGAGTTTGTTTTACCCTTCTTTTGTTAAATTTATTTCTTACTATTTAATTTTTTTGATGACATTGTAAATGAAATTGTTTTCTTCATTTTTTTGTGTGTGTTTTGGAGCATAATAGTGAAATAACACTGGTCAATCAATCACCCAGAATAAGAACTAGGAAAGGGAAATGTTCATTCATTTTCTGTATGTTTCAAATATTTTCAAAAGATATAACTGGGAAAAATAAAGTATCCAGGAAAAGAGAAGGAGCCTCAAAGAGAGGAGCAGTGGTGCCTAGGTACAGGCAAAGTCAGGCCAGGGCTGAGAGATTCCAGGGATCACAGGCATCCCATGGAGATGGACAAAAGCATCTTTGGCATTAAGGCTATTTTACCAGTTGGGCATTCCTGGAGTGTAGGTTGAAATTTCCAAGTGGTCAGCATCCAGAACGTGTCCAGTAAGGAGGGCTCCATATAGACAGAAGAATTCAGGTCCACTTGAACACCAGTTCTGGAAGTAGAGTGGGAGAAGTGCTAGTTCAGATCCCTAAGATAATACCCAAGATTTTACTCCATAAATTGTAATGCTCTGTGTCCATGGAAGTGCTTAGAGGTCTGTGCTGTGCTTCTCTCAACTTCACCCCAGCCTGAGGCTGCTTGAGGTCAGTCCTACTCCCCTGCATTTGCCCCTGAGTATATTGGCTACTCTAGAGAGACCTGCTCTGTAGAGCCTTCAGGTTTTATAGGAAGCTTGTGGCACTGAACAGCATAGTGTGCCAGCCATTTAGAATCAATTGATTATGATTGAAGCCTCAGTGGGTAGTGAAGGGCCCTGCAGATGGAGTCTTGTCACTTCTGGTTGTGTTCCTACTGCATCATCTCTGGCTGACTCCTTGGCACTCTGGTGCAGAGAAGAAGCATGGAACCCTGCTTTGATTCCTCAGTGTCTATTGGGATGTCCTGGGCCTTCATGCATGCCAATGAGGGGAGCACGTTTCCCTTTCCAGATGCAACCACAGTTTTGAGTGTCTGTCCTTCCTCTCCATTCCTTGAAAGGCAATCCCTATAAATACTCACCCAGACAACCACAGCAGTCTCCAAGCCAGTCTTCCTGCCTGTACACTTTCAGTTTATTTTCTGTATAACAGCTAGGATGAACTTGTACAAGTGAAAATGTGACTGTGTCATTTGTCTGATGATTGTATGTCCTGAAGATAAAGTCAAAGTTGCTTAGATTCCAGAAGGCCTTCCAGGACCTTTTGTTTTAAAGTGATCAGCCTTTGCTTTATTGCAGGGTTGCTGAGTTTCCGACTTAGTTGTTATTCCATCATCTAGTCCAGACAGCAATAACATAAGGCACTTTTATTTAGTGCTAAATTCTCTACGTGTATTATCTCCTTCAATTCTCATAGCAGGAAGACACTGTTGATATTTACACTTTATAGATAGAAAACTGATCTCAGAAAAACTGTGTTATTTGTCAAAGTTTATCCAGATAGAAAGGCCAAAGCCTGAATTTGAACACTGACCTATTTCTTAATCATTGGCATCATACTGTGGGAAGTCTCCATGTGTGGGACTCCCCAAGGTCTCTATCAAATGGTTGACCTTCAGTGACAGGTTGCTCACCAGCTCAAGCACCCTGTTCCAGTAGGGTGCATTCAGTCATTAGCTCTTGCTTTGACTCAGCTGAAATCTGTCTTCCTGGCCTCAGCTCTGCCTGGTAGAGGCTATTAGAATAAGTCATAGGTAACTGCCCCAGTACTGACCTGTCAGGACTGATAGTCAGTGATGGAGTCTCCTCAGATTATTCCCCAAAGCCTTCTGGGGCCTTCAGCTTTCTGGTCAATCTCCTCTGAAGTGTTAAACCTATTAGAACTTGTCCTGAAGCATCTGGGTGGCTCAGTCAGTTAAGCATCTGCCTTTGTCATAGGTCATGATCTCCTGGGATCAAGCCCCATGTTGGGCTCCCTGCTCAGTGGTGAGTCTCCTCCTCCCTCTGCCTCTGCCTCTCCCCCTGCTTGTGCTCGCTCCCTCAAATGAATAAATAAAATCTTAAAAAAAAAAAAAAGAACTCATCCACACAGCCCAGAGAGAGCTTTTGGGAATAAAATTTATTTTGTGCTTAACAGCTTTGATGCCATACAAGTATAGGTTAAAAACTCCACTAGACTCCTTATTAGCTCTGTGACACTGGCCAGCTAACTGAACCTCTACAAGCTTCAGTTTCTGCATGTGTGATATGGGGATAATAATAGTATTTTCTTCATAACATTGTTGTGAGAATTAAATTAGTTTATGTAAAGCACTTAAAATAGAGCCTGGCACCTAGTGAACACTTAAGAAAACTATTGCACTGCGCATTTCCTTGGATTCACTTGGAAAAATGATTTCCTTTGATTTATAAAAAAGTATTGAGGTATAATTTACATACAATGAAGTCTATAAACATTAAGCAAATGTTTACATATGTAAATGATGTCTACATATTTAGAAATGTGTATAAGCAGAACTAAGCTCAAGAAATGGAACATGTTTCTTACCCCCTTCCTTCATGCCCCTTCCTTCCCATTTAACACTTCTGCATAGCTGTAATCAATAATCTCACTTCTATTGCTGTAGATTAGATTTGTCTCATTTAGGGTTTCATATAGATGGAATCATGCAGTATGTATCTTTATCTGGCTTCTTTCACGCATTTTTGAGGTTCATCCATGTTGTAGGGATCAGTGAGTCATTCTTTTTATTTTTTTTTGTACTACATTTTGTGTATCCACTCACCCATTTATGGACATTTGGGTTTTTACAGTCTGGGGCTAATATGAATAATGTTATTATGAATACCTGAAAACAAGTCTTTGTGTGGACATAAGTTTTTATTTAATCTGGGTAGATACCTAAGAGTAGAATTTTGGGGTCATATAGTAAGTCTATATTTAACTTTAAAAGAAACTATCAAACATTGGGGAGGGTATGTGTTTTGGTGAGTGCTGTGAAGTGTGTAAACCTGGTGATTCACAGACCTGTACCCCTGGGGATAAAAATATATGTTTATAAAAAATAAAAAATTATATTAAAAAAAATACTGTTTTCCAAAGTGTTTTTACTATTTTATATTCCCACCATCAATGTATGAGGGTTCCAGTTGCTTCTCACTCTCACCAATAGTTGTTCTTTTTGTCTTTTTAATAGGTCCTTAGTACCCATTCTAGTGGGTGCATAGCAACAGGAATTTGCTAAATGACTATGCTGTGTTCAGTCCTGACATAGGCTTTGTATGCAACGTGTACTGGACACAGTAGATGCAAAAATACAATTATGAGGACACCTTATCCTTAGTATCATTACTACATAGACATCTGAACATAACAGCACTGTGAGGTAAGCGTCTCAAGGGTCATTATGCTATTGTATAGAAGAGGACTTCCATACAATAGCATGTATAGACATGCTATAAATAACAACTGCAGTATTTTCAGTCATTAAACAGTGAAACTCTGGTAAGTGCTACATATCAGGCTAGACTCTAGGAGACTGATGAGCTATCCAAATACTTCTGCCTGCTACATTGAGGGTTCCCGTCCAAAGGAGAGGTTGGCTTCAGGGCAAACAGTCACACAAACAAAACATAAAAATCCAAATGAGACTCGAGGCCAGGCTAACCTGGGCCTCACCCCTCAAAAAGCTTGCCTCCTTTGGGACTCAGCCTACTCTAGATTTGAGGGTCCTTTTGCAGATAATGTATTTTTCATGTTGGGATAATGATGCTGTCATGACAAGCATGTGGTCAGGAGTAGAAGAGCGTAAGGCTCTTCAGGGCTGGCACATAATAGATAACCAGCAAGTGACACTGTAGTTGTTAGATATAGACTTCTTGGCCATCCTGTTGTCACTCAGACTCATTCACCCATCACTGGGTGGAAAATCATCATTTGAAATAGGGAGAATCTACCCTAGAACTTTCCATTGGGGGATTCTATTTGGGGATACCCACTGCTGTCTCTGTCCAAGGTCTCTTAGAATCACTGGATGCTCTAGCCCAACAGCCACCCCAAACTGACTTTCATGCATTTTTATAAGGTCTATAACTTAAGTCCTATCTTTTCCAAAATTCCCTTATATTGGGGACAATCGATCTAGTAGTTTTCAAGGTATGCACAAATGGTTACACAGGCAGAGACTAGATTGGCAATATGTACAAAAGGGCAGAGTAGGACAAAACATGCCTCCTCCCACATATATATCTCACTCCTTCTGTTTGTTCCTTTGGATACATGCTAGGGAAGTGGGGAACACTTCCCAAGGGGTCTTTCTTGCCATTTCCTCTGGAGAAGTAAGACATATGTTGTTTTTCTCAAAAGCTGCTTTTTGGAGAGTTTTGCTTTTAAGTAATTATGTATCCATGGCAGATTCATCAACCTATAATATATCACTTAATGACAAGGAATTTGTTGTTCTAGCATAAACCGCAGCAGTCTTAGTAAACCTGTTTTCCTCTCCTTCCATCCTTCAAAGGGTGACTGACACTAGGCATGCTACAGGTGAGCATGGACTTGCGGTAGAAATGGGACAGGGAGTGCTATTTAAACTAAACGGGTGAGCCTACAGCATACTAACCATCCAGAAGGCTATGCTGGACTGGAGGTATTGCCAGCCTGTGCCCAACCCTTGATGTAGGACCCACATGGGGTAGCCTAACTATTATAAACAACATTCTTTTCCCAAAGGGTCCATGTGAGCTCTGTTCCTGTTTTACAAAATTGTTTTGGCCATTTTAAGTTGTAACTTTTTCCATGTTAATTTTAACTTGGGATTTTTATATTTTTAATTGAAGTATAATTAACATACAGTATTACATTAGTTTCAGATGTAAAACATAACAATTCAACAATTCTATACATTACACTAAGTACTTATCACAATAAGTGTAGTCTATCTGTCACCAAATGTTGTTAGAGTATTACTGACTATATTCACATATGTGGCACCTTTCATTGCTGTGAGTTATTTATTTCATAACTTATAGTTTATGATTTTGATTAGAATTGCCTCAAATCTATAGAACAATTTGAGGAGATTAACATGTTAACAATATAGTCTTCTGACCCGAGAGCACAGTATATTTCTCCATTTATCTTGATCTTTCATTTTTTCAGCAATGTTTTGTAATTTTCAGTGTATAAATGTTTTATGCCTTTTTTCCAGATTTATCTCTAAGTATTCCATAGTTTTTAAGCAATTATAAATGCTATTATTTTTTACTTCAAGTTGTTTCTTGACAGTATACAGATCTGATAGTATATTAATCTTATATTCTGCAAACTTGCTGTATAAATATTTCCTATGACTGCTATAAAAAATTATCACCAAATTGGTAGTTTAAAACAACACAAATTTGTTATTGTACAATTCTGAAGACTAGAAGTCCAAAATAGGTTTCAGTGAGCTAAAATAAGGTGTCATCGGAGCTGTGCTCCTTCTGAAGGCTTTGGGGAAGAATCAGATTTCTCTTCTTTTCTAACTTCTAGAGGCTGCCTGCATTCCTTGATCCATAGCTGTATTTTCCCTCTTCAAAGACAGCAGAATCTCTCTCTCTGACTCTGCTCCCTTTGTTTCCCTATTATAAGTACACTTGTAATTGTATTGTGTTTACCCTGATAATCCAGAATGATATTTCCATATCAAGATCTTTAACTTAATCACATCTACCAAGTCTCTTTTGCCATATAAGGTAACATATTCACAGGTTTCAGGGATTAGGACTTGAAAATCTTTGGTGAGCTGTTATTCTGACTATATAACACTTATCAAAGTCACTCAGTTTTACAGGTTTTTTAAAAAAAAAATTCAGTCAGATTTTCTGTGTAGACACTCATATCATCTGAAAATAGTTTTTTTTCTAATCTCCACACTTTTTTTTGTTTTCTTTCTTCTTTCCTTCCTTTCTTCTTTCACCTTTGGTAAGACTGAAAAAGTCTTTAAATAACCTCATTTTTGAATGCTGTTTTTCCTGGGTAGGGAGATTGGGCTGACAGTTTCTTTTTCTCTCAATACTTTAAAAATGTTGATCTTGGGCAATGCTGTTGGGACCCCTCTCACTCCTGAAAGCTTTTATTGTATCTTCACTTAATAAACTTCTGTTGCTTTACACACACACACACACACACACACACACACACACAGAATGTCTATCTACTGTTTACATGTTTCCATTTGCGTGTTTTCAAAAGAAATCTCATGTTAACTTCATCTCTCTATATGTAATGTGTCTGTCTTTTCTGTCTCCTTTTAGGATTTTCTTATGATCTCTAGTTTTCAGAATTTGTTTATGGTGTTCCTCAGTGTAGTTTTCTTCGTGTTTCTTGTGGTTCGTGTTTGCTGTGTCTTTCAGTTTATAGTTTTCATTAAACTTGAAAAAAAATGCCCATTTTGTCACATAATTTTTCTGCCCCCTCTTTTTCAGAGTCTAATTATATGTTTATTGTTCTACAATTCAGTAATGCTGTTAAATTTTCATGAAGTTCCCTTTTTTCTTGGCTTTCTATTTTGGGATTGTTTCTGTTGCTATGTCTTCAAAGTCACTATCATATCTATTTTAGCAGTATGTAGTCTTGTTAGTTAATCTCATCTAGTGCATTTTTTAATCTCATTATATTGCAGTCTTCTGTAGAAGTTTGATATCTGTCCTTTTATATCTTCTATGTCTCTACTCAACATTTTACCATATGAAACACAATTATCATGGTTTTAATGTTCTTGTCTGCTATTTCTGACATCTGTGTCAGTTCTGGGTTTGTTTCAACTGATTGATTTCTCTCTTTGTTGTTGTTTAAATTTTGCTGGTTCATTGCATGCCTGCTAATGTTTGCTTGGAACAGACTTTGAATTTTACCTTGTCAGGTGCTAGATATTTTTATATTCCTATAAATATTCTTGAGCTGTGTTCTGGAATGCAGTTAATTAGAAACATTTTTTTCCCTTTTGGGATTCTTTTGGGTCTTGCTTTTTTTGAGGGGGGTGGAATAAGGCATTGCTCAGTCTAGAACTAATAATTCTTTGCTTCAGAAGATGAGGAGTTATGAGTTTTCCCAATAAATTAGTGGCAGTAAGTTCTGTACCAATTTCTGTGTGAGTGCTATGTTCCTCACTCTCATCCTTTCTTTTCCCAACTTCTAGTAGTTCCCTCACATGCATGTGTTGATCAGTACTCAGCTGAATACTTGAGAGAGATTTGATCTCTGGAATTCTTTATCTATGCATCTTTCTTGTATCCAGTATTCTGCAGTTGAACTCTAGGTGTTGTTGTCTTCCCAGACTCTCCACTCCATCCCTTCAACTCAGGGACACTACCAGGTTCTGCCTGGGTTCTCCCTCCTTGCATCATAGCTTGGAAACTCTTTCAAGCCAGTAATCTGGGACAATCATAGTACTCACCATCTTTGTTTCCCATTTCTTTGAGATTGCTCTCTTTTTTTGGCCAATGTTTAGTGTCTTGAAAACTTGTTTTATATATTTTCGTTTTCTCAGGCAGGAGGACAAATCCAATTCTTGCTACATCATCTTGACCAGAAGTGGTGTCTCAATTTTATTTAAAATTAAAATTGCCTTTAAAATTAAATTTACATTTAAGTAGCCACACAGCTATTTGAATAGTGAAGTTTTAGAGGATTACAGAAGTTCAGTGCAGCTGAAATACAGAAAGGAAGGAACTTATAACCAGATAAAGCTGGTTCACTCAGATTTTGTGTTTTAGATTCAAGTTATTTGCCAACCCACCTTACTTAGCCTTACCTGTCTTCCAGACAAGAAGTCACTTTCTAAGTGAAAAGCCCCATTTTCCACTGCTATTGCCTTATTACCTAGCATAGTTAGGTGTTTCAGTCACTACCCAACCCCTGCAGGGTGAAGGTATAATGGCATATCTCCATTGAATCCACTGTAATGCTATCCAGGTCTAACCTAACTGGACCCAATACAGGCTTCTAGACTGATAAAATGCCTTATGGAACATGGGATCTTACTTTCATAATTGAGGGACGTCTGAGGGGTCAGACAACACAACCTGGAGCTGCAGGTGAGGTAACAACTTCTCAGTTGGATTTTCAACAATAGCTACAAGAGATAGGAGGTAATATTTTGAGGCAAGGTGGCTGAATTTCCTTTGAAACAGTGGCCTGATCCATAATTTACCACTTACTATTTGCTTTCACTCCTTTCTTATCCCACTTCATTTTTTTCCCTCACTCCTACTCCTGGGACTGAATTTCTAAATAAAACCTTAGGATGCAAACTTTGCTTTAGGCTGTGTTTTTTAGGCAATCTGGTGTAAGCTTCTTTTGTAGGTCATGGCTAGAATTTAGGACTTTAGGGCCCTGGAGAACTTGTGAAGTGTATCAGGCAGGGAAGTGATAAGTGTGAACATTAGAAAATCCACACTGGCTGCAGAGAGGAATGGGCTTGAATAATGGGTTTGAGAATAGGTTTGAGGGGATAAGTTTAGAGGCACCAAGGCCAATTAGGGCACTTATGTTATAGTTTAAGCCATAGTTGATGTCTACTTGAACTAGGGTGCTAATAATGAAGTAAGAGGGAAGCTGATATTCTGGAGAGAGATTTAGAGGGAGGACCAAAAGTGACTGATGATAGGGTAGGTGAAAAATAGGAGGATGGGTGAGGATTCATAAAGGGATCATGTGTTACTGGCTTTAATAACTGGGTGAAGACTATTGTTATTCTCTGATATGAGGGAGACTATGGATTTGGAAAGAGATGAATTTGAGTTTGGACATGTTGAAGATACTTTTGCCCACCTAATAGGATGTATTTAACTGCCTTCATGGGAATGAGCATGCACTCCTCTAGTTTCAAGTTATTATTGAGCATTTGGTGTGTGTGTGTGGTAGGAGTAAGGGGCACTGGAAGAGGACAAATAAGTGCATGGAGCACTGGGTGTGGTGAAAAAATAATGAATACTGTTATGCTGAAAATAAATACATTTCATTAAAAAAAAAAAAGATTTGGAAACTGAGACCTTAGCTGAGCAAATGACTAACCCACAAACAAATGGCAGAGCTGTGACTCAAATACCAGTCTCAAGGCTCTGGGTAAATAGTGGAGGCAGGGGGAATCATTTGCTGATCTTGGAGCTCTTGGGTTGAAAACCAGTGTGACCTTACTGTCCTTTCTGTGGCTCACTCATTGACCATCTCTCCACAGTTACTAGGGACATGACCTGTCTCTTGGTCTTTTGGTTTTGTCCAGTAACAAAGCAGACATTAGGTCTCTGAAGCTGGGAACATGTTTTCTTATGGTTTACTTTGCTCTCTGTCCCATAACTCACCTAGACACTTGCAAACATTGAAAGATACCACATATCTTTAGAGAACAAGGGATCCTGAAAACCCCAGAAGGGAGAGGAGACCCAGCTGTGGTTGCTGTGCCCCCTTAATGTGGCAATATGAGCTGTGCAACCCTTATGCCACTACCATAGAATCACCAAGAAGCAACAAGCAGGCCAAAAACACACCATGGGTTTTCTGCCTCATTTAATTGGGCTTCAGCTCAGCAGTGTTCTCCTCCTTCCAAGGAGTCCCAAGGCTCAGCCTTTTCATCAGGCCCCTGTCTGGAGCTTTGAGGATTTAGGTTTGATTCTGAGGACAAGGCTCATTCTAAGACATAAAGCTTGGTGCTTTCAAGCCCTCACTGCAGGCAACTATGAGGCAAGTCTAAGTTATTACTCAGGCCAAATCATTAAAGATCTGGAAATTGAAGCTATTTGTACCCCTGCCAAGCATAGTTCTCTGGTCTAGAAGAACCCCAGCCATGTCCTGAACAGATGAATAATTCTTTGCCTATACTTCAGCTTCATCTGTAGGCAACGTCCAACTATCTGTGTAAATAGACAGAGATTTGGCAAACTATCCTGCACATTTATGTGGCTTCCAGGCCTCTACTTGCCTACTTTTTAGTCTCATATCCCAGGAACTGGTCCCAAGTTGAAACAGCCCAGAGTAAAAGTACATGGTTTGGATTCCAGTCTAGTGGATTTTGGTTAGCTTAAATGTCACAAGCATTTTAAGAGTGTCTATTTACTGCTTTACTGGACACAGTGCAATAGGTCACACTTGATTCTTGCCCTGCTGATGTTCATAATTTAGAGGTGCAGGTAGACCTACTAATCATTATATAAGGAAATTAGTAAAAGGTCTTCTGAGCCATAGAGAAACTCAGTAATAGCCAGAAAACTGACATGCATGCTTATTCTTATGAATGCAGAGTCAAATCCATCTGTGGTACAAGATGAGTATGGGGCAGCCTGGGGCACAGCGGTCAAGAAAGGACTTAGTGAAATCTTTAGATTCTAATCCAGTCTGCTGCTGCTGTGAGCTCAGGTGGGGTTTGATTGTCAAACCCCTTGGAGCCAACCTGGCCCTAGTCATGATGCTGGCTCTTCTGAGGAGTAACCAGTTAAATAACCTCAACAATTAGAAATAGCCCCAACAAATAAAAACAACAATTTTGTTTATTTTCTTGTTGGCAAAACACCCCAAAGTACTAGTATGATTTAACCAGGTTTTAGAGGACTTTGGTGGGCAATTACCAGGACTCAGGAATGAAAAGATTGAACAGTTTTTGCTGGGATTAAATGTTTTCCACAGATTTTTGTAGAACCATTAATGGGTTGATAGGGACCCACCCAGGGGACTTTTCCTGTGGAATGCTCATAGGCCAGTCTATCAGAGCTTTCTTGGAGTAGGGATGGGGTTGGGTAGCATGTGTGGTAGAGGGGATAAGGAAGCCCCTAACTCCTGGCATTTTGGCATCTCAGATATAGAATGTGCAGGCCCTCAGATTCCACATTATCTACCATTCCCTCTATACCAATAAGGGCTCTAAAGCTCGGATCTGAGGCAGGAACTGATCCAGAGCCACATAGCCAATCAGGGGCAAAATCAGGTGTGACCTTGGGTCCGTGTTCACATGCCAATCCTATCTGGGTTGAGTCTTCCATTGCACCCTTCCCACTGGGACTAGTTCACAAGTAGCATCTGTGAGGTCTGGACACCAGGTTTTATCCCAGCCAGCCCTGGTTCTGTGGTTAATGATAACTGGGAAATCCTTGGTTGGGAGTGGTTCAACAGGGAATTAGGGTCCCTGGGCCTCAGCAGATAGGGGCCTGTCCCCTAAGGGGCCACTCAGAGCACCTCTTCCCAGTGGGACATATAACCAGAGGCTATCCTTGGGTACAGATGATTAGCATGGAGCTCAATG